>NC_090904.1:11650768-11950768 GCF_040956055.1 Brachionichthys hirsutus
TCAAGTAATGCGCTGCTGTATTAGTATTATCATTAGGGCTTATGGGAAGTGTCATCAGAACAATAGCTAGCGGGCTCATCTCGGGGGGGGCTGAGGCCAAGCAGAGATTTGCTGAGTGCTGGGGGAAGTCGGGGTACTTGGTGCACACATGGCACATGGGGTGAGCCTAATCACAGGCTTTCCGAAATCCTCACAAATGGAAAGGGGGGATGGGGGGGCTCTCTAGGCAGGGCGACTCATTCAGACTTTGAAGACGGCATTTTGCTCCTGCAACACACTCACCTCTCACCTAGACATGAAAATGAATTGCTTTGTAGCCGCCAGACATCAGGATGGACCGGGTTAAAAACACACTGGTCACCGTCAGGCTGTCACCATTTCCTTGCTGCTCTACAGCTTCCGTGGATTACTGGTCTTTTCCATTGTTCGGCCTGCACGAAGCTACAACAGTGTGACACTCCTTTCCTTCCCTTTACAGCGTGATCGCTGGAAAATCTGCAATATGTCCAAAATGTCAAAACCCCCGTTACTGTAACTCACAGTGGCCATAAGGGTAACCTCCTCCCTTTGTACTTCCTCAGTGATCATCTAATGTAGCTTTCGTTCGGCTTGTCCCGTCAAGGGTCACACCAGGGCAAACCAGCCTTCTCCACTTCACCCTGTCCTTTGCATCGTCCTCCCCAACACCAGCCACCCTCATGTCCTCCCTCACTACATCCATGTATCTTCTCCTGGGTCGACCTCTAGCCCTGATGGAACAAAGGGAAGAGTTTTTATTACTCCGGGGGGGGGGGCACTGCCCTGACCTCTGAAATTTCCCAGCTTCAGGGCAACCACGTTGCCTGAGAAGAGGCGCCCACTGTATTTCCGGGTGTGTTGACTTTGTCTGATTTTTCAGTTGTCATCAAAGCAGGTTCTCGTTTCATCTGCGGCATCTCTGGAACCAAAAGTGTTCGGTTTGGTCCTGATCCGAATGAAACTCCACATCTAACTATGTTTCATGTGCGTGATGAATTTAAAGTGGACTGCCGGGCCTCAGCAGATTCATGCGCGCTGTCAGTGGCGCCTTTACGCAGCAGAGAGCGCTCCTCTATTGGCCAACGGCTGCGCGCTGAGGACGGGGCAGACGGACATTCATATGTCCCATCCGGAAAGCAGAGGAGGCGGGGAGTGTGAATGGACGGGACTGGCTGCGCGGAGCATGGGATACAAGGCTACAAATCCAAACAGGCAGGCAGCACCTTCCCATCCTGGGACTTTTCTTTTTTCTTTTTTTTAACAACGGCGCAGAAATCCGACCTTCATTCATTCTAACTCATCTCATATTCTGAAAGTCTCGGCTGCTTGGCGCTGAGGTGGATTTATTCCGCCGATCGGTGCCGACTGAGACAATAAAGTGGGAGCGATCAGAGCCCAACAAAAGACTGGAGGTAAGAAGCGCTTCTTGCGCACAACCTGCACAAGCGCAACAATTTAGTGCTCGTTTCGTATGAATTCTGACCATGAAGCAACATCCCGCCGCGCTTGATCATCTGTAACATGTTTTTTTTTTCCATGGAGCTCGTTTTGTAATCTTTGCTTGTCTCCTCTTGGCACTTGCGGGTATTCTTTGGTGAACTCGTGGTACACAGTTTGCGTTATTTGCAACCTGAAAATGTTTCGCGCGCATTCATTAAATAAAGAACTGTGTATTTCGTGCGTATTGTCCGCGCTCCATCAAACCAAAACGCGCCCGCATGCGCGCACGGATCCGATGAAGCATCATTCACTCCACCTTCTTGACTCCTGCTGGGTGTTGAGCTGTTGACAACTTGACATGTCAACACCAGCGCTTGTGTCAGAGTTGTAAACAGTTATTTGAACAGTTTACACACAATAACAGGAGATTACACCTTCCTCAGTGAAACCTGTGATGTGTTTTAAAGTTTTTAGGAGCCACACTACTCGAATAAACACTTTCTGCTCCGGCTCCTGGCCCGCTTTCCTCTCCTCTGTGCATGTGAATATCCTGTTTCCTGCACAAAACCAACAATGGGGAGGCAAGGCATGATATCCTGTGCAGGTCATGTGGGGGTGTAGGAGCTGAAAACAGGATGAATGCACACACATCGATAAATATATTGATCATAGTGCCATTCATTTGAATGCAGTCACAGGAGAGATGAACAAAAGCACAGGATGGGTTTGTATAGAGGATCATTTGGGCCTCATGCAAGCAACATGTGCTTTATCTCTCTCTCTCTCTCTGTGACACACACACACACACACACACACACACACACACACACACAAACAGCAGAACTGCAAAGGCATCGCTGCTTTGTGTTGACTTTAGTCTGGGATGTTCAGCTGCTTTTAATGCGGTCAGCGCTTCCAATTCAATAACGCTATTTACAGCCACAGAATATTCCGATGCCGCTGCTCAGGATTTATTTCAATCAGGGTCCATTAACAACCACGTGTCCATACAAGGCTATAAAGAAGACTAAACAAGATTAAAGAGCACCTTCAGTCAGTGTGACCTGAACTCATGGTGTGTTCCCACCTCTCAAAGTCCCTGGTTTTTTGGTTTTTTTAAGTTGTTCAGCAGCATTTTTCTTTTTCTTTCCCACCCGTATTTATTATGTCTGTCTGTTCACGGTACCGTATTTGATGTGCAGCTTTTGTCTGTCAGGGCATGCGATTCTTTTGTCATGCAGGTTTGAATTCAACACAAATTCCTGTCCAACTGGTTCTGTGAACAGCATAGTTCAATCAGCATGTGTGGTTCAGTATTTCAGCTCACAAAATGATTGTTTATATAAAAATTTAGGAGCTCTTTAACTTCTTAATTTACAGAAATGACAATAAAAACATGTCACATTACTCCTTGATTGAGAGGCAACATCATCGAGGGATTATCTTTTTAACATGGAATTGGTGCAGGCGGTTATGCTGCTCGAGGCCTTGGTCGGTCACTGGAATCTTTTTTACTGTGTTTGTGGGTCGACGGTAATCTATAAGCTTATAGCAGAAAAAAACATCTATTCAGATCACTATTCTAAAGGGGGCATCTGAGCAAACAGGCTGGAGCCTTGCTTATTGAGCATGTTGAGATAAAGATTTAGTCCAAACAGGTTTTACATTAATACTGTAAATGTCTTCCGTAACGCAAGCTCTGCAAAAACGTTTCACACTGCAGGCTGTCAAAGGGGAGGAATCTTTTCCTCATTGGCTGTGAACCAGCTCAGAGATCAGACGCTACGTCTCTGCTTTGTCCCGTCAGACAGGACATCCTTAATCAAACAAAGAGCCTGGCCTTCAGTTTCTCTTGCGAAACGGAGATGCTGTGAAGCACAGCGTGTTCAGTGTGTGTTACAACGTGTACAAGTCTTGGACACAAAGTAAGACCACGTGCAGGGAGATGTTGTCATGCTGCCTTGTGTTTGATGTCCAAAGATCTGGCCCTTTAAGTTTGAAGCTGCAGATATGTCTGTTTATTTCCCTTCAGGATACAAAAGAAAAGTGTAAAATCAACCCTGGAGAGTTGCTGTCGGCTGGTCGGTGATTCCTCTGGGAGCTCGGTTCCATATCATTTACATGAAATAGACTGCATTAAAAGGTGTTACAATCCATTTAAGCATAGACACTTGACAGTTTGAAACCAACTTCTCCATGAATTATTTAAAGGGTTGACAAGAGGATGGATTTATAGGTTCCTCGTGCACATCAGTGTCTATTGACCCAGGCACTCCGGAGTTAAATCAGCCTGTCCCCTGGGGAATCTTACTGGGAAATTAATCACCATCCCAACAGTGCATGTTTTAGGCCAGTGTAACAGCATATATTTTCATTTGCTTCCCTTGCAGACAGTTGTTTCACTGAATAAGCTGAATTGGAAGCTTCACTTCTTCACCATCAGGCTTTGTTTATGATCTACGGCTAAAATGTTAACAGCCAGTCTTTCTGTTCTAATACAGGTACAATACTTCTTCTTTTTTTTTTACATTTTCTGATCATCTCTCAACAAGAAGCAAATCCTTTTTGTTACAGTTAAGCACCTAAAATGTAGGAAATATCCACAGCTTCCCTCCTTTATCTCAGAGAGAAATTATTTAACCATCAATTCTTCAATTCCTTTTAAAAAAACGTTTCACTCAATGACATCTGAACAAATTTATATTGGGCAAATAGTTGAATTAAATGAAATTCATTTATGTTGCCATTGCTACACCAGCACGCCGACTTTTTCCTATATCGGGATATATTGTAAAAATGTTGTCCCTCCTGATGTAGATTTGTATTTCTAAGTCAAAATAGCTGTGTGCTCCTCCTGCAAAGAATGCAGGTGAGATGAAGAGAGAGGAGCACCTGACTCCTGGTGCAGGTTCATCCTCTTCCTAAGGCGGTGTAGGCGTAGCCTTGAACCCAACCGCTCGGTTTAGTGTGAGACTTGAAAGCAGAAAATCCCTGTTTTTTGTTTGTGTTTTCCTCCTCGTCCTCCTCCTCCTCATCTTCCTCCTCATGTGTCTCCCCGGCTGGGATTTAATTGCTGTGAGGCTGAAAATAAAATGAAAATAAGAACAAAGCAAAGCCTGCCATCACCTTTTTATCTGTGCTGCTATTGGCTGGCTATCTATGAGGTTTTGCAAAAAAGGAAAAAAAAAAGGGGGGGGGGGGGGGGTCTTCCCTCTAATTATGCTGCTTCTGTGCCTCTCTCCATCTATCCATCCATCCCTTTCACAAAATCACTCTCCATTTGTTTCTTTTTTCTTTAAAGCATACACTGTGCTGCACACACACACACACACACACCCAAACTGACACACCAGAAGAGCTGTGAGGTGATGATGTTGATGGGATGCTGAAAGCCTGAGTGATAATGCCCAGAATGGGACTCCCTTCACTGCGAGTGAGTGTTCGCTAAAGGATGAGTGGGTGGATGGAAAGACCCAGAGCTGCTATTATTACCCTTGCAGGCACGAACAGAGAGGTACATGGTGTTAAACCTGGAAAACACACACCCGCGTTCACACGGCAGACAAGCCCCACGGCCTTGGAGCCTCAAGTGATCGATAGTTCCCAATGCTCACAACCCCATGCGAGCATTTCAAATGTGAGCGTTGTGAGTTTACGTGCCAGAAGGGATGGAGGAATAGAAGCGTATCACCGGAGATCTGTGTGATTCTGACTCTCACAACCCCCCCTCCCCCACCCACCCACACATTCACAAACTAATTTCCTGTTGAGCCGCTGAGCTAGATTGCCTCGGAATGACTTAATTTTGTTTGGCTTGCCTCGTCTTTATATTCGTAAAGTGACTGCCATTAGAACGAGGTGTGGGCTTTGTAGGTGCTCGCCCATTAGCGCTTTCCATTCACTGTAAATGCGAGAGAGTGCTTTGTGAGCTTTACTGGGCTAATACTGGAAAGCAACACCCTGAACTCTCTCCCTGAGTCGCTGCTCATCCGGCAACTCAAATCCCCGGCATCGTTAGAAAGAACAACAACATGTAGCTGGAGCTGCAGTCACCTTCACCACCACAGGTTGGGATAAGGATGCGGAGGAGGAGGAGGAGAAGAAGGGAATGGAGGGAAATCATTGTCATCTGCCCGGTGGACCGAATCCGAGCCCCCCCCCCTGCTGGTCCACTCAGACAGGCCAGTCTGAGCTCCTCGACAGGGACCACTGTGTGTGAAGAAAGGCTGCATGTTAGCAGAAACATGTGAGATAACATAATGATGAGGAAGAAAGCTAACAGGAGAAGCTGTCTGCAGATTTAGAGGTCTTTTAGAGGTTGCTGCAGCTTGACTGCTTCCTCCTGAAATACGCGGGTCATCCTGTGTAAACGCACGGACCCGCTCTCCTTTTGTCCTCCATTGTAACAGCAGCTCAAGACAAACCCATTGTTTCATGAGCAGGGGTTGATGATGATGTCGGCGATACGGCGGAGGAGAAAGCTGATACGGCTGTAACAGGTGATAAGCGCACTGTGAGGAAAGATAATGCTCCGTCTGCAGGAGGAACCTGCTGTCAGGCTGGAGAAAATGAATGTGTTGCGTGGTTGAGTGTATGTGCAAAGAAAATCATGAGGCTGAAGCCAGGTTTGTTAGTTAACTTAATCATCCAATTAAGTTAACTAATTGGACGATTAATCGGTCAGTCCCATTAATCAGCCTGTCTGTAGTTTAGACCTTCATCGAAGGGCAGCATTAGATTCACTGACTTGAGACTTAACATCCTCACTTGACCACCAGTGAACTTACAGGTCTCTTCAAATCCCGCAGAGAGATTGAGAGATTTTTCTTCAACATAGCTGGACAAAAGAAGAGGTTTTCTGCCGTGCTGGTGATTTAAAACTGAACAGATTTGCACGTTTGATTTCAAAATGATGTGTTTCGCTTATATTCTGCTGTGTGTCTGTGCTGCCGATTGAATGCAGAGGGGTTTTTTCTTTTTCTTTTATTATCTGGATCACAGATTTGAGTTGTCTGCCCAGATAATGGATCTAATTATGTGGATTGTTAATTATTTAATTATAGGCCAGTGTAATATAGTGATAAACCAGAGGATTTCAGCATAATAGCATGCTATTGTAGCAATAATATAATATGTTAGAGCTAGATTTAGTTTTGGCTTAACTTAAACTTCTTAAACTAATGTTTTAAGAAGCTCAATATGTGAGACGTGACAGTAGATAAAGAGACTTCATGAACCAATCGATTTCAGATGATCCTTTGTTGTCTATTTTGGTATCTCCCCTTCCCATCCCCTCAAGGCTCATTATAGTCCCAAACCCATGGTGTCTCCTCCCCTCCCCCCCTCCTCTCATTCATCTCTCTCTAGCATTCTCTTTGTTTCATTTGGACGCCTGTGGCGATGCCAAGAATGGCCATTCATATTTTCCATCAATTGATTATGATATTGAAGGCTAATGGCGCAGACCCTTTATTGTCCCTCTAAGAAACAACCGGGCAAATCAGGGCACCCAGTATCCCTCGTGGCAATTTCTTTTGTCGTGACTTGGAGAATAGGGCCGCCGGGTAACACGTCGGCCGCTTCCCTCCCTTTGACCTCCTCCCCGTCGTAGCATCTGGTTTGTAGAGTCACATGCTCTGTCTTGGCCTGTGGAGTTCCATCCTGTACAGCCGAAGGACCTGGCCCCAAATCCCAAGACTTAGGCATCAAGCCAACGGGTGAATGGTGGCAGACTGGCGCCCCCAGGACCTTGCCTTTTCCCCCTGCCTCCTCTTCTTTGACTACCCCCTGCCAGGCCACACAAAGCCGGACTTGACTGTACTCCCTAAGCACACACACACACACAAAAAAAAAAGCTTTTCTGTTTTGTTTGTCAAGTTGAGCTTCATCGCTGTCTTGTGGTTTCTAAAACAGACGCACTGACATTTGCTGTCAAGATGTGTAATTGCAGCTTCTCACTTGACTGCCAAGGTTGAATCTGCAGGCCTTAGGGTAGACTTATTTTAAAATGTGTTGTCCCCTTTCTGTTGATTTAATGCTGTCAAAAGAGATAATGAGCAATAGCAAAACCCAGACAGAAGGCGTGGTATTTATTTTACTTTTTTTAAAGTTTTATTTTCAGACTTTTTCTGACGGGACAGCTGTGGAGGAGGAGGAAGGAAGGAACGCAGGCGAGAACAAGGAGAGGGGGGGAAGACATGGTTCAAAGGGCCATGGAAATCAAACCACACATGGTGTGCGCCCTCTACCCACTGAGCAGAAGACCACCCCGTGGCATGTCCTTTTTAAAATCTGGATGCTCAAATGTGAGGCTTTCTGCAGAGTAGTCCAGTACACGGTGATACATACTGTATGCATGGCCAGAAATGTCCCCTTTTCATTCACGATTTATGAACCATGTATGATGTATGGGAACAAATCAACCTCGTATCAGATAAGGTGGAAACCTGACGGCTGCGCTGACCTGCTCTGTTCTTAATCATAAATGACAGAACCATGGAAGGCGTGCAGCCGGGGTCTTGTAAGGCAAGAACATGATAACTGGGCGCGAATGCTCGGGCTTATGGGTGTGTACTGTGGCGTGTGTCAGACATACGGCATGCCTGACACACTGCACAGTGTCTTCCATTCAGCATGTCAGCTGCAGTCTCAGTATGTGGCATGGACCGTCAGCTGGGGGGGCCTGTGGCTGACAGCTGTTTCTCTACATTCACTTGGAGGCCTTCCTTTTAGATAATGAATCTACCGTTTATAGTAATAGCCATCCCATGTTGAAATGGTTTGGGCAGGGTGACGACCCTTGTCGTGCCCTGCCTTGTATTCTCAGCAGATTCATGCCTATTAATATTGAACTTCTGGGACTGAGCAAAGCATGGAGGCAAATTGTAAGAACCTTGCACACAGCACCAAACAATTACCCCCACTTTACCCATGGGGTTGCATGAACGGTTCCCCCATCTGCTGGTCATAACTGAGCATTGCAGCATGAAGGCTAAGTATGTCAGCCGCTGTGAGCAAACACAAGGATTGATTTGACTCTGCCTGTTGGGGATAGTCTAACAACAGCTTGAAAAGAATGTGTATTTTAGCTGAGCACGCTTTAGTGTGCAGCCCTTGGCTCATGGAGTGACACGCTGTCACACGAGAGTGATATCAGAGAGGGTGACAGACGAAGATATGAGGTCACAATGTTTACGGCTGAAGCGTCAGGCTCGAGACAGGGCCGAGATCGGAGGCAATGGATGCAGCCTTTTTTTATTCATGAGCACACTTAACCCTCAGACAGGACATATCTCATACTCCAAGATTTTATAACCTATTTGATTAAACTTCAAAGTGAAATTCCTTCCACCAAAACACTGATAATTGCAGCAGCTAGTTTGCAGTTGTTGATGATAATGTAACGGCTGAAAACTTGGTATTTCCCCGTGGATGGAGAACTTCAAGATCGATCTGCAAGGACCTTTCAATCCCGGTTGCCCTGGAATGACCTCTCTGAGTGTAGACACCAACAGACTGGCTGTTGCCGCTTCCTACATCTTCAGCCCACCAAAAAAGAAAAAAGCCATTCAGGACCATGGAAATCAACTGGGATTATCTGCTGCCTTAAGGCCTTTGGCATGCGTGTGATTGTGTATGTCAGTGCATGTAATACATGTGTTCACAAGAAGCTTATGTGGCTCTTTAGACAAAGCCTGCAGGGCATTCATTCAAATATATTGTAAGCACCTTTAAATACTGGCTAAACATAGAACCTTGTTTAAATCAGTTCATGTTTTGTTATCTTAAAATCTGCTTTTTCTTCTTCTGCCTTCCTTATTGACCCCTAATGCCCTCTCCTGACACAACCCAAACCATTTATCCCACTGTGGGACCAGCACCAAGAGCGCACTGGCTCATGCGCCCCCCGGTGGCTGATTACCTCCATCTATCGCCAGCGTTTGTCTGTCTGTCCGTCATTCTGCATGTTAGCAAGATAACTCAAAACGTCCTGGACTGATCTAGATAAAATTTTCAGTAAATGTTTGGAATGTTACCAGGAACAGATGATTACATTTTGGTGATGATCCAGAAGAGATCCTGGATTATGAAGCAGTTTGAAATTTTTATGGAATTTGCTACAGTCATTAAGGGTGGGGTCTGTATCTCACCACCGAACTTCATCTGGATCAGATAAAATAAAAATATTACATTTTAACATTGAGAACACCATTTACGGACTCAAATATCAGTTAAAAATAACACATAAACGCCGATTCACGTTTACATTTCATGGTTGCTGTTTAAAGATACCAAGAACAATTTAGAACATTTTGGTTTTGCAGATCACCATGTGCACGGTGTAAATCCAATTAGGAATGAGCTGCTTGGCGGAGGTCTGCGCCCTCTAAGTGCTTTTCTAGTTTATTAGTGGAGCATAAGGAGACCCTTGCAGGGACTTCTCGGAACATGCTGCTCACATTTATGCACAAGGGAATCCTGTGTGATCAACAGCAGCTTGTATAAACCATATGTTTGGCTGTTTGGCAGACTCGCTGTTGCTGCGGGCAGCTGAGGCCTTTTGCATCTGTTCATATTCAGCATGGTTTACTGGTTACAATGCACTTTCAAAGGTTGATGATTCGTGCCCTCTAGAAATAGCTGCAACCTGTTCCTTCAGTGATGGATTGCAACAACGGCAATATTTATTCCTGTTCTAACATTTTTCTGCACTTAAACTGCTTTAAATGACAGGAGATCAATTAAATCTCTAGAATGGAAATAACAGTGTGTTTGCTGTGTCGACAATTATTCCTGGTTGAACACCATGCATTGTTCTTATGTTTGTTTGTTTTATTTCTTCTAATCAACCTCCAGTATAGGTTGAGGAAATGAGAATGTCTGTTGCATATAACGTATAGAATATATTGGGAGATTTTGAGTATTCCTTTTAAGTGATGTGTCCAATAAAAAGCCTGTGTGTGTGTGATGTCTAACATGCATGCTTTTGAGCTGATTTACATCTGCGTGCATAACTGCTTGCAATAAAGCAATTAGATGCATGGCCGACCGTGATGCCACTAAAGCTTTTTTTATTCATTATTATTTGCTTGCGTAATGTAGTGTGACTAAGCTGGAAGCTAACGCTCGACCGCTGACTCCACTGATTCCAGGCGTAACGAGGCTGAAAGCAGCTTTCCGTTCTTTTTATCTGCCATGTTTTTGAGAATTATTTATATAAAAAGTCAAAAACAAATCGGCTTCTTTCAGCGCTCTTTGTTTTAATTAGTGCAAATACAGCAGCCACTGTGTTCCTGCTCTGATCCAGTCATGGTCATCACGCTCAGTGAAACAGCTGACTGTGAATGCAGCATTCTTGGAAACTGGGGTCACGTAAACAAACAGCAGGATATTGTTTCCAGATGAAACTCAACATGTCGCTGCTGGCAGCGGTCAAATCTCTTCATTTTCTTAATGTTGCCAGACTTGTTTGTCTGAGTCAGGTTGTTCAACATTTACTCATTAATTGCTCCTATACAAATGTCAAAAGTGTTTTTTCTGTATTTTTACACAGAAATACTCTTCATGTTTTTCCCCCTGCTGTTTCACTTTTATTTCTCTCAGCTCTGCAGATCCAAACAGGACATTCTTTTTTGTAGCTTTCCTGCAGAATATGATGGGTGGAGATGTCGGGTCTCGCCAGGAAACAGTTCCAGACAACGTGACTGTTCCCAAACCGCTATTCAGACAATGAAAGTAAACAATAAAAACAAGTTCTACGTTCAGCGCTTATAGCAATGGAGCGTATTTTGCTGAAATGCCCTTTTTTTTTATAGAAAAATCACAGATTGGGCCACCGTTGTTATGACTAAAGACTTTCCATGTATGTTTATATGATTGGAGATGTGGCCTCTGCAGGCAGGGTCCTTGTGGTTCTCTCCTTCCCTTTCTGTTCACTCTATGAGGCCATGTTTTGGACCCGGGCCCAGGACCAAGCCTGAGGCACACGGCGCTGCTCCATCCTCTCCAGAGCACTGACTCTTACTGACATTACATCAGCTGGGGTGTGGGGAGGGGGTTGACAGTAGAATATGTGTGTGTGTGTGTGCTGGACCAGATGAGCCATTCAGTTTGCAGCTCTGAAGCACAACAAAGTGGTCTGCAGATCCACGTTTCCTCCTTTGGTTCTGCAAGAGTGAGGTGTCAGCGGTGCAGGCAGAAACGTTAGGGAGAGAAGGCCGTCAGCCATGGCTCTGCGCATCGCGCACAGAATGGAAGACGTGGTGGCATCGGGCAGCCAGATCGTCTGGAGCTTGGCACATCAGACCTTAAGGAGGTGGTACAATCGCGGGCTGATGCCATGCAGACGCTTCCTAGAAACCTGGTTCAGGTTTGGAAAATGCTACCAGGTATGACAGCACCTTGAGTTTCTGCAGCGTTCATCATTTCTGTTAGAAATTGCAGGTTAGTTAGTTTCTTTCTTGACTTTAGTCTAAAAGGGAGGATCGTCTAAGGACATTTTCTGAGTGAATCGGAGCAGTCTTTCCTCGCCTGGCTCATTAGGGTATGCATGTGTTTATTTGTGTCAACGGCAGGAGCCGCACGCTGTCTCCAGTGAGTCATAAAGCCTGCTCGTTAACAGGGATCTTCCTCCCAGCACACATGGCAGCCATTAGAAAGCAGCGTGACCTGCTATTTGATCGCACTGTTTTTGGCTGAAGAGAAGAACTTTCAAAGTTGTCTTTGAAATGTGGTCATGGAACACCTGAACATTGTCTGTGGGGTTAACTACGCTGGAACTCAACTTCAAAGCGTTCAGGTTCCTCGTTTTTCCTTTTTCTGGCATACTGACTTTTGAAAATGTATTTTCCATCAGATGGAACTCTGGGCTTCCAGTTCTTCCAAAACTTACAGATAATAAATCATCCAATTGGTGATCAGTTGTGTAACATATCACATTGCACTCATATAACAATAGGTTTTTTGGAGTCCAAAGGCACGAAAAAGCTAAAAGCCTCTCCCAGCTTGCTATGGGTGATGGGGGGTGCGCCTCGGATGTGTCGCCAGCACATCCACAGCCAAACAGGGACAGACAATCCTTCACGCACACTCATACCTACGGGCAATTTGAAGTGGTCAATTTACCTGAATTGCATGTTTTTGGAAGAAACCGGAGAGCCAGGAGAGAACCCACATGGGCACGGACACAACATACAAACTCCGCACTGATAGGATTTGAACCCAGTACCTTGTTGCTGTGAGGAGACAGCGCCAACCACTGCGCCACCATGCCACCCACTTTGTAAATGCGACGGTGAATATTCCCCACCGGATCCGTGGGGAGTTTTATTTATTTTTAATATTGAATAGAAGATAATAGTAGAGATTTGGAGTCATGTGTTTGAATCTATGATGAAATGGCTGCCTGAAGGGCCGAACTCTGTAAAATAAAGGCCTTTGTTCATTTCATCTTGTTTTGGTTGCTGCCCTGCAACAATGGGCTTTTAATAGATGGGCTCTTGAGAGGATTTTGCCTTGGACAGTCACAGCAATTCATGTAAGGACTTCTATATTGCATGATTGCATGATGCATGATTATTCACAATTAATTTATTAATCTATGGGGAAAAGGTATGGATTCAATTTAGGTTAACTTCTGAGACGTTTGTTTATTTTGGCAGTTCCAAAGATTCTAACCTAAGACTACTAAGATAGGGAGCTTCAATAAAAAACAAACTGTAGGAGGAGTGTGGCCGACTTTGAAATTGTAGTTTTTGTAACATCAACTTACTGTGACTGCAAATTAAATCCTCTGTTTGAGAAGCAGAGCGGAACCCACAGAACTCTAGAAGTCTCACTGAGGTTTAGGGCGTTGACAAAACAGCAAAGTGGAAAAGAAGTTTTTGTCTGTAAAAGTTCAAAGGAGGGTCTGTTGTGGTACAGAGAACAATATGTTTTGGTGGACTGCAAGTTTAACACCACATCATCTGACGCTGGTCGTCGGCATGACTCTCACTTTCCACTTGGCGGGACAGGCGAGGCGTCTGCCACACATTTGTTGGCAGCAAATGTAGTCTTTTTCTATTGCATTAGCTATATTGCTATACACACTAAATATAGAAATTATATATAAAGTCGCTATATATATAGAATTTTATATGTGAATAAGGCATCAATTACTGATGGAGCAAAATAAATGACATTGTGTCACCAGCCTCCATTCCCCTCTAGTGTATAGTCATGTAATAGTGTAGCGTATTTTCATTTCAGCAGTACTCAAATGGGTTACCTCACTTCATTAGAATATTTATAAAGGTTTTACAAAATATTTCAAAATATCCAAAATATACACTGAATGATTTGGACTCATATCCATCACCACACAATATTACCTCTACTTCGACCTTGTTATTTCTGCATAGAAAGACAGTTCTGCTGATGGCAGAAAAGTAATCTAACAGCCATTCATCTT
Organism: Brachionichthys hirsutus; assembly: GCF_040956055.1. NCBI lineage: Eukaryota > Metazoa > Chordata > Actinopteri > Lophiiformes > Brachionichthyidae > Brachionichthys > Brachionichthys hirsutus. Next base: position 11,664,678 of record NC_090904.1, read on the forward strand.
AGACAATAAAGCGTGAATTCAATTAAAATATTTCAGGACTTCATTGTCTTTTGGTTTAGTTTCTTAACAACAGAAGAAAATGTGAGTTATTGAAATTTCAGGGATTTCTAGATTAGCAAATGCAAAATATATATTTTTTAAGGTGCACTTGGCATAAACAATAGCAGGTTTGTTGCTAAACTATCATCGCTGCACCTTTTTCATGCTTTAAAACAAACAGGGATGATGATCCTGCAATGCATTTGATGCCCGGAAGTTTGGGTCTTATGTGCGCTCTTGGCCAGTGGCTCGGCTTATCTATTCTTTCAGCACAAATGCAAACATAACACTGAGGTGAGTCACTTTCAATAAGACAATGAGACGCAGCTATTGTATCCCAGGGCGATCGAGAGACTGAGTTCTCTTGCCAGGTCTCATGTTATCTGTCTTCCCTCCAGATGACCGAGGGTCGACAGTGCCAGGTTCACCTCCTGGACGGCAGGAAGCTGGAGCTGCTGGTTCAGGTAGCAGAAATGTTCTGTCCCAAATCATCCTGCAAACCCTCAAAATGCATTTCATTAATTGCTGAGAATAATAATAAAAAATATTTTCTCCCATGACACATTTTACTTAAAGGTCAAATTGTCTGTTCAGATTTATGTATATTTTTGTGTGAATTTGGTTTATAAATGTGACAATTGTTCTCCATTTTAATTGCTATTGTATTTGGTTCAAACCCCTCCAGCCCAAGCTGCTGTCCCGTGAGCTGTTAGATTTGGTGGCCTCACATTTTAACCTAAAAGAAAAAGAATACTTTGGAATGCGCTTCATAGATGGCACGTAAGTACATTATAGAAATGTGAAGATTTTTTTTTTTAATGTCTTAGTGTGTGTGTTTGTATTACAGTTTATTGGTTTATTTACATTTTAGAAATACAAACAAATGACAATAGTAATAAGTAATCCATCTTGTGATTTATTCTCTAAACTTTTCAGTGGACAGAATAACTGGCTCCAACTGGATCGTAAAGTCCTTGATCATGACTTCTCCAAAACCTCGGGCCCTTTGGAACTCACGTTCCTTGTGAGGTGAGATCAAATGTGGAATACTGCTGTGCTTTATTGGGTATACATCTGCATATTCTGGTGTTTGAAACTCTCCATGTTTTACATACCGTAGAAACTTAGTTGTGAATAAAAGACACCTATTTTATTGCATTGAATGAGACTTCCACAGCCTCCGTTTTCCTGACCAGTAGGTGGCAATGACGGAGTACAGCTCAAGTCTTGCTGAAATTTACAACACATTAACTGCTGCAGGAGAACCGCACTGACCCAAAAACTCTTCACAAGTTTTATACTAAGACCAACCTAAAAATCCTTCACAGGTTTTACATCGAGAAGATTACCTTCTTGAAAGAGAACACAACAGTGGAGCTATTCTTCCTCAACGCTAAATCTTTAGTGTTTAATGTAAGTGATTTTAAGCATTATTTTCTAAAAATGTAGACGATGCCCGATTTAACCTTTTATCTGACATCATTCCTGATGTTTACTGCATTCACTCAACAGAAATTTATCTTATTCAGCTTTGTTTTTATGGTTAGATGATGAATGTGATGCATATTGTTATTTTACTCTATGTATTATACACAACCAAATAAAGCAGTATATTAAGTTATTGATTATTTAAAAGCATTTCAATAATATTTCTTCTGACCTATTTATTTTTCCGTGACCTCTTACACTGTCTTGCATTTCTCTTCTGCAATATTTGTAAGTTCAGGCTATGGTTGAAATAAAATATAGTTTGATTGAAAAGTTTTTAGAGGTTTTGAGCTAAATTGAAATAAACATTCATAAAAGTATTTCTTACAAGTATTTAATCAACAGACTAGCTTGTGGCGGATTGAAGATTAGTTACGATTCACGGATTGGGTAATTTTTGAATCTTAAAAGGAGCACGTGAACGCAGCATGTGATCGCTGCGGTGACGTTTTTTTTTCGCGGGGAGCGCAGTTCTCGTCACCATGGGAGACGAGTCTGCTTGAACCTGCTTCGGACCGTACCACTTTACAGGGGGACAATAGTTTCAGAAAGGATCTTTAACGAGCGGTCATATCTTCCAGACTATGATTATCTGCCTATATGCACTGGCTTGATACGTCTGGCGCTAAAGACAATCGTAATTAAACTTCACAGGCCGGTTAAATCATCCTTTGTATCTTCGCAGTAGTGGTTCGGTCGGTATCGGTGGGACCGAGGTACGGGAAGATTTTCTTTCAAGTCAAGTGTGTCGGACGGGCAGCACTTTGTTTGCGCGTTTGTTTTGTTTTGAACCTGCTCATTTTTTTTTTTTGCCATTTTTTATTTCAGGAAACCATCGAAGTGGAGAGTGCAAATGTTTTCAAATTAGCGGCATTCGCATTGCAGGTAAGGAGGAGTTTGCCGCAGGCTTTCTGGACCGTATCCTTGTGACGTGAACGAGGACAGTCGGGACAGGCTCGTTTGAAAATATTTAACTCCTGTTATTTCTTTGGGTCGCCAGAAACGGACCCATTTACATTAATAATGGCAAATAAACCGATGTAAACCGTGAGGTAAATGAGAAACGAAGATATTCAAATTAAATATACTGATGTTAAATCAAGTAATGCCACCTGAGGTGTGATTACGCAGGTAAATTAGTTAATATTAGCATATTTGATGTTGTATTTGTGTCATAATCATTTGACTAACTGCATTATTTATTTATTTTTCATTTTAAGGAAGCCAAAGGAGATTTCAGCAGGTAAGAATTTATCAAAAACTATAAACCTTGAAGCTTTTAATAATATAAATGTAGAAAGGTAATTTAGCCTTTCATTTAAAGCATGAAATCAATAAAGAAGAATGGACATAACACTCTCTTGGAATATTATCATTTTATAAGTACAAAGTAATCGTGCACACATATCTACAGATGCAGAGTTTTATGTATAGAATAGTTATATTTATCCAGCTATTGATATTTGTGTATTAGTATACATGTGCATTTATACGTTTTGCATCAACAGTTGTCTCCAGAATCCCCACAATGTTTTTGCTTCATCTTACAGGCAAACAGGGCTTGGTTTGTCAGGTTATTTGTTCAGTGCTCATTGATGATATCTGCGTATAGTAAGTTAATGTTCAACTTGACTCGCTCAGATTTCGTTTTAAGGTGGACTTCCCTCAGTTAATGATTGCCTTGATTCTGTTCTTGTGACATTGAACTGAACCCCTGCTCACCCACGTTTTCTAAACCTTTAAAATGACAACAGTTGCTATTTGGTTGCCCTGTGAAAGTAGATCAATAGTTCTTACAGTTTAACCAAAACTACAAATGTAGTCCTTTGTCACATTGGATTCAACCACCTTTTAATAAATGCCACACATACCTGATAAACAAGGCCCAAGTGATACGCGTACAAACATTTGAACATTGTGTACGCAATTTGGTCACTGACACAGATGGGACACTGTAAAAAAGAAAATGTTTAAATCCTCGTCTGTTCCTTTGTGGCGATAAAGCTACAGATGAATGTAACGGGTTTTTTTCTGCAAGCCATAGGAGTGAAGAGCATTGGTTGTGGTTAGCTAGCACCCACCCTGGGTGACTGACTGATCACGTTGAAGCAGCACAGCCTGCATTACCTCTGAAGGCCTTTCTGGGCCATTACGTGAACACAAAATGTTTTTTTTTTTTTTTTGCTTTGTAAGGAATTGTGCTGTTTGAATGGCAATGCTGAAAAAGCAGTCCGATCCCTCGTCAGACCATTTCTTTTGTTCCATCACAAAAATGAAAAACACTTGTGCTGCATTCGCTTGCACTCTTTAAACAGCACATCGAGTCCAAGCATGGCTGACCGGGTGAATGTTAGCTGTTGTTTATTGTTTATTGCAGCTGAAGTACAGATTTTCTGCCTCGGGGGGGGTTTCAAACTTCTTTGCTCTGGAGTTTTGTGTCCGGCTTGAACTTTCAGCACATGTGGGTGTTGGGATGGGCTTATAGTCTTGACTCTGAAAGCACAATGTAAGAACACCTGCCAACAAATCTGGCACAATCTGCTCGATGGGAGCCTTTCCAATTTTTACTTGCACTCCTTTGATTCTTCCATTATGATCTTTACTTATTAAATTGCAAGACTGCATTTGTTTATTTCCTCTCAGGATTATAATACCTGGTTACTGACCAACAACACTGTCCCCGGCTCTACTGATGCATCCCACACCGCCCTGTTGCAGCTTTTATCATTCCTATCTCTATTTCTTTGAGAGAACATGCCTGGTAAATCCTCTCATAAAGCATATGATATAAATGTGTCTCCACCACACTGTATCAGTAAAGGGCCCTGGAGCGGTCAGATTAGCGGTGGAGGAGTTAGGGGAGACGTCCTCCTCCTATAAGCAGCTGCCTTAAGAGGGATGAGCCAGACCCGCTGTCCAATGGCTGCCAAGAGGGCGTCAGGAAGCCGCGGCGTAGTCGTGTTGTTATGGTCGTGTGGGCCAACCCCCATGCTGCGCACTGAATAAATGCTCCATCAGATCTCTCATGGCGCTTGTATCAAAATTCCCATTGACATATCAGTATCGCATTACATGTTGGTCCGGCTGTACTGGTTTACACATTATTGCAATAGTTATCACCCCCCCCCCCCCACCCCCGCAGGTATGATGCGCCGCTGAGTTACCGTTCCTCTTTGTGGCTCCATGAAATATTATATTTGAAAACATAGGGAAACACTGAATCGCTTGAACTTTTGTGTAACTTGGCTGTTTGTTTTTTCCTCTGTATAAATATAATCAGCTTTAGATTAACACGGTTCCATTTGCAGGTGCGGCCTGTTGGTAGGGATTCATTCACAGCAACAGGCGTTCTCACTGCGCGCTCTCTCTGGAGTCGCCACATTTCAGTCCTGCGGAAAAGCTGACACACGAGTATTCTCTCTCCCACACTGGGTAGACTCCACCAGGCTGGGCTGCGCTGGGCGGTAGGAATTGCCCCCACGATGGAGGCTGCGGGGAGATAACCAACGCAGTAATGAATTCCAGATTGCTGACAGGGCGGCGCGGCGCGGCTGTAGAGTAGATCACCCTGACAACGCCAGGCACCAGTTCCCCATTAAATGTATGCCATCAAACATGCAGCAAAGTGCCATGGCAGCAAAACCCAGTCGACCTCAGCGAGGTAACTACAGGGAAGCACGTTTCAAGTGCCTTTGCCCTTGTAGTGGTTCACCGTTGTTGTTGTTGTTTTTTGTTTAGTAAGCTGGTTTACTTAAATGGATCATTATGATTCTGCCCCACCATGTCGGCAGAAATTAATATATTGACGTTCTCAGGATCAATTTACGGTCAAACGGCCACTGTCCTGATATAATCAAATACTTTATTTTGATATTTTATGGTTGCTTTTAACCAACATTTGAGTCTTGTTGCGAGGCGCTTACATTACTTCTCGACACAAGGAGAGGCTGCCAAGTGCTTGTGAATGGCTTTTGTTTGGGTCTCCAATGGACTGCCCCCCCCCCAAGTCCAAGCTCCTCTTTCAGCAGAAACTGTAGACCCTGTGCTCGCTCTCTCTCTCTCTCTCTCCTACGTGATGCTAAAGTGAGTCATAAATAGATTGCAGATCCTTTAAGGTGACAACCGTCAGTTCCTTTGTGACATCAACAGGATGTAGTGGGTGAGACCCGGTGTAACGGCCGCATCTGCAATGCCGTTACGGATCCATATGAAGCAGTTCATCTACCACTAATGGGATATTTGCGGTGTGCTTTACCTTTTCGCACCTGCATGGACTGGCTTTGATCACTTTGAAATGGTTTCTCACAAAGTCTCGTACCTGCTTTTATAAATCATGCTTTGGCTAGACCTCTCAAGTTTAGTCTTGGCAACGTTACTCCTCCTTGCAGATAAGAGAGATGAAGACTATCCTGACTCTGCAAACATGAATCACTGCTGTCATGCCTGACGATGAAAAATGAAACCTCTGTTAAAGCGCAAGCATGTGGAGAAATCCCCTCCGCACAGTTCTACTCTCTTTAGTTTTCTCATCCGCACGCTGGCAGGGAGCAGAATATTTAAGATGTGAAATGTTCATGTCTGAGTTATTGGACCATGATTCTGTGACTCATCAGTATAATCTTGGCGCTTCATTGCTACGCTCGCAACTCGACAGCATAAATAGATGAAAGACCCCCCCCCACCCCCACCCCTGATATCCTAAATTACCTCTTCTAAAGGTTTCTATCTTCTTTCCAGGGGTGAAACAACCAGATTAGACCTGAAGCAGCTCCCACTTTTGCCCACCAGAGTATTAAGGGAGCATCCATCGCTCAATTACTGGTAAGCTATATGAGCTGCTGAGGTCTCTGAAAGCAAACCACAACTGCACGAGGATCAGCGCTAGGGGATCACAGCCCTTTAAATTCTTGGTTCAAATAAAACCACAGCCTTTCCTCTCATATATATATATATATATATATACTGATGCTGATTTAGCAGTCAGTAGCACCTCTTTGCAGAGTATTTTGCTATCATTATGTTTGGTCATTAGCCTTGAGAGAGCTCACTGCCACGCTGACAACTCAGCGCTTGTCTGAAGCATTGCTGCGTGTCTCTTCAAGCAGAAAAATCATTTGAATATAACATTTTATATTACAGTCTGATTGTGTATGAACGCTTCTGTCTCTTTCGGCCCGTTAAACAGTGACTTTGCAGGTTCTCTGTGCTGTTATGATTACAGCCGAGGTGTAAATGGGGAGGCTGATGAAGGTCCATCTTTCAGGCCAGTGGGCCAGACTGCATTTTCTGCATGAGAAAACAGATTGTGAATCAGAGAACGGGGCCTCTCACCGTGTGCGTGTGCGTGTGTGTGTGTGTGTGTGTGTGGTTAGAATGTCTAACACTTTATTCATTATTCATTATATCTATTTATTCGCAGTGAGGACAAGGTGATTGAACGTTACAAGAGACTGAAGGGGCTGACCAGAGGACAGGCCATCGTACGGTAAGTTGAGTATTTTATGGAAACTGATTTTAGTCTGGCGGATTAACTCGTGTTGCTTACACACTACCGGTACTAACATTCTCCATACACACATCAGGCTTTCCACTATAACATGGTATTTCTAGTACATTATATCATAAATAATGGAGAGATTCCAAGTATTTGAAAAGTAAAGACGAAAAGTTACATTGTCATATTTTATGATGTCAACAGTTTTAATAATAATCCTCAAAGTTAATCAAATAAAACATCTAAATGGGAGAGAAAATAAAAGTCAGGGTTTGAACCTTTTCTAAATCTCTGATTCCTTCGGGATAATGAAGAGTTTTTTTTATTTTGATTATGTTCATCTGTACATTTTGCGATCAGAATCGAGAACAGCTCAGACACGAGGTCAACCGACACGACCGGAATCTGAATCGCTGTCGCTCTATAAATTCTCCTTTGTGACTGATCTCCGATCAGCCCAGTGTTCTTTACTCTTGCATGATTTGTGCCCTTGAACTGATCAATGGACTGTCACGGCCCCGAAACAAATCAATCAGCTCTCCATTGCAAACGACGGCGGCTCCCAATGACTGTAGCTTAAATATTGCTCTGTTGTAAAAGATTGACGGTGATGAAGCTCAGTTTAAGTGGCAGAATGCCCTTTAACCTGCTCCTCTCTCTCTCTCTGAAGGTATCTGGCCCTGGTGGAGTCCCTGCCGACATATGGGGTCCATTACTACCCGGTGAAGGTAACCATGCTGCCCCCCGGCCCCAGAGAAGCTTAACCTCTGAAGAAGCTACTGTTGACACGCCGCCTGCATGTCTTTTTCTGCTTCTAATCAAACACAACATGTTTAAATGCAGCATGTCTAGAGTGTTGGGAACCCGACCCTCACAGACAGATCAGTTAATTGGATTGGAACATATTCATACGGGGATATTTTTGATTCAAACAGCTATTTGTGCAGATTAAACCACCACCAAACTGCCATTTCTAGAGCGTGAAGTGAAAACAGTGTGCAACTTGTTTAATTCCTGTGGGGCGATATGCATCTTAGTTTCAAGCAGCCTTCCACGAATCAGTCAGAATGAGCAGAATTAACCTTTAATATTCCAGCAGCGTTAAATTGAAAACCCAGTAAATCATAGCAGGACTCGTCCGGTTCAGCATGTCTAAATGATTAATCTAACTCGCCTCACTTTTACTTTTATCCTGTAACTTTCCGGGCCGACACTTATTAATTCAAGGTGTCTGGGGAGATCAAACGCTAACGTTAAAAGTTAGTCGGTCTCACGGAGCTTCTTAAGGCCGTTAATGTATTTGATCTCTCTGAGCCTAGTTGTGTGATTTCTTCTTCTTTTTTTAAAAAACTCCACCAATAAAGCTACCTCTAATGAATGGTGGTGAGACGCAATGTCTGCTTTTCTTGCAGGACAAGCAAGAAATTCCGTGGTGGCTGGGCGTCAGCTACAAAGGCATCGGCCAGTTCGACCTGCAGGATAAACTGAAGCCCAGAAAGGTGGGTTGAACTCTGTACGAAAACTGCTCGATTTGCCGGAACTGATTGATAGCTTTTGTTAGCTTTTCCTTATCTTTAATCCAGCTTGAGTGTAACATTGAAATTCTAGGCTAGTTTTCTCATCGTCTTTTTCCAACGAGACGTTGCACACTCTTCTTTAAGTTGGTGTGGAAGTGATTCGCTATTGAATCCCCTTTGACAAAGTTGAAAACACACCCGAGGTCTCTGCCTCTTGTAATCCGGTTAATCATCTATCCACACTGTAGTGGAGACCCTGGTTCCCATGCCGGTCAGATTGGGGGAATATTTTGGTGTTTTTTCCGTGGCAGGTCAAGGCTGTTACTGTGAAACACAAACTTTCTAGCCTTTCTGTAGATATTAAGCTGCTGCTCAATAAAGGCTCCATCTTGCCTGTTGTGGATCCTAATCACAAAATGAACTTCTTCTGAGCAGTTTTTAAATGTAATCTTTTTTTTTTAGACGTGTAATGCGATAGCCTTCCTGTCAGCCTGTCTGATAAGACTCGTCACGGCCGGTGTTATGTCGCAGGAGCCTGTTGACATAGCAGGGTGTGCTGTTTCGCCGAGGCACAAATGTTCCCTCTCCGACCCGCTTGGTGGGAAGCAGCGAGCCGCGGGGACTCGGGTGGCACTCTGCCAGCACGTTGGTTGGGTGTCGGTAATTTGGGGCACAGCGATGAGGGTGTAGGGGGGGTGATAAGAGGGCTGAAAACTGGGCCCTTTGGTGACCTTTTGGTTGCCCGTGTTGTTGCCTGGTTTCCCCCAGCCTTCAACGGAGACCTCCGTATCTGGAGAATGTGGCTCGATCATCCCGCCTTGGCTAGCGCCCTCTGTATTCAAGAGAACCTGTCCCTCTTTGCCCTCTCAGCATGCTGCATTCATTATGGTAATGTGTGTGTGTGTGTGGGAGAGAGAGAGAGAGAGAGAGCCTCTGCTGCCTGCTGTGTTGAAGTGTAAGGGCGCATTGAATACTCTTACATTACCATCATACGTGGATGAAGTGTGCTTCAGCACGGATGGTAGGAGAAATCTCCTATAAAATAATTTATTTTATTTCATAGGAGATAATGCTCAGCACGACAGAAATAGATACCACGCCAGCCTGGTGTGTGTCCAGGGAATGATGGGACGGGAGCAGATGGCGAGCCAAGCCTGCTTTCTGGAATTAAACCGGGAGCCTCTCTTGCCCCCCTCATCTACCCCCCCTTGGGTGACGGAGCACTGTATAAGACCACATGCTGGCTCACACACAGTGCGTGACGAGCCAGTCTTGATTTTATTATTGCCCTGCAGTCGTAATGACGTGAAGGGAAATAATTGTGAAGTGTCTTTTTGAGGGGGGGGGGGGGGGGCAGGATACATCTTGTTCTCTGTCTTTTCACTTTGATTAAACTCATCCCTTCCTGAATGAAAACAGGATGAAGTTCCTTCCTGTCTTCTTTGTATTGTCAGGCTTTGAAATCCTTAAGCACGCCGACCAACCAGAGTTAAGCAACGTCTTGCATGAGTCAAGTGTGGAAGATCTTCTTCTGTGGTGTGAGTCAGGGCTTTTGACTGGTTTTCATCCAACTATGATGTGGTGGGGTCGTGGCCCTGGGGGGGTCGTCGGGTGTGAGCTGGATCTGAAAAGCCTGATCCCATTTGAACCTGCAGGTATTTCTGCCTCATTTCCCCCCCTTGAAGGAAATGTTTGGCAAAATAAAAGGTAGAAATACAGATGTAGGAAATCCAGCAATCATACATTTTATTCAAAATAAATGTTAATAAAATGTTTGTGTCTGGAATTGAGAGTCACTCTTGCATGAGTGCAGAAGTTTTTTGGACCGCTTCCTCTTCAGCTCCAGGAACTGTTGTGACTGTGGAGATTGAGGTGTGTCACATCTTTGAAATATTTGCCATGGTTTAGGCAGCAGTCGCGGGTGTGTGTGTGTGTGGGGGGGGGGGGGGGGGTGCTCGTGGTTTGCACACCGTCACACAGGTGTGGCGTTTCCGTTGTGGGAGCAGTGATCAGGGAACATGAGTCTTTACTGCCCAGACCCTCTGTATCAGTGTTAATGAATGCAAATGATACTACAGAGGAGGGGGGGGGGGGGGGTTAATTATCCTGTGACCACTTCTACAATGGGGAAGAGCTTTTTTAGAAGCCCTCTGCCACTTGTTCCCATTGTTCATTAAGTGCCGCTGCATAACACTGGCAGACTGGACTTAATCTTTGAGGAGCTGAGAAGACATTTGCATTGACTGATTACATTTCCGAGGGTTTGTGGATTAAATTAGCGTCTTGAAGCGCGAACAATATCACACTTCCTGGTTTTAAATAACACTGCAAAAGGTTTATTTTACCTGCTTGAGTGGTCTTTTGCTATTAATGATGAAACCACAGTAACAGATTTCTATGACCTAGAAGGGAGATGGTTGCAATATGACCGTGACGAGCAGGAAACCGGCCGTGGAGCATCGATAGCTTGTCTGGGATTGATCGCTTGTCTTTCAGTGATCGATGGAAAGGTCCAACCTTGCGTTGCAGCCCGTTTGTCTGGTCCGACCGCGAAAGAAGTGAGCCACGGTGTGAGAGGAAGGAGGGGGGGGGGGGGGGGATGTGCAGAGTAGCACAAAGCCTCAAAGGCAGCGAGGTATCTGTGATGTCAGAGGAGGGGAGGGGATGGGGGGGGGCGTGGCCTGCGGTTCTGTGCTGAAACTCTTGCAACACCTACAGTATCTGGCTTCAGTCAGACAAGAGGGAGTATTGTTCAGGGAAGCTCTAGCCCTGTGGGAAACGCAAAGTAACCTCAGCTGGGAGTTCTAAGCGGTAAGCCCTCCTCATTGTGTTCATGCGTTATCTGTGTTATGTCATATTCTCCTCGTGCTCCTATAAAGATCGTCTGTAGTAGATTCATGCACTCCTTTCCCTGTGAGAATGAAAACACAGGATATAAAATATAAAATGCTTCATTCTCAGCAGAACAAATATTTTTGTCCTTGCTGATATGGAGATTTATCAGCTGCCCGACTTCTTATCCTGGATGCAATTTATCACTTCGGCGACAAGATGTTTGTGTATTTTTAGCGCTTGACATCTCGGTTGTTATCGGTTCAATCGAATGGACGGTGGCGCCTTCTTACTGACAAGAGAGTGTGGGAGAGTTGTTCTGCAAGTGGCTCCGAATCTGGTTAGTGAGCCCATTATCAGCGGAGCAGATGTTTCATTCTGACAGACTGAAGTCCTGCCTCCTCCACAGTGGAGCGGAATGAAAAGTGAGCCTGCCGCCTCGCTCCATATTGCGTTATAAACGCTCCTTGTTTAAGACAAAATCTGCTCCTGACTGGCTAACCTCTTTCAGTTTCTGCTCTTCTGTTAACTCTGATAATGCGGCAAGTTTACAACCAAAGAAAAAACGTTAAAACCCGCCTCCTTTTGGCGCCGTCTCCTGCCAGCACTGAGCTCCTAGCAGTAAACTGATGCAGTCGTGTGCTTGAGCCTCGGGGACATTAGCTGATATGTCTATTTACATGATGTAAATCAACACGTAACCTATAAGTCCTGTTCTTTTCCTGTATATTCAGACAGCCGAATCCTTGCTTCCTCCGTCTCTGCAGTTGTTTCAGTGGAAGCAGTTGGAGAACTTGTATTTCCGGGAGAAGAAATTTGCCGTGGAAGTGAACGACCCACACAGGTCAGAGAGGGCAGACTACCTATCTGAATGAGCTTTAAAGGGACCTTTTTGCTCTTTCTGAAGTGTTCCCATATTAGTTGCCTTATCTCCACCTCACACATTGAAGGGCGTCTGAAGGGCCCTGAGTCATTTTCAACACTAGTGAAATAAGTGTTTTCCTCCAGGGACACTTTATTAATGTATATCTCACCAAGGCTTTGACGTGGCCGTCCCACCACTTATCAATTAATCTCCTCTTTATTAGTACACAAACAGCCAGCTGCACACTAGTTGTAATTGTTGCAGATCATTATATATATATGTAAATGTTCGGCTCTATTTTTGAGTTTGAAAGTCTCTATTTTTCACAGACTTGAGTTTTTTTTGTTCTTGGGACAGTTTCTGAGTGAGCTCATCATTATCCTCTACAGGAGGACAGTGACCAAGCGGACATTTGGACAGACCGGCCTGGTTATTCACACGTGGTATGCCAGCCACTCTCTGATTAAAACCATCTGGGTGATGGCCATTAGTCAGCACCAGTTCTACCTGGACAGGAAGCAAAGCCAAGTGAGTGTTTCTTTTCTCGTCAGTGACTTCATCCATATTCTCCTCCCAGCAGAGCTTCTTGGTAGAAACAGTATAACACTGCTTGTACAGGTGGGTTCTGAAGAAACGAATGCTTGGCTGATGTTGGGCGTTTGTCATCTGCATTGGTCGACGCGTTGCCTGATCCGTGTCCGATGGCTTTGATAGTTTGACACTAGGATAGATGTTCATTTAGTCATTCTGATTTTGTTGAGTGGAGCTTTGTTGCTGATATAATTTTCCTATGGGATTACCAAAGTATTCTGATATCAGAGACCTCGGGTTTAATCATTCCCATCCTTGAGTCTGAGTGGAAAGGAATAGAACTGTGTTTTGTAGCTGATTATTAATGAGCCCAATTCCTCTAAACCAACCGCTAAAAACCGCATGTGTTTAGTTTGGAAGAGATTCATGTGTTATAATAATGATGCTCTGCATGTTCTTTCATCAAAGTTGTCATGACATCAGAATTTTAAAATTTGACACAATGAATGAAAGAAAAGATACTCGATACTGTCTTCAGTCTTCCAACACAAAAAGAGAAGAAAAACAGCCCGAGGTGAAAACGGTTCATTTAAAAAACACCCACTACATTTGTGATCATCTTAATAACTATATTTGTTGAATATTGATACGATCAGAATCGTCCAGCTTGTTTCCAAGAAGTACGGAAACCTTGTGACTGAGATGAGTCTGGGGTTCTGAGTGGATGCTGAAAGTGATCTGAATCCCATGAAGAGATCCATTCACTGAGTATCAAAGCCGTTGTGTGTGATGTGGAGACGGATGAGTTTGTGTGGCTGTGATCAGATGAGCTCATACTGTACGTCAGTGATCTACAGGGAATGGATCCCCGCCGATCGATGAGCGTGGCGGCCTCATCCTCGACTCGGTTCCTTTCTAAACTGTCTCATTCGACCCCGACAGTCGAAGATGACCACGGCGCGGAGTACAGGCGACATCGCCATGGACCTCACGGAGATCTGCGCCCCGCGGATCACTAAACTGTCCAGCATCGAGGGCAAAGACCGGCTCATCATGGCCAGCAATGGAAGCCTCATCTCCGCAGGTACGCAAGGAGCCAGCTAAACGGTTAACGTCTCAATAACCTGTCTTTTAACGCGTAGTTAATCCGATGACGGTCTGTTCCAGGTTCTACTGACTCCGAGGTCAGTGAGGAACAAAAGAAAGAAAAGGTGGCAGAGTTAAAAAAGAAAGAAAGGGACCTTCAAGACACGCTGACTCAGAAGCTCAATGAGCTGAAGAAGATCTGCATGAGAGAAGCTGTGAGTGTGTCCGTCTGTCACTTCTCAGCGACTTCCCCGGGTCTTTGCTGACTTCCTGTGATCTCATCCGCAGGAGCTCACAGGCCGGCTGCCTAAAGAGTATCCGCTGGCCACAGGCGAGAAGCCTCCTCCAGTACGGCGGCGTGTTGGGGCGGCCTTCAAGCTGGATGACCTTTTCCCCTACGACGAGGTTAGTCTCAATGTTGCAGCTTCAAGTTTCGTTCGCATCATTTAAATGTGATTTAAGAAGAGAAACCAATCGGTTGGTGTGATCGGTGGGTGGATCATTTATGGGCAAATGCAGATTCAGGTGGACTTTAAGTCAGCTTTGTAACCCAAGACAAGGTTTCGTTCCTGCTTCCAAAAATGTGAAGCAGTAAAGTCATCCCTTCTGTTCTGTTTGTGTAACTTGGCGCGTCACACCGACGGAATAGAGCTCTTACATGATGTTTGTTTATCGAGTGATCGTTTAGCTCATCTGACTATTTGAGGCTCAGCTTCTCGTGTGTTTTAGAGGCTTGTCTTTCATAACGCTTTGAGGGAAACACGGCCTCCGTCTGCAAGTCTGTTGGAAAAAATGAGTGCGTTAGAATATAGATCTGAAATTGAAACGATTGATTTTACATTGTGGAGAATCCGTCTCATGCGTCCTTGCTCTGCGTCGCCTCGTAGGACCCGCATCTTCAGAATCTGGAGAGCAGGTTCGCACTGCAACAGAAGATCGTGGAAGCAGCCATCAAGCTGTCCAACGAAGACCACCTGAGCAAGACGGTGAAGAAAAAGAGGAGAAACAACTCTTTGGATGCGATGAGGAAACTGGAGGAGATTGAAAAAGAGATCAACGCCTACAGGATCAGGAAAGGAAAGACGCCCACTCAGAGAGCCTCGCTGATCTTAGCAGGTAGCTTTCATAAACGGCTTAACCTGCGTTGTCAACAGCCTGAAAGGAGATAAAAGTAGAATAAAGAAGTCACTGAGGGCTATTTCTCTCAACTGTTATCAGATGATGTCAACCCGTCAGATCTGAGCTCCCTCTCCGACAGCCTCACACTGGATGATGGTAAGTGTCTCCTTCACCCTTCCATTAACCCCGTTTTTCAATTTCAACCAAGCAATGGCTTCTACGTTCCAGATGACGAGCTGCTTTCTCAGAGGCAGCGGTCCAGATCCGTCCAGTATTCCCCGCGGCCGCACCACGCGGACACTCTGGACATCCACTACAACAGAGACCGACGGTCCTCTGCCAACAGCCAGCAAGCAGACGCGAGGTAAACAGACACTCCTGAAAAATACACCAATATCTAATGTGTGTCTGGAAGATGTTTGCTGTGGAGAACCGGCGCGTAGAGCTAGTACAGACCTGCACTAGAGGCACGCCGCATTCCTGTTAGTGACTCCGCCCCTCTCCAACGAGCTCCCTCTTATCAGCGCAACACACCAGCGTTAAAAATAGATGGAAAAGAACATGTTGCTGCCCGTGATGGAGTCCAACCGGAGAGAGGGGACAAAGAGGGAAACAGGAAAAGGGGGTCTGGAAAGTTAGCTTAATTGGTAGTTGCTTCGCCTTCAGAGTAGCATTCATTGCTAACGGCTACAATGCTTGCTGCCGGGGTAAATGCTGCATTCAAGCTAAGTGTGTAGTTTATCCTTCAGTTTAAAGAGAAGGTAGAGACACTCGTTTCTATAAAACGCTTCAGCCCTAAAGAGATGAGTACCCGGAAACCGTAGTTCTAATCTGTGTTCCAGATTAAATTACGGCCAAGGTCCAGAATCCCTCCACTACAGTCACCGTGACGCCTTATCGAGCCACAGCAGCCCTTTTAAAGCGGCTTCCAGACAGCCACGTGACGCTCGCAGCATGCCCCCGACTCCTCTCCTCACCCGCAACGCCTACAGCAGCACACAGCTCAGGTAACCCCCCCCCCTTCTTCATCTTGGATATCTGATTCATCAACGGCGCGCTTTGATGTATCCGAGTCAAAACACGGGGATTGCTTTACAATTGCAGACCGGAGGACGAGACGCAACATTTCCGCCAACGCAGCGGCAGTATGGAATCCCAGTCGCAGTTCCTGACGGAGGCGGAGCTCCCCGTGCCGACCTTCACCTTCTGCCCGCCGCAACGCAGCAACAGCATCGAGGTCCTCGACGACGGCTCCTCCTACACCAGCCAGTCCAGCGTGGAATACAGCGTCCCCGGCAACCATAATCACAACCCCAAACGCAGAGCTCGCGGCCGCCATCGAAAGGACTTGTACGCAAACACCGGCAGCATGCCCAACCTGGCTCAGGCAGACCCCCGCTGCCACACCTACCAGCCCCGGGTCAGACCCACCACCACGGCCTACTACGTCACGGGCTACCCCACCTACGCCGCGCCGGAGCCTCACTCTAACGGGGTGTACATGTACGACAATGAGATGGAGGGACACTATAACGTCAACCCTCCCTACCACCCGACGCTAGCACCGTATCACAGCCACGAGATGCACGGTCACTACGGTAACAGCGAAATAGACGGCATGTCACAGCACCCGTACGCCACGCTGCGGCCGCCGAGGAGCCGCCCGGCGCCCCAGAGTAACCAGCAGGTCGGCAAGAACATCCAGAAGGCTCTGGTGGCGGAGCACCTGAGAGGCTGGTACCATCGCAACGCCGCCCACAAAGCGGCGCCGTGCGGCTACGACTACGACAGAGGCTCCCAGCAGAGCCTGGGCTACCAGACCATGCCTGGGCCCTACGGCTACAACAGAAGCACCTCCTACTCCTCAGGTTAGATCCCTGCAGCATCCGTTACAATCCAAAGTGCGTTAGAATGTAATGTAGTCGGATCGTTTGCTGACTGTTGTGTTTTGGGTCCCCCCCCCCCCCCCCCCAGTGTCCTTAGCGTCTCCCGGTGGAAACTGGCACGGTCACATTAGTGGTGGTAGCATGCTGGAATACAACATGCCTGTGCACGCGCCGCAATCCTACACGTACACCGCCGCCCCCTTCAGCCACTCCGCCCACAGCAGGTGAGAAAAACAAAGCTTCTAAGCCCCTCCCTGGTCCTCCGTACCCCCAGAGCTAAGCGCTAGTGTCCGATTACCTGGGCTGGACGGGAACAGACAATATGAGCTGCACATATCTGGTTTTGTCAAAGTATTTTGATCTGTTGTATTTTCTTCATCCATGGTGGACTGGTTCTGCCTCAGAGCTCAGGATTGGTTCTGTTCGGTCCTTAACTACTGGCCCCCTGCTTTCTTGTAGATATGGCACCTCCCAACTTTCTAAAGGTTCTTGGCACAGCCCTGATGGACAGAGGCACTGTGCCTTTTTCCCTACTAGTTCTTCCTCCTCCACCTCTTCTTTTCCCTCCTCCTCCTCCTCCCCTGGCTGTCGGGTCAGGCAGATGCCCTCCAGCCCTGCGTGGTCGGTATCCTCCAGAGGGCAAAGGCTCAATAAGATGTCCTTTTTGAAAGGTAGCTCATAGTAAGTAAGACAGCAACAGTTGGAGCCTGTGCGCTTTGCTTCTTCATTCCATCCGCAACGTGACTCCGTGTTCTGCTTGTAAATGGCTTGAAGTGAACTTTGCATTTTTGAGACGTTTGTTCCTTCATTGTGACGTATGACGAGTTAACTGCATGGCTTTCGAAGAATTCCTGCCGTCCTTCCTCTTCCGGCCGGCTTGTTGTCATCCAGTGGTCACATTTCTCTGCCGCCTTCTTGCCCACGCAGAGGTTCCCGGTCTCTACGTCCCCCAGTGGCAAAGCTGCGACATTCATTCGAATGAATGTCGCGAATGGAAAAAAAAGTGTGACCCCTGAATTTAGTTGCATTTGAAGGACATTCTTGTGCATAAAGTGTGTGTGGCGTTGTTGTTGTTGTTGTTGTGGGTTGTGAATATTTGACCCTGGGTTCACCTCGTCTGAAACATCGCCTGGTAACAGAAACTGATTTAAATGTGTTTTTACAGCTCTGCAAGGCGCAAATGCAACAGGAATGGGGGGGTTAATTCATTCTGAACCCGCAGTTAATCCAGGGATGATCTTCACCCCGTTTGCCGCCCACTTTTAACATTTTTCAACCTTTTTTTTTTGTTTGTCGCAGATCCTACGTAGACGTCAGCCAAATGGTTCCGCGCATCAGCAAGCCAGCAAAAGCTAGCTTGGAAGCCGAAGATAAAATTTACTGGCACGAAGACGCCAAACCAGGAACGATAGTGTAGTTTCCTGTCTGTCATTGTGCCGTAGTTTCACCGTGAGGAGCCGTCACTGCGCCTCAGACTGTATGAACCCGACGTGGGTTCAAGGGGATCCAAAGTATGAAGGAACTTGACTTTTGAGGACTTCGACAGGTGAAGTCCTCTCATTTTCTCTTATGCCATTGCCAAGCGGTTCTGAACCCCCCAACAAAAACCCCTCTTGAGCCGCTGCATGTCTGGATTGTGTGCGTTTGTGGTGATGGCGCTGGAACTATAAGGGACCTGCTGTGGACTGCGGTAAATCTAAAGGGATTATGGACTAAACTTCTTCAGCGTTTCTCGTTGTTCATGAGCCCAAGGACAAGGACGGTCTCTGAGCCGCGACGAACACACACACACACACACACACACACACACACGCGCGCGCGCATGTGAGCACTGTAGTTATGAAGGATTGGACATAGATTAAGACATTGCACAAATGAAGGATTGGACTCATTAAAAATGAGTCACGATGACGGCTACTTCCTGGAACATTCTGCCATCGCTACCCAGTTTTACAACGCTTCGCTCGAAGCGCTCATTCTCGTAGTATTCTCACATTAAGTACCTACAATACAGTTTAACCAAATGTTCCCGTCACAGCATTTGAGTATTACCTCCAAGTCACCAGTTATAATATCGCTGCCACATCGGATCAGTCATTGCAGTAAAACAGAAAATCCAGTTGAGCTACTCTCCTAGCTAAACTGGAAGTCGTGGACTGGTGCTCAGGTTCTCTCAAGAGAACAAAACTGTATTTAAATGTCGTTATTGTAAATAATTGTTCCGTCTTTGTTTTTTTTTTAGAGCATTTTTATGTTTTTCAAAAGCATGTAATATATAGCAAACAATTGTTGTTAAGCTGGTTCTTAGTTATTTGTATAATTGCATTTGTTTGAATAAAACAAGATCAGCATTTGAATCAGATGTTAGAGGTTTGTGTCATTTATTGGCATAACATAATCCTCACACACACACACACACACACACACACCGGGGGCAGGAAGCTAATCCAGAACCAGTAAACTCGGTAATTGAAGCCACCTCGTTCAAAGAAAAGCTGTTTGAAGAAAGTGCAGCGATCATCACTGCTTAGAGCGCAAAATAACTTAAAGACTCATTTACATTTTACGGCCTAGCGGGCTTTGTCTCAGTCAGCTGGAACACATAAATGTACTCTTTACATGCCAACACTTTGGAAAGCGCCTGCCGGGGTATAATTCAAAGAGGCAGACATTTCCAGCAGAGCACTGGCTGCATCCCAGTTTCATTTCAGTTTTGCAAGCAAACGTTAAATGAAATACTTTGAAGCGCTCTCTTATAACAGAGCTGTGCTGCTCCGCTTTATGTTCCCGCCGCCTCGCCGTGTTGCAAAGCCGGTTTTTCTGTGTCCTTAAGTCATAAACTGACTGAACCAGTCTTTAAAGCCCGTCACACCCACTATGTGCTATAACTTGTTCTCCCGTCCTCCCTGTGAATGACAAGCTGGTGTTTATAGCACCAAACAAAGAGGCGTCCGTGTAACAAAGGCATGCTGTGCACATGCAACCCTTCACCTCCTTTCCCTGCCTGCCGTCCAGTATCATCTCCCGGCCGCTGGCTGCCTCTTTAGGACGTCGAGGAGCTTCGCTCGCTGGCGGTGACCCGATGCTTCTTGAGCGAGCTCAGGGGAGATCCCACACACCTCCAGCAACTCGGCTTTACCCGAAGAGGGGGGGGGGGAGGCGCTTCGTGTCCTGCTTGTCTGCAGGCCTCTGCTGCTTCAGACCAGCTGCAGCCAGACATCAGGCCAGGCCGTTTAAACAATAGGCTTCTGTATATTCTGCCCTCATCCGACACACATGAACAGATCAGAGCCGGGTTTCCATTCTCCTTGGTACTGAAATGCTGCAAAGCGCATCTGCAACACTTTGCATCAAAACCCGTCAAGTGCCAAAAGCTGTCATCAGCTGTCATCCTCCTTTAATTACTCTTTCAAAAGAGCACAACTCCCTGATACTGGCCTCCATCGTTCACACAATATTTTCCACTTCTGTTTCTTTGGTTATCGGCTCGCGTGGGGTTCAATCAAACAGAAGTAAACCACAATGAACAAGTTTTGCTGTAAATTGGATTAAATTTAATAAAAAGGGTCGGTCCAGGCAGGGTGGACTTATGTGTCCTATTGAGTGTTAAATTTGCATGTGCAATGTGAAAGTTTCTGCAGCGCTTTAGCACCTTTCAGCTTCTTGTTTTGGTTTTTTTCCTTTACCCCTGCAGAGGTCACACATGAAAAACTAAACTCATCTGAAGGGTTCAGGTGAGCTCTGATGAAAGTGACTCTAAATCCTATTATGCCCCCCCCCCCCCGGGATCAATACATTTACCTTGAAGCTGCAGTAATGACGCCGACAAGTTATGAAGTAGAATAGTTGGATTAGTCAGCGGAACGCTCGGGTCTCCTTCAAGGGTGAACGACCTTCCCTCGTGGAGGCGAGGACGGATGGGAGGGATGAAGCAGATCCTGCCAATCACAAAAGTCGCAGTCGGCCGTCATGTGATCAGCTGTAGGTCTACGCAGCGAGACCTGCTGCACTTCCTTCAGGCATTTGCCATTATTAGACAAGCTAACAAGCTTGGCAAGCAAAAAAAAAAAGAAGCCAAAGCCCCCTTCCAGACGGGTGGGGGTGGGTGGGGGGGGACTTGGAGCCTGACAACATGAAGTACTGGATTATAGATAAATCGAACTCTGCACCTCGACAAGGTCTCGTTACTTGGCAGCAAATGTAAAAATATTCCACGTTTTGTTTTTTTGTGTCACATCCACTCCGACAAAATGAAATGTAGGTCAAATGAGTCACACACAGAAACACCAGGAGCAGGTGTTGCTGTCTCCTGTTTTGCGGCGGTCCTCCGCCTGGATTCCACGTGTAGCGGAGCAGCACACCTGTTTGGCGAGCAGCAAGAACAAGGGCCCCCACTGTCCCACCGGAGACGTGAAGCTACTTGTGTTCACTCGTCCAAGTTGCACAATAATGGATGGATGACGAGGCAAAGCGGGAAAGGCCATTAATCACCCCCCCCACACACACACACACACACACACACAAGGAGGGGAAAGCCTTTGAGCTGGAGTTAAAGATAAACTGGAATAATATTACAACTGGGCGTGCAGAATAAATAAATACCGTGCATTCCTTCCAGGGAAATGATGCTGACTCGGTGTTAGTCATTTTGAAAGCAGGGGGGTCAACATGGACACGTCCCTTGAAGAAAAAAAAAACTGCACTATTACGAATCATTTTTATCTTTTATCCTTCCGAGCCACCAGTAAAATTCTAACAGCACAGCTCTGTGCGCCGTGCCGGCTCTCGTTATCTGCAATTCTAAACAGAATCCAATTTTGTATAAACGGTGCTGCCGGAGTCGCTGACACAGCAACTGAGTCCGGATTGCAGGTGAGTGACTGCAGATAAATCCATTTACCGCTGCTATAATCTACTGCAGCCCATTGATTAGCGTTGCATTGGTGGGAAGGAAGGGAAAGGTTTGCCAATTAATCACCCGGGCTTAACTTTGAACATGACGTGATGTGTGTTTTAAAGCTGTTAGCACCGTCTGCTAAAGTGTCCTTTTTATTTGCTTCTTACAAAGCAAGATTTGTATTTTCATAATTGTAGCTTGAGAACAGACACACAGAACCGTATTCAAAGACTGATTGAAGAAATTTCAGGCCGAGAGAGGCCGTCTTTCACGCTTCATAGTGGAGATGTGGCACGATTACTGTCTTGAGAAAAGTGCCCCGACGAGTTCTGGGCGCACGAACAGATATCTGAGGTAAAGCCCATGAGCTCAGACGCTGTTTCTTTCCCAACAAACACACGTCAACACATCGGACGACAGAAACTTTCACAGTTCAACACTCAAAGATGCAAAGTTTTGTCACAGAGAAAAATGTCCAATTATTCCTTCAGTTTTCCTTCCAGAAAGCTTTGGATCCTTTGAATGTTCTCCTCTTGCTGGCCCAGAGCTTCCAGCAAAATGCCCATGGGTGACCTCTTGAACCCGGCTCCTTCGATCTTGTTCTCCAGCTTATTCTTCATGTTGCGGAGGCGAAATGAAGCGTGTGCGAATATCACTGAAAACACAAATAGGAAGGCGACTGTTGATCCTGTTGAACTCTAATGGGATTCATTCGCAAGCATGTTCCACTAATTTCGTGATCTTTCAAGTGCATTGATCACAATCGGTTATATAATGCACTCAACCTTTATATTAGTCTGTGTATATTAGTCCCCTAATGGGCAACGGGTAAAAAAAAAAAAAGACTGAATGAAGCTTCCCAGTGGTGTAAAATGACACCTTTCTAACTTACAAGTCAGAGGTAAAGTGATCGCAGACATAAACACCATGACGCTCCCCAGCATGGAGATTAAGACGTAGCTGGCGATCATGACGCCAATGAAGAAAGCCGTGGGGTTCTGCCTCTTGAAGCTGTGAATCGCAGCTCTGTTGTCTCCGGCCCACACCGAACCCAGGAAGACGGTCGACACCACAGCCATGGCTGTGAACATCCCCAGAGGGTTCAGGAACCTGCGGAGCAGCAGCACAAGACAGGGGTTATTTTAGGATGCTCTTGTGGGGACGAGGTCGTGTGGTTTCTGGCGCCACCTAGTGGTTCCTGCAAAGACCCGACTCACATCGGAGGCCCTTAATTTAAAAGTTAAGACAGCAATGATGCCATCAATTTCTCCTTTCTTTTGATGGGTTTAGAAGAAAGTTAGAGATAATTTTGAACGCAAAGAGTGGCGCAAGTCATGCATGTTTGCATATTCCTGTTCAGAATATTGTTTAATCTAGTGATAAGATAGCAAAAAGAGAAAAAAGATCTTGAAACAGCAAAACAAAAGCGTTAAACTGATTATTCCACATGTCAATCAATGCCGTGGACAGAAAAGCTGAGTGTGAAAAAATCTAATTGCAAGAAAGAACTTCTAAAGACATTAAAATATTGTTATTTAAAAGAGTTTAAACACACACACACACACACAGTGTATGGTCATCGGAAACTATGACTAGTGATGCTTTTGATGTATTTGAGAATAATGTAGGAAATCCCTTTTAGACAATGTGCAAACAGGCCTGGTTGATTTTTTTTGGTTGAACATGAAATTTTATGCTGGATAGAAATGCTCAAAATAATAAAAACTAACTATAATGCCTTGTGGGTTTAGGGTCATGACCCAGACTTGAAAGCTGATCCAATACCGGATTACCTCAGTTTGCTCTCTGCACTGCCTGCAGCTGACTCGTCGAAGGGTTTATCAGGCCTTCAGGACCGTAGCAGCAATTTGTAATCACACAGCTCACTGGACAGGCCCTGACGGGTCATCCCTATTTTCAGATAGCTGGACTTTAGTTGGAACAAAGGACAAACTAAGGCCAAGATATCCCCTTGTTCCCTGCTTTGGCTTGAACCCACCTTGCATGGCTCCATCTGATAATTCTGTGAGCCGTCAGTCTAGCCTTGTGTTTGTGCCTCAGGGCAATGCAACTCTTATTTTTTGGTTTGTTTATTACGCTCCAGGTGCCTCTTTCAAACCACACCTGTGTTTAAAAAGGTGCACAGGAGTGCCTGACAGCAACTTTTAGTAATCAAAAACAACTTTATGTAAATTTACAAGAACAAAAACCTATCTTTATTACTAATACAATCCCATATATTCGAAAATAAAAGTGCATCAGTTTTCTCTAACACTGTGGATCCATTCTTCTGTCTTTATAGTAACAGAAGCAGGTCACGTGTTTTCAGGTGTGCGCTTTGTTTTGTTCGCTGGAACGAAGGCAGGATTACACAAAAACGACCTAACGGAGTACGTATTGGAACAAAATAGACCTTATAATTTGGTGCATAATTTGTTTGCTTTGGTGTGTTTGGTGATGGATTTCATTCTAGGTCTTTATTTTTATTTTATTTCCCGTCCTAACTCATTTCCTAATTAACAGTTTACATCCTGCCTGTACTTTTATTCCTTCCTTAATTGCACATAAAAACCGGTCTACGGTGCACTTAGTGATTTTACACTAAGGTGTTGCGTTCACGTGATAAATCACCATGTTTGACATCAACTTACCCGACGATGAGGAAAACACCGATGGCTAATGCTAAATAATTTGTTTGATAATAAAGCAGGTTGCTGACAACTCTGTTGTTCCATTTCGCCAAATCTCTCGTGTCTGGTTTAGCGAATCTTTCCGAACCAGGCAAGAAGTCGTCCCATGGTCTTAACGGTGTCAGATCCACTTTAGCCATTCGCTTTCGTTTACCGATCTGACAGGAACGCAAACAGCCGGAACGTCGCGTGGGAAGACTGTGACTGAAGTCTCGCGAGAATCGTTTGACAGTTTCGTGAGCTTCGATACTGATGAAGCGTTCCCTGCCACGGAAACCTTGGGAATCCGACATGTTGTGTTCCGATTTATGAAAACCTTGCCTTCAGTCTGAAAACATTACGCATTCTCCGATGACCTAACGTCACAGTCCTGCTCTTCATTACAGCTCGAGTACTCTAGTATGATTATGTGAATGATTTTTAAAAAAAAGTATTTATTTTTTTACAAGAAACTGTGGCGCTGTCAACTTTGCAATTTATATTAAGAATACAAACATATCACAGAGTAAAAGTTATTAAAATCAAGGAAATAGTGTTTATAATATACTATCAGCAGTCATAACGGAAACCCGATCATGCGTTTAAATAATTTAACCCGCGTCGGAGTGTGTATTCTCTACTTTCCGATGCACTCAAATGCAGCACGACTACGCCTTACGCTATTGGTCAGCGACCGCGGAAGCACTTCCTGGGAAGCGTCGGCATGGCCGAGCACGGACGAATGTGATATGAGACGGTAACTGCGTTGTATACTTTGATAAACACTTATATTAAAGTGGCAGGTTGGTTTTAAATGTCGTATTATCTAACCGTACCGCGACATGCTGCTGCTCACCGTCGTGTAACGTGACCTCAGCTTCGGTGACGTGATATTGACAGCTGAAACGCAAACAGGAAGCACATTATGGTGTTTTTTTTTTGTTGCTGTTTGATACAGATGTGGAGCAGAATTCTGGGTTCTCGGGTGATCGGTCCAACTGCTTTCTGTCGGAGGAGTATCTTCACGATGCGGCTGAAGACCAGTGACTTCCAGGCTCTGTTCAGTGACGGGCTGAATGAGCTAGCAGGTGAGATGCTATCTGACGCCTGCTAGCTGTTCCTGTAAGGAAACGGAGGCTCATCAGAAATGTCAATGATTTTTTTTCCGGCTCTTTCCAGGGCTGTTTCAGAAGAACCAGCACGAGTTGAGGATAGCTGGAGGGGCCGTAAGGGACCTGCTGTCTGGAAAGAGACCCAAAGATGTGGACTTTGCCACCACGGCCACTCCAGAGGAGATGAAGAACATGTTCCAAAGCGCTGGGATCAGGATGATCAATAATAAAGGGGAGCAACATGGGACCATCACAGCAAGAGTAAGAAGAGGGCTGGTCGGATCGAAGCGCTAAACCCGCCGTAGTTCTGCTATTTTAAGCTAACGAGTACATTGTAGTTCCGTGGCTTATTTATGAAATACAAATGTTTACATGTTCATTGGTTGAAACCATTACAGCTGGAGCTTCTTGTCCTCCGTGGTTCATTCGATCATCTTCTTGCAGCTACACAACGAGAGCTTTGAGGTGACGACGCTGCGAGTGGACGTTCAGACAGA
This sequence comes from Brachionichthys hirsutus, assembly GCF_040956055.1. NCBI lineage: Eukaryota > Metazoa > Chordata > Actinopteri > Lophiiformes > Brachionichthyidae > Brachionichthys > Brachionichthys hirsutus. The sequence continues at coordinate 11,690,710 of NC_090904.1, forward strand.
CGGACGTCACGCGGAGGTGGAATTCACCACCGACTGGCATAAAGACGCAGAGCGGAGAGACCTCACCATTAATTCCATGTTTTTGGGTACCTGCAGTCGACTCGACACCTGTCTGTTTGGTATTCATGAAGTGGACCCGTGAAAACCTTTTAAACCCCCCCCCCCCCCCACCCAGGGCTCGATGGTACGTTATACGACTACTTCAAAGGATATGAAGACCTGCAGAACAGAAAAGTTCGGTTTGTTGGCAGTGCTGAGCAGAGAATCCAGGAGGACTACCTGAGAATACTGCGATATTTCAGGTAGGTCCGCTCGGATCTTAGATTCAACCAAAATCATTAAAAGGAAAAAGCAGCTGTGAATCGTTTCTTTGTTTCTCAAATCTAAGGTTCTACGGCAGAGTGGCCTCGGCGCCCGGCGACCATGAGCCCGAAACGATCGCTGCCATCAGGGACAACGGCCACGGGCTGGCGTCCATATCAGGGGAACGAATCTGGGATGAAGTAAAGAAGATGTGTGTTGATAACCACGCCGCTCATCTGTTGGAGCTGATTTATAATCTGGAACTGGCCCAGTACGTCGGTAAGAAGGAAGCTGCAGCCTAACTTAGAACGCAGCCGTTGTGGTAGAAACGTAAAAAAAAAGCTCTCCCCTCCAGGTTTACCTCCAGACGGCAACGTGGAGGAGATGAAGCGAGTGTGGCAGAACGCCAAGAACCTCTCTCCCAAACCCATGACCATCATGGCCGCGCTCCTCCGCGGTCCAGAGGAGGTGGAGAAGATGGACCTCCGGCTGAAGGTGTCCCGAGAGGAGAAGAATCTGTCCCTGTTCCTGCTCAAATACAGACGGGGGCTCAGGAAGAGCGAGGAGGAGGCGGCGGACGGCCTCAGACCCTTCACAGACTTCATCGTCGACGTGAGTTTGATGCCTGCGCTTGAGTGGGAGCCTCGCTGTGTTGTTTAAATACCTGTCTGATCCCTGCTTTTTAGAGCCGCCGATGCCACTAAAAGCCGGCCGTTCACACGCGTTCTCTTTCCTTTCAGAATCGGGAGGCAGACTCCCAGAATAAAGTGCGCGAGCTCCTGAAGTACCAAGGCGAGGAGAAGCTGTTGGCGGAGCTCGGCGGATGGTCCGTCCCCCGCTTCCCCGTCAGCGGCCACGATCTGAGGAGGATGGGCTGCACGTCGGGAAAGGAGATCGGCGACGGCTTACAGAAGCTCCGCGACATCTGGAAGAAAAGTCGATATCAGATGGACAAAGACGAACTCCTGAGTTACGTGAAGCCTTGAGGGCGCGGGAGGCGCCAAAACATCTGGACGGCGTTCTGAATTAGATCGGCTGATTTCACGTCGGTGTAAAACACCTTCCTTTATGAAAGCGCTTTGGTTCTGAATGAAAACAGGACATTGCAATGTCAGATAAGCAACCATGTAAAATCACTCTTTGGAGGCTGTATCTGAAAGCAGAGGCTTGTTTTGGGTGTTTCGGCTTTCTTTGTTTTTGTTTTTTTTTTATAAATATTGCCTGTAAAAAAGTTTCTAATTCAGATATACACGTAGAAAGGTATAATTCATGAGTCTTAGGCGGGGATACACGTGTTATAACGTTTTGCTCCTCCCTCCTGCACGGATGAGGAGGTATAAATCACTTTCTCTCCTTCAGTAGCCTCAGCAGTTCTCCCAACACCATTATTCTCCCTGTGCGTTTTGGTGAAATTGCTAATAATACTTTATCTGGCTTCATTTGTAGTCCTTGTGTGAAAGTGTTCAGCCCCCCCCGCTGCTGTGTTTGGGGGTTACAACATGGCGGGGTTCAGCGCAAATCCCACTAACGTGACTTTGGGGCGCGCTCTGTCCGGAGACGAGCCGCGAGACGCGCGCCTGGCGCGGGTGGAAATCGCTCTTCTGTCCGTCATCTTCGCCACTTCGGCGATCCTGAACTTCGGGGTCTTGCTGGTGCTGTGGAGGCGGAGGAAGCAGCTCTCCAGGATGCGCGTCTTCGTCCTCCACCTGTGCGTCGCCGATCTGGTGGTGACGTTCTTCCAAGTTTGCCCGCAGCTCGTGTGGGACGTCACCGACCGGTTCGTCGGGCCGGACGCGCTGTGCCGCGCGGTGAAGTACATGCAGGTGGTCGGGATGTTTTCCTCCACGTACATGATCGTAGCGATGACCGCAGACCGCTATCAAGCCGTTTGCAACCCGATGGTGACTTTCCAGAGAGGCAGGGCGCGCTGGAACGCGCCGGTGCGCGCCGCTTGGTGCGTCTCGCTCGTCGGCAGCCTCCCGCAGGTTTTCATATTCTCCCGGGTGGAAGTCGCTCCTGGGGTGTACGACTGCTGGGCGCAGTTCATCAAGCCGTGGGGGCTGAGGGCCTACGTGACGTGGACGACTCTCGTGATTTTTGTCCTGCCCGTTGTCACGGTGATCGTGTGCCAGGTGCGCATTTGCTGCGCGGTGCGCAAGAACTTTGACGCGAAGACGCTCCACGACGGCGACGGAGACGCGGCCGGGAAGGCGCCGTCCTCCAGAGCCAGCGGCGCGTCCGGAGCGTCCAAAGCGAGGGTGAGGACGGTGAAGATGACCGTCGTCATCGTGGCCGCCTACGTCATCTGCTGGATGCCTTTCTTCACCGCGCAGCTCTGGTCCGTCTGGGACGAGGAGGCTCCAACTCAGAGTAAGATGGCAGGAAATGATTCTTAAAATGACGCACAAACTCATTTACATGGTTTTTTTCCCCTCATTGCTTCTGCGTGTTTCCAGCTGCAACCTTCGTCATCTTGATGCTGCTGGCCAGCCTGAACAGCTGCGCAAACCCCTGCGTCTACCTGCTGTTCAGCGGGAAGCTGCCCAAGGGGCTGGCGGGGCTGGCGGGGCCGCCGGGTCTGAGGGAGTCCGTCCAGGAGGAGGCCACCGCGGTCAGCTCCCTGTACATCAGCCTCAAAAGTCTGTCAGACTGCAGATGAGAAAAAAAAAAAAACACTTTTGGGTTCAAAACGTTCCCCAAAAAGCCGGAAGGACAAAAGAAAATGATCAGTAGAAAAAGTTTTGGTCAGACATTCATGGTCCCCAGAAGATGGATCATAATGAATGTTCGTGTGATCATTCTAGCATCACTTGTCGGGTCAAAAGTTTGATTTGTAAAATGCTTCAAATGGACAGACTGTAATATTCTCATTTAGAAGAAGCATAAAATCAGACAGTCCTCCACTCAAACACGGTTTAACCTTAAATATGTAATATTTATATAATTAGGTTAACTTCTATAGGTGGGTTCATCTCTGTTGTTTATTTACCCTCTGTGTTGCTGACCAATGAAACGCTGTGGCTCTTGGCGATGTCTGATTTCTTTCATCCCAGCAGCTCTGAAACAAATTTAAAATCTCTCCTGTTTTTCTGCTCAAATGCTAAAACTCCTGCCTCTCAAAGTCTGGATTGCCTGCAATTCGTTTCCAGCCCTCTGTTCTTCCACCTGATGGTTCCTCCTCCTCCCATTTGGATAACAAGAACATGTTTCACTGATAATCATGGGGCTTTCGTCCCTGTGATTTTTGCAGACTCTGGCAAGGTGAGAAGCTAAATCCGGGCCTGGTGTCAATCTTTTCAGAAACGATGGAGTAATTCACATAATTTGGCAAATAGTTCTGTTTGTGTGGGTCTAAAAACGAATTATTTTTTTTAGAAAGATAGCCTTCTTTACTTTCTCCAACCAATCTCAAATGGTACTTTTCAATAGCTTTCTAATTTATAAAAACGCACTGAGACTGAGGAGAAAATTACTTCTGCCGGAATGTTCTTTCTGGGGAAACGTGACCGGCATGATGAGAGGAATGAGCTGCAGCCCTGGTGAGGAACTGTGACAGCGCAGACTGACTCCACAGTGACATTGTCGAGAGGTTGTAGCAGTCCATGAGGAGGAGGATTACAGCTGGAACTAATGCTGGCGCGGAACACTGATCACCAGTTGTATGACGTGTTGTACAGGCCTGGAAAATGTACCTCGCTTGAGTGTCTGGAGTTGCTCTTTTTCCCATCTGTTTGGTTTCGGTACCGATCAATAACAACTATTAAAAGTTAATAAGGAAAAATACATGTTCCTTAATATTTACAGGTTCATTTTGGTTAGAATTCTTAGTTTCGGCGGCGTTTGTCTGTCAGTTGGTCTTTTGGCAAGATAACTCAAAAAGGTCTGGACCGATCTTGACGACATCTTTAGGACATGTTGGGAACGTTACCAGGAACAGGATTGCATTTTGGTGATAATCCAGAAGAGATCCTGGATTCTGGATCACTTTGAAATATTCCTTAACATTGCAGTAAATGGAGCTTCAAAATGTGTTCCTCAATATCTTGGTTGATTATTGACACAGTCCTGTATAGGGCGGGGGTCTCTATCTCACCACTGAGTTTCATCTCAATCAGATCCAGAATGACATTAGGAAAAAATATTACATTTTAACATTGAAAATCCCATTTACAGACTCAAAAATCAGTTAAAAATACACATCAACTCCCGTTAACTTTTACTTTTCATGGTTATAAAGATACCAAAAACCATTTGGTGATGATTCAGATCACCATGTGGGCAGTGTAAATCCAATTAGGAGGGGAACGAGCTGCTAGGCAGAGGTCTGCGCTCTCTGAGTGCTTTTCTAGTTTAAAAAATGTGACTCCAATGATAATGTAAAAATAAAAATGTGTTTTCAATGTAAAATATATGTCCATCTAAATGCAAATTAGTCATCACTTTCTTTCCTGCGCCGCTTCCTGTTTTTGCCCACATTAGCATTCCAATAAGCACCTCTCATACATTTAGAAATTAGAAATTCTAGCCTCCTCTTGTTTTTGTCCAACAAAAATGACATCTTGTCCAGGAGGTATTAATTAGTACGCCAGAAACGAGACAGGAGATGGTATGTGGCATGTTCCAGTTTTAGGTTTTCCAATGTTGTGTGTTTCACACATTGGATGACTGAATTATGTATCTAAGAAGACGCAGGCCAGAAGTTTCATTGGGGCATTTTAATCACATGTGATTGAGAATCTTAAAAGAGAATCCAAAGATGAATGAAGCACTTTATAATTCACGCTCCCCGTCTCATCCTTAATTTAAATGGAACAAGGCCATAATGACTGCGAGTCCCAGGAATAGCTCAGACTCCTGATTGTCTCCCAGGCTGAAGGGATGTGCAATTACAGCCCAGATGAAGATGGCAGTGGATGTAAAATACTTATTCTCTTGGGTATGAGAGGAGGCGCATAACGTTACAGTGTGGGGAAGACTTTATCTGCTGTGTCACATAGAATAAAGGTTAATTAAAAGATAGAATTGGTCAATTTTCTATCAGATAAAAGCTTGACAAGAACCACAGATGTGTAAAATATGAAAAGCATCAACAGCTTTGAGCTGATCCAGCAGGAAATGCTACTCCCTGCATCCGCCACAAAGGATTTCTCCTTCAGGCCTAGCAAGGACCAAATATGCCATCAAGCAAATGTGAATCAGCGGTGCAGCTCCGACAAGTGGCTCAAGTGACAATTGCAATCTTCAGAACCTGGACAGGCTCACAAATTCCTCTTCGCCAATGAGTCGCACACAGCTCGACAGGCTCAAGGGAAGATATGGATCTCTTCTTCCTTGTGTCACCGGTTCAGGTAAGAGCGGTGTCGCAGTCAGTTTGTGGAAGAACAATTTGAGAAAGTAAAAACATAATAAATGCGATGCAGAATCACCTCAATCTGAAGCCATTCCTATACCGGCTCCAAGAAGCTAACAAGCTAACATTTTCCAAAGTTAATTTAGAAATTCATGTTTTTTTAACCTCTGTCTCCGTAAATAACGTAGCAGGATTCATGCAAGCGAAAACCACAGACTAATGTAAATGGGGCTAAATTGAATAATGAAGCTGCTACTTTCTGTGTCTGCCTGGTGCAGATGGATGTCTGAAGCAAAACTCTGCGTGTGTTTCAGGAAATCGATGGGCAGCATTTTAAAAGAGCTCCCAGACCAACAATGCTGCACTGCAGGATAGCCTCAGAGACACAATTGCAGAAGATGGTATAGGAGAGGTGGTGCAAATAAACCCAACTGTCAATAAACTCTAACAGTAAAGGCAAGACAGGAGGCATTGGGAAGGATTGTAAAAATCTGAAGACGGAAAGCATTATTTTGTACACTTTGCATGGTGCTGAAGTCCTGGCCCTGAAAGCAACGCTCTCCATTAAATGAAATGTGTTTTGTCTATTAAAAAAAAAAAAAAAAAAGCTTGCCTGATAACTCCAGATTAACCTTTTTGATTATTTTAAATGATAGCATGCTATCTAAGGTGGTACACGTGATGAGATTATATACCCATTTACCATCATAATATTAGCAATGTAGCAGGGCCATGCCTACAGGTGATGACAGATTTTTTAATTTTCCATCCAAGGGAGATTTTATCTGCATAAGTGGTAAAAACAGGAAGAAATATTACATAAAGAAGGAAATGAGACAAAAAAAGAAACATCTGATCATTAAAAGAAATTAAATGTGTGTGTAATGCATCCTCCAAAAGATTACAGATCCATATCTGGGGACGACAAGGCATGGAATGTTTGTGTGGCACAATCGGGATGGAGTTGGAGAATCCTGAGGCATATTCTTTTGTTTATATATATATATATATATATTTATGTTCTGTCCACCATTTGTTGAAAACAAAAGTTCTTCTTGTTGGATAATAATTTCAAGTAAAAACCGAAAATACAAAATCATTTTCTGGTCGCAAACTGCAAAGAACCAGTTGTGCTGCAAAAAACAACAACACAGAACTGTTCCATGTAAAAAAGACACGAGTAGCGGCTCCTTTCCTGCTTTCCTTGTAAAGCGTAACAGCGCCCTCTAAAGGACATTGTAGGGCAGCAGCTTTCTTCCAAGAGTCTCCTTGTGAAAGTGCAGGAATAATATTAAAATAATGGTTCAATACTTTAACTAAGGAGCACCCAAAGCAAATTGAATGAAATTAGGATTACATCTAATCTGTCCTTCACAGTAACCTTGATGCAGAGCGCAGAAGGTTCATGCTCGTGGTCAGTCTTGCGCTGTTGTTCATCGTCCTGCAGATGTCAGTGCTGTCTTTAAAATTAAGGCAACATCAGGTATTGATCATCTATTAAAGAAGATGGCAGGTGTGTTGGTGTGTTGGCTGCAAGAATAGTTTGTCTTCCAATTAGAAATAAGGATACATAAAATACAAATGAGACAAGATAATGACTTCTTATGTGACCTCCTCTTGACTGCAAGCATCCCGGCCAAATACATCGTTCTAGCTTTGTTGTGCTTGGCATCTATCCGCCATCAATAATGCAGCGCGAGACGCCTCCCAAGGTTAAATTCCAGGTCGTCTGGGAAAAAAAAATATGATTCAGCACTTCGGCGCGGGAAGCGCCAGAAGCACGCCTCAAATACGCGTTGATCCAATGCCAGTGACATCCTACAGCTGACAGGTAAAGGAGCGCGTTTACAGAGTGAGCTGACTTGTCCCAGCAAGTGTGCTGGACTGTGAAACAGGAGGCTGAGGATAATCAGCTTCTTGAAAAGGATGCACAGGAGGCGATGCTGCAAATGGCCGGCCAGGAACGCCGCTCAGTGCTCATTATTTATCCAGATTATTCACAGGGCTGCATTCAGCCGGCCACAGATGGGAGTAAGGAAACTTGTGCTGATCCTTTGCTGACCAAGCTATATTCACAATAGATTGGGTTGGGGCGGGGGGGGACGCACCAGGGTGCGTAAAGCTTCTTATCCTGCAGTCTGTTTGAAGGAGGTCAAACTTGAACTGATCACAGAAAACGCCACAGATTGTGGTTTTATTATCAAAATTAAATCTAACAATCAGTACATCTGTAAAAATACCTGAGGTTGAAATATTCATAGTTTTGATTGCTAACGGGCGGTGGAGGTTCTGCAGGATGGGGTCATTCTTGGGTGTCTGCAGGTTCACAGTTATTCTCCTAACCTCTGGCGTCCTCCCGGCCACCCTGCAGCACCGCGGCGCGGAGTCTAACGATAGATCTTTTACCGCTGCCGCCATTAAGAAATGGCTGTTAAATAAAGAGGTGAGGTGTAGGAGGGGCTTATTTTCATCACTTTAGCTTTGGCGAGGTGAAGGGGTTGACCTTTGGTGAATGCCAGCTGTTACAGGAAGGGCATCGCCCATCTCTAGTCCGAGCTACTACTGGCCTAGTCGCTAATTAATTCCAAACCAATATCCAGAAGCCATAAACGTGTAGGCAGCCCGTAATAGCAGAGATAAGTGCATGTTTTGGCGTGCAGGGTTTGCATCACAGCACTCTATGCCAATGAATGTTTCTGATTATTTCCCCATACCAAGCTCGGGTTCAGGCAAATTAAATTCTTATCAAGTTAAATCGGCCCAATATCAACACATTGGGCTTCCGACGCTGCTCCCTAAACACGGAAAGCTTGTAAAGCCTGGAAGACAAATGAGAGCAGGAGCCCCTGGATAATGAGCAGCGGCGCAGAGAGAAAGCAGAACTTCAGAGAATGAACTGCACAGATTGTAGCGCAAAGCTCTGTCTGAGTGTAACAACGCACAAAACTAGGACTCTGTAATCCGGGTATGGAACTTTCCAACTGTGGAAAACAACACGGTCGCCCGGCTGATGATTAGCCGTGAGCAGCCGGTCATGTTCATGTAGAAAGAAAGTAAAGTTATTACTCACCCTACTATACTAAAGGAGTTGTTAGAACTAATGAAACTCTCATGTTTCTGTATTAAATATGACTCTACATGCTGCCTCAAACCAATTAGAATTTATTTGTTGCTTATGGAGGTTTAGAGATTCTATAAGGTTGGTCCAACATAACATCATCTAGTTTTTTAGTTATTTGTTTTCAACATTTAACAAGAAAACAACACAGCAATGGAATTAAATATATTTAAACATGAAATGGACGTAAATGAACTTAATTTTAAGCCTTCTACTATGCAGTATTTTCAAGATTTGAAAGACACTTCTTAAATTAATCAAATTTGGAGTGACTTTAAAAATATATACATTTGTATGTATGTACATAAAATGTGGTAAATTTCCAATTCTTTCTTTTGCATGAAGAAACCTTACTGGAACGCCGAGATGACGTTGGTCGTGAGCAGAGACTGGTACATGAGTTCCCAGTCTTTGCTAAGCTAAACATAGAGATCTCCTATATAATTCTCCTATATAATCTTCAGACAGAAAAACGAGATGCACGTTTCCTAAAACAGACAAACTGTTGCTCAATTATCATTAACGAACTGAAGACGGGCCTCAGCAGGCCGGAATGGCCGGAGCCGAGGATGGAGCGGGATGGTAAGAAGCGGAGCGGATGAATATGACGGCTTGATGCCAGGGCGATGCAGGCACGACGGCTGAGCTGCTTCTCCATGGCAACCTCTGGATCCATCTGTCCGATCCTTTTTAAATGGATTTTCTGGAGAGAATGTGTCTCTGTCATTAGTTACGAGGGATTTTTTCCCATAACAAAGCTGATCAGATCAAAATATTGCCGGGATTTGCTCTCCTCTGGTGAACATGTCAAAGATCCCTCGGAGAGCTGGGAAGCTGCATGAATAAACTGATTTTCAGGATTGTCGTCGTGGGACAGTCAGAGCTCCGGCTGTTCTTGTTTCTTCGTTTGCTCAGAATAACGCACCAAAACCCGTCTTGTGCTGAATGTGCAAAGAGCCATTTTTAAGCATTATGCGTTAAAGAGTAAATGCAACAACCCTGATGATGATGAATATATTTATTAGATAGAATGTTGGAGTACAAGTACAGTCACACAGTAGCATGTATTACAGTACAAATAAAGTCAAACATCCTGTCTAAGAGGAGCGTTTCAAAAAAGCCCTTGCGGTCTTGTTTCCGTTGAAAGTCCTTGGTACATAAATCATCGACATTTGTTCATTTGTTGACATAGTAAAGAAATAAAAAAGTAAGTTTACTTGTCTTAATTTCATTTATACCCTTACTGGCTGTGTTGTCACGCGGCATTGATGCCAGGTTCACGCATTTAGAATAAAGGACGTGTTTGCTTGACGGCGACAAGCTCGCAGTTCTCCAGTCGCACCTCCGGGTTTCAATGAAAGATAAATAAAATTGGACGCAAATTGAGTGACAAATTGAGAAGCTGAGGTTAAAAGAGCAAAAGTTCTGTTGGGATTAGATTTATAGCGAGGAAATGATTCCTCTACGGCTGCGGTTCTCTGCCAAATGGGTGGAGATGTTTAGTGAAGTTTATTTATTTGACATGGACATGCGGTAATATTTTGGTTCTGCGACAGTGAGCCATGCGCAGGCCATAGATGCACCGCTCCCCCCCACCCGTCCACAGCAGGTCTGAAAAGTTAGTTAGCAATAAGAACAGAAAAGAGGAAAGGTTAGAATGGTATCCTAAAACATGACATTATGTGTTACAGTACATACTGTACATGTAAAATATGTAAAATTGATAATAAGCTGAAGACAGTAATGTCGGACAGTAGATCTAGCATCAGCGATCCGGTCCTGTAACCAGATATTATTTGGTTTCCTATTATGAATACTTTAATTGTTTGGCCACGCTGTGATTTCCTCTCTCCTGCCGTGCTATATTACATGAATATTGATGATGCAGCAGTTTCCTCACCTTTTTCTCACTCGCACCTGTCCCGGGGGCCGGAAGGCAGGTAACTCTGCTTCCTGCTCAAAGCACCACGGAGGATACCCGTTGGAGGAGGAGGAGTAAAACAAAACACTTTCTGTCTGTCGGTGGTGCCACAGGGGATACGAGCTAAATTACACGAGGGCCAGAGTGAGATCACAGTGAATTATTTATGTGCTTCCTGCCCTGTGTCCTGCTCATCTCAGTTTGACATTGCCAGGTCAGGATAATGCCTTCAAGCCGCTATTACAGCCTAATGCTCCTCGGGCAGCCATCATCACAGCGATCCAATGCGAGCTGCTTCTTACTGGGCTTCAAGAAAACGAGTTTGACTCCAAAAGGTGTCTTCAGATCATTTTATAAAAGAAAAATGTAACCACCAACAATCATGTTAACGATTCATTTTAGTGGTGGGAGGAAGCCGGAGAACCCCGAGAGAACTCACGCATACACAGGGAGAACATGCAAACTCCTCACGGAATGTAGTCCAACACAGACACTCGCCTTGTGAGGCAACAGCGCTACCTCTGCGCCACCGTGGAGCCAGGGTATATAGAATAGTTTTATCCCTTCAGTTTATAGAGATGTGCCGCTGCAGCATCTAATTGTTTTATTATTTTGCAAATTGAATTACAAAGCAATTGTTAAGGCGTCTGGAACCAGTCGCATGCTCTTCTGAATGCGAGCGTAGCGACTGTAATAAAGCTGGACGTTTTATTATTTGAGATATTCTTCTTGTTCAAATAACAGCGTGAAATCCTATTTTATCCTAAATTAGCTACGGTATTATTTCTCTCTGCACACACGGCAAATGCTGAGAAATCAGTCGCCTTTTCACGGCGCTGACAGTTTTATTTGTTGGCTCTAATTTCTTTGACTGGCTGTCACAATACGTTCACTTTTTTTTTGTTTTTGCAGACAAATCACAACGCGTTGAAAGCAAGATGTTCCTTTTGATCACTCGATTCTGCAGAACGCTTCAAATATCCTGGTAGCAAACAACGTTCAGAACAAAAATCTGAAGAACCTAATGTCCATGAAAGGTTTTTAAACAACAATTATAATGGTTTCATTTTCTCTCTTTTTTTTACAACTTTGAGCAATAAAATTAAGAGTCTCTAAACAACAACTGTCAAAGGTTCTATTTCAAAATAGAATTCACGAGATCTTTATGCATCTATGCAGTTTTTAATGGAACACTGACAGAGTTTTATTACGGCAGAGAACTACTCTGCTGTGCGTTAGCTGCAATGTTGTGTTGAGATGCAGACAGACACTGCGTACTATATTTAGATTTTAAAATACGATGCAGTACATGCATGGAGAGCTGTGGATCAGGAGCTGTTAGGAACTTTCTGCGGATGTTTCGGTACTTTTCTCTCCATAAAACCTTCTTATGTTAAAATCTGGGCCAACATCAGACCTCAGTTCTCCAACCGCATTCAGTTTTAACAGGAATCCAGCTCCTTCCACATTTACCAGCAGGTGCAGTACGGACAAACTCTTTTTGTCGTGAAACCCCGGCTGACAGCTTATCCAATTAGGACGGCAGACACACCGGTTCGAAGGGAATCAACTACTAAATTGCCCGATGTTCCCCAGTGTGGCTCACATGAGTCATGATGTATAAAATTGACAGTGGGATTTCTAACTGAGATCTCAGTGGAGATTACTTCCCACACGGCTGCTGCCGTTTTCGAACCGTGGGCCTGGTGCTGGACGAGGGACGGTGAAATCTGTGCCGAGTCTTGGACCGTTTGCTTCCACAGCAGAACTCTATAGTGAAAACCTCGTAAAAGCCGAGCGGCTGATCTTTATGAATGTCGTGACTTTTGAGATAGTGAACCGCAGCATTCAGTAACAGAGATTAATATTGTTCAGATCAATCTGCAGAAGGCACAGATTGTATTAGTCCTTTTTTGGGACGAGCATCCTGACTGTAAATATTAAGTAGATATGCTCATCTTGAGCTCTCAGTGGAGATTACTTCCCATACTTTTGCTCCTCTTTCCAGAAAGATTCCACTTTAAATGAATAAAAACTTTGCTGTGTCGGTTTAATTACATTTGCATGAACAATATTCCAGCATATAGGCACGAAGGGGGGGGAGCAAACTTCCTGAGGAATAATAGGATAGTCGCTGCTCAACGAAGAGTCTTCGCTCTTCCTCTCCACATCTTTCTGCTCTGGATCCATTTTTTTATTATATATATATATATATATAATGTAGATATGAGGCATTAGATTGTTATGAGATGTCTTACATAACAATCCAGCACCAGGACTTTTGTTGTCCAAATAATGAACGATATTTGCTATGAAGTTGATGCTTAAAAACACTTTTTGCCTTTTGCCAAACCTGCAGAAGCAGAATATTCATCAGCTAAAGCTTAAACTGACTTTATGTGAAGACATTCCCCTCGTTAGATAAACTCAGACCCTCGGATTGCATTAAGCAAGCATGGCAGAATCCCTGGTGATGCAGCAACACACAGCTACTGTCATTTGCGCACCTATCACAAGGGAGGCGCAATTTATTACCCTACGTCCTTGGGAAATAAACAAGGAAGTGTGGTCAGGATCTGGCGCTAAGCAAATGCTAATCAGTCCAGTGAGGATAACAGAGAAGTTTGACAAAATGTGCAGCAGCTGAATGAAAGCAAAACTCAAACACATTGACTCTAATATTCCTGCAGCTTGAGGGTCATTCAAACAAATGCAAGAGTTGCAGGTATTTCTTGTTTTCACTGGACAGACAAAACAAATTCCCAATAAATGTTCCAGCTTGCGAAGTCAATAATGCATGGAGCAGGATAAATAATTGATCGCACACTTCATATACTTTCAGTTCTTCCCTGCGTTGAATAATTGAGCAGGGAGTTGTTATCTTCTGGGGGTACGCCGGGGTTCCTGCTTCCCTGCAGTTGCTGCAGGTGTTTTACATTTCCCAGGTTTTGGTTACAACAAGTCGCTCGGTGTTTGGGATTATGGGGCATCTCCTGGCAGAGTGACATAACTGATGGCGGTCGTTGTTAACCCAATCCGGTAAAAAAAATCTGATATGTTCACCTCTCATTAAACCGATTCAAGCTTTTGTGTAATAAGTAAGTAGCACATGGTCATTTGTGGGCCTTAAAATCATTTGACCGGGAACAATACTTTATTTTACATGTATCCGATTTAATCCAATTTTTTAATTGCAGGAATCTTGCATCCGTGAATTTCAAAACGAACGGGGCAAACAAATGTCAGCCGTGGCGTTCTTAGAGATGTGAATGGAGGCTGCCGTTAATTTAATGCCGCTCTTCAAAAGCAGCATTATAGATTGCAGTGTTTAAATTCGCTGGCTTGGTGGGGAACTGTTAAACTGCAAATGATGCCATTCAGTTCTCCTTTCACAGAGACTTCATGCTCCCTCCTTCAGTTTGACTGACATGAACAAGGTCTTTTCAGGATGCATTGATTGCTCAGTCGGCTGCATTCTGCAAGACTTGTATGAATTGTGTTTGCGCTAATTGTGTGTCATTTAGAATCCATAAAGCCTTCTTTTTTTATGCTAATGGCCTCTGAAATTGCTTGAGCGTATTATAAAAGGGATATTTAAGCGTTCCTAGGAACACGCCCGTGTGGTCTGCTTGACAGAATGTGCACCATTACCGGGCGGCACGAGGGAGCTTTTGAGGACGTGCTGCTTTTGTCCCTACGTGCTCATCAATAACTTCCACTTATGGCATTAATCTGGCACCGCTTCACTGCAAATCTGAGCCAGAATCTAAGAGCCGTATTTTTTTTTTTTAATTCCTTTATTGGAAGAGGTAAAATAAAAAGCATTAGATATAGAGCACATTGCAGCTTGGCCCTTCTCATCTACCTACAATTTATTTATGGCTGTAGGAGCAGATGATCGCCTACATGGTAACCCTTTGTTCCACCTCTTTCAAGTATATACGCTTGAAAGAGGTGGAAAATAGAAGCAGATTGAAAACTGAATAGAAAAAAGAAAAAACATTCTCCTTTACATTGAAAAAGTCCAGACGCGCCTCAACCAAGGCGGGTTTGTTTTTTATTCTCTGTCTTCTATTTTTGGGATGAACTTGATTTTGCCTTTCTCTTCTCCTTCCGCTTGTATCAGTTCCAACGCCACCACTCGCCTTTTGTTGAAACTTTCAAAGCCATCAGCGAGACGCAAAGTGGAAGATATCGTCTGTATTTCAAAGGCCTGACGGAACGCTTCGCCCCTGTCAGTCAAGTAAAGTTCTCTCTTGACTACAAAGTGCTTTCAAAATTAATCATCTTTGCTGAGATGCCAAGGATGCTACTTCCTCTACCTCAAACAGCCGAGTTAGGTGGCTGGAGACGGCAGGAGGTGCCAGCCAGGCTCAAAACAGCAGCTGCAGCCCTCCACCCTGCTCGGTATGCTATGGGACAATGAACGTAAGATCACCTTGTTCTCATTTGCAGCTAACCTATCTGGAGCTGTGCATTGTGGGTGCGCCCAGGGAGACATCAAATGACCCATTAAAACACAAAGCCGGAGCGTTTCTTGCGTTGTTCTATTTTTTCTGCCGCCATTCAGCGGACATATGGAGCCAACGAGCTGCACACAGCTTTATGCCATCATAGCTGTGAACTAATTAGCCGTCACTAATGTGAATCAGATTCCATTTTTACTCGCTCTTCTTTACACGGTCGGCTTCATTACATCGCCATGGTGACGAAGCACACTTGGTGGGCTGCTGATATGGAACGCTCGGTATCCCCGGGAACTCTGGGAGGAAGGAGATTACCCGCGTGTTGACTGGTTGGGATCAGACGCTTCTCACCACCCGCCGGCGTGGGCTGTGGTCCCGATGATCAGCATATGGGATGCTGTTATGTTTCAGTCTCTCTGCTGAGGTGGCGGCGCTTTTTCTGCACGTGTGATTTTACGTTGGCGTCATTTCACCCTGTGTTTCCATCTAAAAGAGGAAGCGATCACTCTTTCACCTTTACCGCACAACAGGATCTTAATCTATTGAGAATATATTCTGACTACCGGTAGTCCTAACTCATGGATATCCCTTCAGATTTTCAAATTTGTTCAAACTTTGCAAATCAAGAAGAGGTTAGGGTTCAAATCCGACTTGGGGCCTTTTCCGGGAGGAGTTTGCATGTTCTCCCCGTGTCTTTGTGGGTTCTCCAGTTTCCATGCAACAGCTATGTGAAGCCCATCCACAGGGAGCTGCCCCTCCATGTTAACGAGGAAGCAGTTACTAGGACGATGGCTCGGCACTGATAAAACCAGGCTACCTGGTGAGAACTCGTCAAACTTTGTCAAAAACGGGAGGGGACTCGAACCCTAAAGTTGTTGTTTTTTTCCTGTTAAGCTCTGCATAAGCAAAGGGGACCTTCAACAGCTGCACAATTTCTAATATGGAGAATCTAAACGGATTTAGGAACTGTGGCAAATCTTTTTGTTCCGCGAGAAGCAACCTGCTACGGCGCCAGTAATCAGAGAGCAGCCTTTGCTTCTGAGCGCTTCACCATTTTTGGGCAGTGGTCCATAAGTCCCAGCTGAATACTAAATGTTTATCAGAGAAGATGGCAGGCCAGCCAGAGGACAGAAAGCAGCATCTGTGTTGTCCTCCATCTGAGAACAATCCACAGGACCACTAACCCAAATCCAGAATTATTACTATACAGCGCTTTGTTTTTTAAAAATTGCACCCACCCGCTGAAGCACAGAAGGGAGACTTAGTCACTTTGTTTATTGCCCTGAACTGCCTCTGCACCAAAAAAGAGCTTAAAATAGAGTGGAAACAATAACTTTCAGCACATAAGAGCACAATAATTCCCAATTTCTAACAAGTTTGTATTATTCTGCCCATCAACAGACGAAAAAAACAGACCAGATAAATTCAGTATTTGATGAAGAAAAAAAACAAACGCAACAAAAAGTAATTTATTTTTGATGAAACCAGTTGTAAATATTAACTCCAGACAGAGGAGAGTCATGTAGAGTCTTAACGCTACATGAATGAAATTACTATTTGAATGACTTTTCCTACCGCGTGGCCGCCCGTGTCGGATGCTGCTTGTGAAGGTGTAAGCAGGAAAGAAGTACGTCGGAACTCAGGCCTCAAACATAGGTGGGCAAAAATCGAATATGAATCCAAACAGGCGGTCATAAAAAGAAGAAAGACAGCAAAACAGAAAGGCTTGTGATGTTGTGATGCCACCTCCTGCTCACCGCTCCTCTTCCTCCCTCCAGGGCCGAAGAGCAGTTGAGCGCTTTAATAAGTGGCACGGGTCGCACCTGGGCCCGACGAGCCCCATCCAGCAGCAGCCAGTCCTAATGATGCCTCCTCCTCCTCACCTTCACCCTCAGCACCTTTGGGTTTCGACTCTGCACTCAATCTTCACTCATCCATCCTTTTCTCTGTCAACTCAGATCCCTCATCTTTTTTTCTTTGTAAATAAAGTACACTTTATTTTAGCTTTTTTGGCTGTCTTTTATTGGCAGCCAAGAATCGGGCTGTAACGGTGTTAAATACATAAATACATTGCAATGTAATGAGGCAATAAGGGAACAAGGTGCAACCTTAGTTTGATCTGTTCCCTTGTGATGGATGTACGGCGGCGTCTTCATGCCAGTCACAATGCCGTTCAGGATGGAGGCAGGTGGGATTCATTATCGTTGGTAAAGACACCTTCAGTTTATATGCAAATTCGAGGCCTCTTTGATATTAACATTTTTAAAAAGCCGGCATAGTCTTACATGTAGCATGCATATTTATTAATCTATGCCACTTGAGTTGTGATCAGATACACAGCGGTGCCCTTTTCAAGTGCATGATACAACATCAGCGGTCTCGCTGGTTGCAAGGAGGAGAGTGTGTGAATGATGTCAGACAACAAGAAGATTTGCTATTTGCTGGCTGCTAGGTGGAGTGACGGTCTCCGGGGAAATATGCGGCCTCTGGTCAGGAGCTGATGAAACAAGGCTTGAACAGAGATATTCTTGTTTCGTGGAGGTATGGCATTCGCAGCAACAAGAGAGGGCTTTGATAAAAAAAAAAGAAATTAAATCACCAGATTGTGACTCACACAGACCCACGCATTAAACCCTCAGTCAGTCGTGTGTTTTCCAATATAATAGAGTCATACTAGAAGAGGTGAATACATAAATAGTTCAGCGATCCTTTGAGGAGAAAGAGGAACGATGAGCCGCTCTGACCTGTGCTCGGGTCTACGGAGAATATCCCTGCTGTCTTTATTATAGGTTCCCTTGGGCTTGCCGTATTGCTGCGAGGCCACTCGCGCTGATGGACGCCATTGTCCCAGTCCTGCTCCCATTAGCTGTGAGAACATGGTCACGAATAACACGTGCTGGAACTGTATATACAAGGAGGATAGTAGTTAATATTCTCCTCACACACCGCACAAATATTCAATCAGCTAATTTCTACCTCAGTTCCCTCGGTGATTCTTTACCCGTCCAGCCTCTGAAAAAACAAAGTATACCTCCTGTGGGGAGGTAATACCTGGCTCCCCCCAGGTAAGGAGGAGCCAGCAGTGATGGGATTGATTACCATTGATGGACTGATAGTTATCCTCAGCACTAATGCAGCTCTCCAGGCTCCTGGGATGCTGTGTGGATGACAGAGACCCAAATCAGTGCAAAAAAAAAAGATATAGCAACTGTTACAATTCAACCAAAGATAGGGCATCACATATTCGCTGTGGAAATCTTTGCCCTGCCCCTGATGGCGTTGTCCCGCCCACATTCCCAACGCTTTCTAGGCCCAGGACAATGGGACACCTGAGGCAGCAGCACGAGCCAGATTCCTGCAGGATGCGAGGACAACACGCCGACGACAATGAGACACTCTTGCCTGCTCAAAGAGAGATTAGGGTGCAGACGGATTCCCAGACCTCCCGCCGCCAACAGACAGTTATCCCATTTGTCACAGAATTGTGTGTGGCTGCAATAATCGGGCTTGAGCTGGTAACAAAATCAAATGAGATGATTACAGTAAATAGTTTGGTGGTAATTCCCAGAAATAAAATGGCGTATGGGATCCTAGGAGGCTTCGCTAATTACATAACAATGCATCACTTTGAACGGGTTTGATGAAGCACAAATTTGTGATTTGAGAAATAAAATAATACTAATGCATTGATCGGTCTGGTTAGGCATTTCAACAGTACCTTACTATCCTTTCTTAAGTCTTATGCATATATAAGCACACACACACACACGCACACAATACTCTGTCATCTCCCACCTTTAGTTGCTATCTTCTGCTTGCCTCAGCAACGTGAGGTTTCAAGGAGACAGCTCCAGCTCTCTGAACACGCCTTGTTTTCCTGCACATCTCATTGGCACCATGCCCTCGTTTTTCTGCAGGAAGATGCATGTTCCCTGCTTCCACGTGGGAATCCTCCTGTTTCAGGGACATGCTGTATCTGCTGTGAGTTTCCGTGCAAAGATTTTAAAAATGGACTTAGAAGGGGATCTGTTATGATTCTTATAGACCTCAAATAATCACTGCTGATCTCAGACACTAGTAAGCCAGTATAGTAATAGTAGTAGTATATTTGCACATTTGTTTGCATCCAATGATAACACATCCCTGCTTCAGTGAGTGGTAATCTGCCTGCTCACGGACAGGTATGTGATTGGATGATGTCATCCTGTGAGATAGCAGCCCGCTCTTCAGTCAGAGCCACCAGGAATTGTTTTCCTACTTCCATCTTTTATATGCAAAGGTCATCTCTGTTGGCATCTGAGGCAAAAGGGTTTTTGATGACAAGAAATAAAACTTTCCATCATCGAAAACCAAACAAGGTACAAAACAAGGATGAGATAGCACACAGTCGCTCCTCCTGCCTCATTCTGGATCCGATCCAGATGAGAGTCGGTGGTGAGATAGAGACTCCCACCCTACTTGACTGTAGCAAATTCCATAACCATTGGTCAATAATCAACCGAGATATGGAAGAACACATTTTGAAGCTCCGTTGGCTGCAATGTTACCAAACATTTAAAAGAGATCCATACTTAAATCAAAACTTAATCATCTGTTCCTGGTAACTTTCCCAACATTTCCTGAAAATGTCATCAAGATCCGTTCAGAACCTTTTGAGTTATCTTGCTAACAGACGGACGGACTGACAGACAAACGCTGGAGATTACACAACCCCCATCTCGGAGGAGGTAATTCTAATTAATAATACATTTCTGTTTACTTTCCGCTAATCCTTCTCTGAAAGCTTCTTCCCGAGGAATCGGCCTGAGATAGAGGCGTCTTTGTGACATTCCCTCTCCTCCTCCCCTCCATCCATCATTGACTTGCGTGCATCCACCAGGCAGATGCCGGAGAGCAGAGTGGCATTTCTCCACACAGACGGGAATACAGGAATCACAAGGCTCATCCACTTTTCCACAGTCCCAGGATAAATCCTGGATACCACAGCTCAGACGGGTCTCATTCTCTTCCATTGAGTCCAGGGTCACAGCTCCACAGCAAAAGGTCAAGGTGAAAGGCTGTCGACCGTCTGCCTCATGCATATGGATGACAGACGTTCCATCTGCTCGGCTGCAGAATGCAAAAAGACAAGCCTCTTTCGTTCTTCTCTTTTTCTGCCTCAAAGGGCAACCATCCGAAACCTTCCATGGCATCAGTTTCACTTGTTGGTCACAGCGTGAGGATTTATGCAAAGCCATGATAGAAATGCAAGTCATTGCTGCAAGCCTCAAACTCCTGCTCTGAGTCATTGCGAACCGCCGTAACTTTATGGGTTTGAGTCACT
The DNA here is from genome assembly GCF_040956055.1 of Brachionichthys hirsutus. Taxonomy (NCBI): domain Eukaryota; kingdom Metazoa; phylum Chordata; class Actinopteri; order Lophiiformes; family Brachionichthyidae; genus Brachionichthys; species Brachionichthys hirsutus. The sequence goes on from NC_090904.1 coordinate 11,711,191, forward strand.
TCTATTTATTTTTAACGTTTTAATTTGAGCAAGGCAAATTCAGTGACACGCACAGTTCCAGAAGAAACCGCCATCACTCAAAGTGCGCTTTTTGTGAATAACTTCCAAACTAATAATGACGTCAATGTGAATTGAAATTGTTAAAGGTTTGTTTTCAAGGAATCTAAAACTATAGATAAAATAAATGTTTGGAGTAAATCACAATATAGTGAGACTGAGGTGCTTGGCGGAGGTCCGAGCGCCTTTCTAGTTATTTCAATGTATGCAGCATGAGTGAAATTAAAGTATGCATTTATATTGCATTATTATGTATATATATATAAGTATATCTAATCACCAAAGGATAAACTAACCTGGAGTGGCAGTAATGGGATGAGTGTTTAAAAGAGCTGCATTGTGCTCTCCTCCCAGCAGGTGCGACCAGCACTTCTGTGTAGCGTCTCCAGTGTGATTAATGGTGGCAGCCCTTTGCTTTTGATCTCATACAATAGCCTCATGCTTTGAACAGCTCCCTGTTACAAAACAAGACAGAACAAGATGACAGTAATGACATTCTGTCAGGAGAATAACGATTTGGTGGCAAACAATGCTGCCTTGTCATTTATAATAAATAAATAAAGAAAGAAAAAACCTCATTAAAAACAGCGATTCTGTAATGGCCGCATCTAAATAATAAATGTTCAGTGGAGGAGATAATATCAGCGCTGATGATGTGCCGACTCGCCGGCACTGAAGCAGATGATGATAAGAGTAGGGCAAGGAACTAGACGCTGAACCTCACAAGTGTCAGATACAGGTTGGGTGATGTCATCATGGCGTGTGTGCTATGCACCAGCGCAGTGTTGTAGAATCTCCATGATTCATAATGCATAGCTGCAGATTATTGAGCGTTAACTGAAGTAGATCTGGCTTAAAATCAGCATCCAAAATCCTAATGTAGGGCAACAGTGCCAAAAAGCAATATTTACCGGAGGCTGAGCCGATATAACCTCACACTGATTTGCTCATATGAACTTAGGAGGTGGCTGGATTCATGTTTGGTGGGAAAAGAGGATTTCTGACCAGTAAATTCAGATTTAAATACTTTAAAGTGCTTTTTACTTTTTGCCAGATGTTATGCATAGAGGAGCATCAGCATATATCATCATGTTGGATTTGCCTTACATTAGAATATCAATCAATTTATTAATAATTCATCACATTATTTTACTCAGTTATGCAAAGAATTTCCCAAAAAAATTAAAATAAAGAAGAAAAAACACTATTGACCTACCTATAAATAAAGAGGCTGGTAAAATACAAAAAAAATCCTTTTCCTCCTTTTGAAATCATAAATCTTTTTTTTTTTGCATTTTCGATTCAAATAAAAGATACATGAGAAAAAAATCCAAATTGGGTGAGAACACTCTGATCTCAGCGGAATTTGCTGAGGAAATCTTCTAACCTTAAAGCCGTAGTTATCTGGAAGCGGACACGCCCAGCCTCTTCCCTATTCTTGCCCTCATCGCAGGCGGATGCCTCCGCTGTACGTCTTCATAGACGGGGAATGGAGACGATTGTCCGTTACCTTTGACTTTGACTGACTCTGTGTGACGTGAGATATTTCTCAACTCCTCTTTGGGCAACGGCACCAAGAGCCTCCTGTAGAGACTTCCTGTTTAGTTACCAGGCAGATGTTATTAATATTTAAAGATGTATTCTTGTGCATGTTATGGTGCACGTTCACTTCCTTAGTGGTGCGCAGCTGACACAGTACAGAGAAACCCTCTTACTGTTCATTTGCTTATTCACATCCCAAAGCCTTCGGCGCTCAAGCAGACACAGTAAGCTGTTGTTCAGCATTCTGTGGAATCTAGAAGCCTGAATTCATTTTTGCAGGTGGGGTTGGGTGCCTCTCTGCCTGGGATGCGTGACTGACGCTGGTGAGGGAAGCGACTGGGGAACAATCACATCTCAAATCTGCTACATGGAAATATGGGAGGGGCAGGAGTAGGAAAAAAAATGGGACAAAAAAGTGAGAAAGCGATCAACCTGCTTAATCTGCCCGGCAACCAATTAGTTTAGCCACGATCATCTTACTAACCGGAAGCTTGGTCACTGTGTTTGTCCTTCTCAAACGTGGGGTGGGTGGCGTAAGCCGGGGGTAAGTCATGTTTGTACCCGGTGTGATGGAGAGGAGAGAGGGACAGCTCATTTCCACAGCATGCCCGAGCATGCACAGAGTTGATTATTGACTGCAAAAAGATGCAATGTAAGCAGATAAACAGGTCACTGCAGGAGTAACACACACACACACACACACACACACACCAGATTATTGAGTGATTACTTGCATCCTATTACCAGAGGTGTTAACCTCCTGTGACATCATCAGCCAGAGGTTTGTGTTCTGAAACCGCGACCAGCTGTCGAAATAATATTTTCTATAATATACTTTTTTATTTCAGTTTGAATATCTATAGTTAAGTCAAGTCATCCAATCAGATCTTTCCCCATATGGTGTGGGCGTGTACAAACAAGGCCCATTTTACCTGTGTGTTGACATAAGGTGGCCGGGAGGTGCGAATCGTTCGACCTGCCGGTAGAAAGAGAAGCAGCGTGAGCTCTGCTGCTAACTGGAGATAAACAGAACAGAGCGAGGGAGAAGGGGGTGCAGCCCGCTGGGTGAAATATAATAAATGAATCGTTGGCTAAAAATACAACATTTCCTGCCTTCTCATCACGGAAAAAAAATTTGGCTGGAGTGTGACTTCCCCTCTCTCGGCCTTGCGACCTGCTAAGTGAGAGCTGGGCGGCGCGTGCTGCGGCGGGGGCCCCACCAGGCCGGTCGATGAGCCTCTCCGTCTGCTCCTGCCTCCTCCCGGCTGCATCACCTGGCTCCTGCTCAACCAACCGTCAGTCATCCTGACAGCCTGACCTGCTGGAGGCTTGCCAGCCAAATGTCACATCGCGTCGGGCCCAGCTCTGCACGGGTCCGGCCCTCAATCATCATCATCACACTTACATCCACCCCTCCCCTCTTCCATTTGACACTACATGTAACAGAGACGCATTTGTTTGTTTGCCTCTATTTATAGCTCCCTTTGCTTCTGCTGTGCATGCTGGGAAGTCTATAATGGTGCTGTAGAGTGTGAAAAGGGACGTTGTGATATTAAGTTTTGGAGTTCTATTACTGTGCAGACTGGGAGATTTGATATACCTCGAAACAAGAATAACTCAAATTGCACAGCCTAATTTAAGTGATGCCTCTCCTTAGTTGTCTCTAAGTTGCCATAAAACAAAAAAAAACAAACAACCTGTCATTGGGTCGTAGCTGCCAGGCACAGGAGCAAAAACTTTGTGATGAATTCAGCTCCTGAGAGATTAAAGTTTGCTGGAAACCGAGACGCAGAGCAAAAGTACGTCCTGCACCAAGATCCTCTTTTGAAAATGGTTACACTATCTGATGCTCAGCATACAGAGTGACACACGACAGCGTTTACTGCACGAATTAACAACGGCAGCAATCCATACGCTATTAATAACGAGGAGGAGGACGGGAAGTTTGTATAATAAACTGATGAGCCACTAACAAAGGATCTGCACAATAAAAGATGAATTTGTTCTCATGTGATTATCGAGCCTGGCTCCGTTTCAGACTACGAGCTCTGACTGCCAGGATGAGACCGCTGATGGAAAGACGCTGCTTCACAAATAAATCCAGTGAAAGATTTCTCATAAGGGAGGACAAAACAGCTGCTACGATGCTTGTGATGAAGCAAAGACTGAGCGAAATGATGCAATAAACATTCTTTATAACGCAGACTGATTGATAGAACGCTGCTTGATTGCTGCGGCCAGATTTTCCAACGCAATAAAGGATGAGGCGGATGAATTTAAGCTTTAACAAGCGGTTTTTACAGGTTTAGAATACAAACAAAGATTATGAAAGATGGCGTACATGAGAGGTAATGTTTAACAGAACTTTTCCCTGGAACTGTTGATGCTGCTGCAGGTGTGCTGCTGTCCATGGTGCTGAACTAGATGCTGATGTATCATTATATCCTGGGTAAAACGAACAGTTTGCAAAAGCCTTGTTAGTAAAATGAAATCAATCATCTCCGAAGCAAATACAGGATGCACATTTGTCATGAATTATATTGGAGTTGTTCCACTTTCAGGTGTGCTGTTTCTTCATCTAAAAAAAAAAGATATGGCATGTTGATTCCTGTCGGGCCACCGCAAATATGCCTGTCAAGCAATGTCATGTCTTATAGGTGGTTTTGAGGTTCATGCATGTTTATCTGAACGAAGATGCAGAGCATCTAAATATTCTCCATCAGCTTGCTCTTTATCAAAGCTTTATCATGTTTACAGAGTCCGATGCTCAACATTGTTTATAAGACTTGTTTCATTCCCTCATAGGGAACTATTCAAGTTGTTTCCTCATATATTGCCTATTTCCCATAATTCAGCCTGACATGTTAATTATGTTTGGAAACTTTGTGGTTGTCACGTGAATTTAGAATTTATTCACGCTGTTTGTTAATGGCTGTGTGATGGTCAAACCAATGAATATGAATGATGATGGGGTTTGGGCATGCGTGTAAAGTAAGATGAGAAAGATGTCGGGAGAATGAGAGCTGTTTGCATTCTAACTGCATTTTAAAGCCCTTCAGGTCCCCAATAGCAAAACTTGCAGAATTTATATTTCGAAGAAAAAAAAAAAAGAGAGAATGAATTGGATCATAGAAGTCTTTGTTCTGTTGTTTTAATGGCACAAAGTAGGTCTAACATTGGTGTGTATGCAGAGGAAGAGGTATATAGAGGGGAGCATTAATTCCACACCCCCCCCCCCCAGTCTTTGTTCTCATCACAACAAGCCCAGGAGCAGATGGTGGGTCTGCTTTGCCTGTCCGACGGTGACAGACAGTCGCTCTCAGCCAATAGCCTGCCGGGGAATCAGCTGCTCTGGACAGCGCCAGGTGTTTTGATCATTTCTCTCCTCCATCCGTGTCGGAGGAGCAGGCGGCGGCGGCGGCGGCGGAGCGGAGGGATATCTGGTGTACAAACCGGTCGAGGGTCTCTTCGCAGACGGCACCATGCCTCTCCGTGAGGCAGCCCGGGACTGATCGGACACCGAAGAGACAAATCGCAGTGAAACAGCCGCCAGCTGAACCCCCCCGAGGACCCCCTCCACCCGGTTGAACTACACTGATCGTATTATCCTTGCGTATTGACGCGTCTATCTGGATAAAGGATCTGTGCGCTTGGGAACGTCGGACCGGAATGCCAACCAGGTGAGACCCCCCCCCAGAAAGCCAAGGCTGTGTTGCTGCTGTACTTTTACTGATGGAGCTTCTTCTCAAGTTGAATTTCTGGATGCACCACATTACGTTTTGCTGATGGGACGGGCAGCCGCGTCGTCTCGTCCCTCATCCAAAGGTCTCGTTGGTATCTATAGATCCTTATTGTTCTGGTGCGTAAAAACCATGCGTACACTTTTATGATACATTTCCCCGCGAGGGCAACGCAAGCAGCGCGTTATTCAGGGCGCGGACGCACTCAAGGGCATGGTCCTATTTAGGGTAGGAGAAATGCAGTGTGGTTTCAGCCCATCGCTCCGGACGCCAACCTGGAAACCACATTAGAATATATCACCTCCCATGGATCACATGCACAAGCCCTTCATAATGCGTCAAATGGTTTCCCACAGAAAAGAAACTTTCATCTCGTTGCGGCACTCGCCTCTCCCAGAGGAGCTGCATGCGTGCGTGTGCGCGCGCCGTCGTGAAAATGTGATTTGCATACTAATGTTTACGTCGGCAGATGTCTCGATTCCTCTGTTCTAATAAAAAGCGAAGAAAAGTCTTCTTCGGACGGGAACCCAGAGGCCCGCTGTTCATCATGACGCGCTGAGAAAGGGGGGGGGGGGGGCTGCATTGGCGGGGGGTCTATTGTGGTTCACCGACGCTGCAGCTGTTGCGCTTTTGTGATGGAGGCTGCATCACTCAGCTGAAGGCACACGCTGCAGAAAGTTTAGTTGATGAAATATGTTAATGTTCTGATGTGGGGACTTTAAGAGTCATATCCCGGAGGTCTATTAAAGCAGTTCAGTTTATTATTAGTATTATCTCAAGTCTTCTGGATGTTTCCAGGTTAAACGTCTCCCCACTTTGCAGACTTCACCTGTTGTCTCAAAGATGAAGGCTAAATCCTTCACCGCACACACTTTTCTTTCGTAGTCGAGAAGATGGAAAGAGATAATGAGGTGTGTGTGTGTGTGTGTGTTGCAGGCAATTATCTGTGTGTCTTTATTATGCTGTGAACAACAGAGCTTGTGGAAGTGGGGGTGGGGGGGGGGGGAGGGGGGGGAGTAAAAGGTTTCACCACTGGGTACCCCCAAGGTAATGAAGGAGGATGAAGAAGGGGGAGTTGAACCTCATCGGTGGACCGGACAAAGAAGCATGTGTCCTGCAGCCAGTATAGGAGCTGTTGACTTTTTGGGGCTTTACATTTTATGCACTGCCCCCCCATGGGAAAAGAGGTAGTGGTAACACACACACACACACACACACACACATACACACCCCATGGCAACCCGTCACGCTCATTTAGGCCAGACAGATGGCAAGTAAAAAGAAAAAAAGTAGATCAGCTTCAGTTACGATGTCGATCAGCTGGACGGTTCATTTAAAAGGTGTTTGTGTGTATTAGGTAAGGAGTTGTTTCATAATGGCTCATGCACAATGATAACGTTTGAATGCTAATGGGCAAATCTATCAAGGTTTCTGCCAAAAATAAAAAGCCAGGGAGGCTAGTTGGCAGCACATCACCGTAGTAAATCTGTAAGCAGGCCGAGTGTTACAGTGTCCTTGTCATACAATTATTGTGCTGAGATATGCATTAGGGCAATGGAGCCGGAAAGATGGGAAATATTCCAAGAAATTACACCAAGGTCTTCTGCGGAAAAGACAATGACATATTTGTATTTAAGCTTGCAAATGTGTTAAAAATAAATAAATAAAAAATCCAAACTTCATGTCTCTTTTCATAGCTTTGACATTTTAAATTATAAATCCATTCAGAGTTGATGATTTAAAAAAAAAAAAACAGCTTTTGTTTGGGGGGGGAGGGGGTCCCAACCAATCATAGTCAAAGATAATTTTATATTTCACTAACTTATCCCAACAGTAATAGAGGAGTTTAACAATTAACTGTTTTTGTTGTTTGAGACTGCACTTCCAAATACTTCCAAATATGATGGCGGTGAAGAACTGAACCACCTACCAGCACTGGCATCCATTGAAACCAGTCGCGCTCACGCCCACACAGAGTTCGTTGCGGACTTGTGCGTCGTGATTGTGCTCTGAGAGATGCAGCAATCAAGCTGCTGTAAAACCAACACCACGATGACGACGCGGCTCAGCTGCCTCCATCCGGGCGACGTCCAAGCAGCTGATGTCATATGCTTTGCATGTGAGCTGTTTCATCCACATGCTGCACTGAAGCTGTTCTGCCTTTGATACTACAGCTCCAGAGAAGCAATTAAACCTGCAGTGTGCATATAAAGTAGGTTGTTTTTTATTTAATCTTTGGAGCAAGGTGATGGGGAAAAAAAGCATCATAAGCAGATGTGAGCGCCAACAGAATGACCGAGGCAACCCCTATCAGGGCGATAAGTAGGTGTAAGTCTGGATGTGTAGCCCAGTAATTCGTTCCCTACTGAGAGAGGAGCTTGTTCGGTTGTTGGTTCATGTGTTAGACACATTCTTTCTTCATTTAGCCTTCTTGTTAAGGAGCCAGTCTGCTCTCTGTTCAGCCCCAAGTTTGCATTTAGGATTGTTTGATTGTTTTTGTCACCTCAATTTTTCTCGGTTTGCGATGAGACGTGTTTGCAGGCTCACTTGGTTTATTAATATCTCCTGCCTGTAATTTGTTTTCGCTCATTCTGCCAGACGAATTAAACTAATGCTCAAGGCAAACCAGGGCTAGCAGGTTTATGTGTCCGTTTCCCAGCAGACCGCTAACCGCTTTAAATCACTTTTTTTTTTTCCAGTGTCACTCTCAATTTTTAGGTCAATCAATGAAATATCTCTTTCGCAGGGAGCCGGAGTGTCTTCAGACAGACTTTAAAGTCACTGAGCGGTTTAGAGAGAGACTCGATCTACTTTGGGGAAATATAAAAGTTTGGGAAAGGGCTTTCACAACTTCTTTCCCTCACATTGGGAAAATTAACTTTGAAATATAGAATACTTTTTTTCCCCCTCCCACCAGTCTTCATCACTTTTTGGGCAGTTATCAAAAGCTAAAGTTGGTTGAGGAAAGAAAATAAAATTTTGTTCAAGAAACTGTCTGTATTCTGTAAATATCTTATTTACAGCTTCAAAGGTGACCATGTTTGAAACCTTTGGCATTTTCCACTTCCTGCCATCCTGCCTTTTGTGAAATGTTGACTGGTCGACTGTTCTTCCTCCCGCTGTGGATCGACTCTTTCCTGTGGATGTGTGACTGTGATCACGATGGACCTCTATGTCAGGATGTCAGACAGCTTTAAGATGTTGTTGTTGTCTAAAAAAATCAAAAGGGGATGTCGACAGAAATTTTTCATTTATTCATTTTTGTCTTCCAGGAGTTCATCGTTACATCAAGACTTTTTATTTTATTTTACATTTTGTTTTCAGAAACCTTTTTTGTGTGTTTACGGTCATCATGGAAAGTACATTAAAAGAACATTATGGATCTATTTTCTGTTACCAGAAAATATCTTTAAAATATGAATAAAATAATCAAATGGGCCAGGAACCATAGAACGAACATCATTTAAATGTTACATGCAACATTCTTGCTACATTTTCATCGGCAAGAAAGAGATTTAAACATCAAATGTATGGGGGGAAAAAGTCTAATTGACAAAATTACAAAGAAGAATGTAAGGAATTATAAGATTAACAGTGAATAAATGCTCCCTCTTTATATTGCCTATGTCTTATAGATTCCATGGATATGTCGCTTTTAAATAAAGTGCAAAGTGACCCGTATCCCTCCTCTGGGTTGAATACAGTACGCTGTTAATCTCCACTTCAGTATCTCCATCTGGTAATCCTGTCTGTGACTGCGATCGTCAGAATATACGCTGCTTTAGCTGAAAGACAACATGGTGTATTATCCTTGTCTCAAACCGAGCTGCACCCTGTCCCTCAGGAAATCTCCACAGGAGGGAGCGGTAAGGTGCTCCCGTCTCCCTGGTGCTGTTGCCAGGCAGTTTGCATTCAGATGAATTAGTCGGCTCTCTTGTTTGAAAGCCTCTTAACCACGATCTTCTTAAGATGGGGTTGACCACAAAGCTGTGTGGTTGAGAGGAGAAGGGTGCCGCGGTGCCGCCGTATGGCTCGGCGCTGGATGGCGTGCCTCCTTTAGTAAATAGATCTAAGTGAGTGATTGGATCTCTTAAATGTTGCTGTAGGATATGCCACAAGTGCACAGACGTTTTTAAATAAGTGCTGGTAACCTAATCCTATTAATAAGGAATGGTGAGGGATAAAGCTGTTGCACAGACACACTTGGTCTGTATACAGTGTTTGCATATGAACAATTAGCGAGTCACTTATCTGATAATGATATAAAGTGACAGGCGCGGTTTATTTCGAGACAAAGGGTCTGAAGCACGTTAGTGGCATCGGGTGCATGGGCACAATCATGCTTTGAGATGAAATGTGAATGTTTAACGTGCTGAAATTATTTTAGTCAGGGGTTAGAGCGGGCCACAACAGTCCAGAACGGCCTTCCGGCTCCTTCGGTCGATGAGTAAATTAATTGCACGGCAAAAGTTACACATAATAGTATACTTCGATACTTTAGAAATACACAGTTCAAGAGTTGTTGAGATAGTTTAGTCTGACAGCAGAACAATTATCTATGCGATAATGTTGGTAATGTGGATAATAATGTAATTATTTACAAAGGTGAAAGCTTTTATTCCGTAAAATAACACTTATATTTTGTCTGTTTTTTCCAGGTTATTCTGCTGCTCCAAGACCTAACCATAAAATTCTGCCTGATGCTTCAGCTTCTGAACATTTCCCCGGACAGAAGAACAGAGTCAACAGAAACTCTAGTTGATGACTAGAAGACACTCTTCATCTGCCCCTCCTCCTCTTCCTCAACAACATGGCTATTAGGAGGTTAGACTGCTTTCTCCTATGCCAGGTGTTTGCTGGTCTGATGATGGGAGTGATAGGATTATCCTTCGTCCAGAGCAATGAGTGCCCCCAGCTATGTGTATGTGAGATCCGGCCCTGGTTTACTCCCCAGTCCACCTACAGAGAGGCCATCACTGTGGACTGCAATGACCTTCGCTTAACACGTATCCCGGGGAACCTCTCCAGTGACACTCAGGTTCTCCTCCTACAGAGCAACTACATTGCCAGGACCAGCGAGGAGCTGGAGCAGCTCTTCAACCTCACAGAGCTGGATTTGTCGCAGAACAACTTCAGTACCATTCGTGATGTTGGCCTTACCAATATGTCCCAGCTCACCACACTTCATCTGGAGGAGAATCAGATCATGGAAATGCCCGACTATTGTCTGCAAGACCTAAACAATCTGCAGGAGCTCTACATCAACCACAATCAGATCAACACAATCTCTGCAAATGCCTTCTCTGGCCTTCACAATCTGCTCAGACTTCACCTCAATTCCAACAAGCTCAAGGCCATCAACAGCCAGTGGTTTGAATTTACCCCCAAATTAGAGATCCTCATGATTGGGGAGAACCCTGTTGTTGGAATAATGGACTTTAACTTTAAGCCACTGAGCTCCCTTCGAAGTCTGGTATTGGCTGGAATGGATTTGACGGACATCCCGGGAAATGCATTTGTGGGACTTGAAAATCTGGAAAGTCTCTCTTTCTATGACAATAAGCTGGTCCAAGTTCCTCAGAGAGCCCTTCAGAAACTGCCAAATCTCAAATTCTTGGATTTGAACAAAAACCCAGTTCACAAGATTCAGGAAGGAGATTTCAAGAACATGCTGAAATTGAAGGAGCTGGGTATTAACAACATGGGAGAGATGGTTTCTTTTGACCAGTACGCTCTAGACAACCTTCCTGAGCTCACAAAGCTGGAGGCTACGAACAATCCCAAATTCTCCTTTATCAACCGTCAGGCTTTTCGAGATGTTCCAGCTTTGGAGAGTTTGATGCTGAACAACAATGCCCTGAATTCCCTCTATCAGTCTACAGTAGACTCGCTACCCAACTTGCGTGAGATCAGCATTCACAGCAATCCACTGCGCTGTGATTGCATTATTCAGTGGATGAGCTCCAACAAAACCGCCGTCCGTTTCATGGAGCCTCTGTCCATGTTTTGTGCCATGCCAGCAGAAGCTCGGGGCATGCATGTACGGGAGGTTCTGCAGAAGAATTTAGCCAACCAGTGCTTGCCCATGATTTCCCACGATACCTTCCCAAGCCACCTGAACCTTGACATTGGCATGACTGTGGACTTGGACTGCAGAGCCATGTCTCAACCTGAGCCTGAAATCTACTGGGTGACACCGATGGGAAACAAGGTGATGATGGACACCCTATCTGGCAAGTACAGCCTCAGCAGAGAAGGGACACTGCGAATTTCTCGTATCCAGGTAGAAGACTCAGGCAGATACACCTGTGTGGCCCAAAACTCAGAGGGAGCCGATACAAGAGTGACGGCTATACGGGTGAACGGCACTCTTTTGGATAGCGCTCAGCTTATGAAGATCTACGTCAAGCAAACCGAATCTCACTCCATCCTGGTCTCTTGGAAAATCAACTCCAACATAATGACTTCTAACCTCAAATGGTCATCTGCCACCATGAAAATAGACAACCCGCATATCACTTACACTGCCAGGGTCCCTGTAGATGTCCACGAGTACAACCTTACGCATTTGCAGCCGGCAACGGAGTACGAGGTGTGCCTCACTGTCTCCAGCGTGCACCAACAAACACAGAGGTCCTGCGTTAATGTGACAACGAAGCAAGCGGCCTTCACGGTGGAGATGTCTGACCAAGGGACCAACACCGCTCTCGCAGCAGTCATGGGAACCATGTTCGCAATCATCAGTCTGGCCTCGCTGGGAGTGTACATCGCCAAGAGGTGGAAGAGGAAAAACTATCACCATTCTCTGAAAAAATACATGCAGAAAACTTCATCGATACCACTCAACGAGTTGTACCCTCCTCTTATCAACTTGTGGGAGGCGGACAGCGAGAAGGAGAAAGAAGTCTCGTCGGAGGCCAAGCCCAGCCAGGTAGACACCACACGTAGCTATTACATGTGGTGAGAGGTGCGACCTATCCAGTGGGAGACACACAGTTATCTTTCTTTCAGGAGCACAAATATAAATACCCGCTTCTTTGTGTGAAAGTGAGCTCAGTCGTTTATTTCTGTCTCACGTTTCTTATTGGTTAAACATCGGCGCTGTCAGACTTAGTCTTTAAAGTAAACGACAGCCAGAGACTTTCAGATCTTTACTGTAGCATATCGCCTTTTTACCTCTCACCTGTTTTGACACAATACGGCAGCTTTGGTTAGCTTCCTGGAATTAATAGTCGCCGTGCTTTATTTTTAGCATTTGTTTTGATGAAACGCAGCATGAGTATTGTCACGGACTCAGCGAAGACGAGCAAAGGAAAAGCTGAAATTGTGTCTGGCTGAACTCGAAGAGACCGCCGTCTTTCTTTCTCTTGTAAAACAGTTTCACTGTTGACTGTTGTGCACTGAAATATATACTAATTTGTTTATCATCTCCAATATAAGCTGACAAAGTACATTTAGACTTTATATACTGTCTATTGAATAATGTTAGCAATTCCTCTGTAATGTTGTATCAGCTAAAGTTGAATTAACCTTTTGTACATTAAACTACTTGATTTAGATTTAAGTTTGCAGAGCAGCTACTGTAAACCAGCAATAGAAATATGAATGTTATGAACTAGTTAAATAGTTGTAAAGCTTTTGAGATTTCTCTGGGTTTTTTATTTTTTTTTATTTTGCTAGAATATGTCTACAATCACTGGTTTTGTTGTTTTACACACAAACATGTTGTTTATCGGGGAGCAACTGAAATAAAATCTTCTTTCCTCATATTTTTTAAACCGTGATTTCAACACCTATTTCATTTTTTTAAATGAAATTTAAATATGTTTCTCTTGAGAAATGTACATTTGCAGTAAAGGTTTAAAGACTTCATTGTTGCAGGAGGGAGAAAATCATAGTTTCACTATGAGATTCAAGATTCAAGATTCAAGATACTTTATTGTCATTATGCGAACATAATAAAATCGTGAGAAGGCCCACAGCTTAAAGGCGCTTTGGGTAGGTGGAGGTTGTGCGTTTTACCTCTGCAAAGCAATTATCGGGGAATAATTCATCAGTATAATTACCACACAATGAGGAGAACATACCATAATTAAAAAACAGAAATTAGCCACTAGAAATCGATCTTCAGCTTTCCAAAAAAAGGCAGAATTTATCACAACTTATCTGCTCGCCATGATTTAGAATTATAGCAGGTCTGAGGGTGCAAATGTTGCTTTTTTTAGATTTTGTGGATTTATTTCAGTAAAAGGAGACCAAGCATGCCTGTGCTTTATCTGCAAACATATAAGACAGTAATATCTTGAGAGCTGCAGCCCATCTATTTCTCCACAAGGTGCAGATTTAAATCTGTGTCTATAAAAATGGGCCTGACAGCACCGGGTTTTGTTTAAACGATCTCTCTTTAGCATCTACTGACAACACATAAACTGTCTGGTCTGTAATTTGTCTCCAGACCATTAATAATCACTAAAACACAACTGCAACTCATTTCTTAAATTTCTGTTAATTTTGGCGTTGTATAAGGTGGGGTAATGTAGGCGTCAGTTTTTCTGTCTTTGGAAATCTTTATCCAAGGAACAAATAAAAACTTTTAACGTCCTTGTCCTTTATTAAAACTTCCTGACGGCGTCCTTTTTATATGACCTAAAAATCCAATCATTGAATGGCACCAAATTCCACAGGACGGAAACATTGAAATACCGTTTCACCCTTGTAATAGAAGAAGCTGAGGTTGATGAGAAGGTTCAGATCGAGCATAAACATTTATGACGACTTTAAACCAGAATAAACTGGCCCCTTTAGGTGGATTGGGGTCCTGCACTTACAATAATGGACAGACAAGTGCAAATCGATTAAACCTGCACTTTCAAACACCTACTTCCGCTGCCATTTATTATCTACGCAACACCGACTCGCTTTTATACCCCTCTCAGCGGGCCGCCTGGTAATCAGCTCATTGGGACAGCTATCAATGAAAGCTTTTCACAGCATGTGCTGTCCTGTTCAAGTGGCCTGTTTCCATGACAACCCCTCCGTCCATCCACCTGTCGTGGCGGCCAGCTAAGAAGTCCGCCAAGCCTGAAATACCACTGACAAGGTCAACACCTCGCAGGTGGGACACCGCTGCCACGTCCTGCATGCTTTCAAAGGTATGGAGCGAGAAAAGGGTCATCTTCACACAGAAGGTGAGGAAGAATGCAGCGGAGCCTTCCTCGCTCTCTTCTGTGAACGAGTTGGAGGAAGAACAACGATGTTATTGTTCAAATGTTAGCACCGTTGTTGTGGTTCATCTGCATTGAGATGCTTGGCTATTGTCTGATAATAATCATCTCATCCGACAGAAAGGGATACATTTTTAAACATACTGCAAAAAGGCGGCACCTTTGAAGCGCTTAAGCAAAGTTTCAGCTCACTGTTCTGATTAGTGGCGAGCGCCTAGCAACTAAAGAGAGACATTTGTCTTAATATTCAGCTTATTTCCAAAATGCGCACTGCAGTCTGCGAGAAGACAAATGAATGCTGATCCCTGCCAAGGTTTACATTCTTATATAGCATCTATGCAGCTAGTTTAATTTTAATAATTGGCCATTAATCTTAAACAATAAAAAATATACGGTACTCTTTTTCTCTGGCAGAAATGGCAAGCGGTGCGAGCCTATTAAGCTCGATTACATTGGCTTTCATTTATCCGGTGTCGGGTCAGCATGGTGTTCCTCTATCAACACCTCCTGCTAAGGTCCAATAGAATCCATTAGAATCACGTAGAATTTGCAAAAATACAAATGTACATCATTTTAACTCGTATTTTCTTTCTTCTATTGGATCATATGTATACGGTATTTTAAATGTACAGCGTTATTTAGTGATGGTGAGCCACCTGTTTAAGGCAGACTGGGTCATCCACATCGTCATGGAAATGGACCAGAATCCCTGCTTTGCAAAGGTAACCAAAACTGCCACCAGGTGGCGCAGAGGTTTGCGCCGTGGCCTTGCACCAGGTTCGAATCCTATTTGTGCAGAGTTTGTATGTTCCTCCATGACCCCGTTGATTCTCTCCAGGTTCTACGGCTTCCTCCCACTTCCAAAAACATGCAACTTACCAGTAGGTGAATTGGTTACTCTAAATTGTCTGTAGTGTGTGATTGTGTGCACGAATGACTGTCTGTCTCTGTGTGGCCCCGCAATGTGCTGGTGACGTGTCCGGGGTGTACCCTGCCTCTCGCCCATTCCAAGCTGGGATAGGCTCCAGCAACTCCCGTGACGATCGTCTCATCTAGAAGAAAATGGATGGATGGATGAATGGATGGAGGGACTAACAGATGGACTGACTATCACAAGGAGAGGAGGTGTTTTTCTAAACAACTTAGCTTTAGTCCTTGTTGTTGTGGGTCTCTTTATTTATTTTATTTTAGAGACCTCATTGCAATGAGCTTATTGCTCTCATTCTTCTTTTGAATAATGGAGGCACACTGTGGGAAAGACTGCAACAGTAGCGAGGACCCATAATGCACTTCAATAATCTTAATCATCTGTTAAATGCATAATGAATTGTTGGATGGATTGTTGCCGTGTTTTCTCCCAGGGCCCAATTAAAGAGCTTGAGCGTTCGTGTTTTTTCCTGCTGCACACTGTAACAGTGAATGCATGTTCAGTCTCACTGCTGACACGGAGGCTTGAAGCTCGTTCCCATCTTCTTAGACATAGCTGAGCTCCTGCTGTTGCTGTCTCTTTATTTCAACAAGCCTATGAAGTACTTTATGGTAATTAAAGGTTTTTGTTTTGTTTTTATCCATGGAAGAAGCAGGCACCAGTTATACAAGCGTAGGGAATAAAGAAGAGGTCTTTTTTTTTAAAGTAGAAATTTGCTTAAATCAGAAAAAAAAAATCATATTTTGACATGAAGAACAAGATCTGCTGACTTGCAAAAATCCAATCCAATCCAGTATTCTCATGGCGTTATATTAGGATCAGTCAAGTTTTCATAAGCTGAGACTAAAGGTCGTTGGCGCGGGTCAGGTGTTGAAACTAAATAAAAAGTACTGCGTTGTCCGTGTACATGTATGTAAAACAACACAAACAACAATGAAAGAAAATTAATTTGTGATCATCTGTTTTATTTCTAGGACTTTTAAACACCATCTGAATTTAAATGGTCCTGAATTAATGACAAAAGCATGAAATTAACATGTCTAAATGGCTTTTGATTTCAAAACATCTGTTTAAACACCAGTTTTATCATGCAAACATCCACCATTGATATGTGAGCAACCCAAACTCTATACGTCATCACGCTAGTAGAAGTATTGCATGCCAGAAACCGCGTGGCCTTCTGTGCTCCTGTTGGCGACACGCCAGTAACCGTTAGAGTTCACTGATTCAGCGAAAGCAAGTTTATTTACGGGATCATTACTGAAAATGAGCTCCGGTTTTCTGCAACAGCTGACAATTACAGGATCTAAAAATAGAAGGGAAACATACATAAAATTGAAAAAACTTTATGTGAAAACTCTGCCTTTGTGTGATCCGTGAGCATAACCCATGAGTGACAGGTTTCCTATTGCTGAGCTGCTGTAAAAGACGATGTGTGATTTAATGTAGGTACCAGCCGGAGTCTGACAGTTTGAATGTCTTTTAAATAAAGCAATGGGTAAGGAGCTTGTCACCGTTCCTGCAGGAGGGGGGGGGTCCACCTGGCTTAAAATGAATCCACTGATCCACAGCTGGCTGAGTGGAAACAGACAACAGGGTATTGATTGGATTGGAAGAACAGACCCTCTTGAGAGATTCAGCGTTGTTACAGGGAACATGCGAGGATGATTTGTTTAGTGAAAGCTGCGCATTGATTCCTGGAGATTGTACATCGGTGTTGTTTTTAACTCTCGGTAATATCTTTTCGCCGTTGACTTTTCTCACTGTGCGCTATTCTTTTTGGACAAACTGAAATGATTCATGCCAAACTGCAATCTTTTATAATATTGCCTTACTCTTTATTAATAAAAGTAGAAATATATGGTGAAAAAAATGGCCCATGTTGTCTTGATGTATTACGTTGATTGAAAATTTGTGAAGATGATGGTATTTTTAGACATTATCATTAACGGAGCTCCATCCCTTCTGCATGCTTTCAGGGTTTTTTTTGTACTTCCTTTTATTAGTTTATTTGACTCTGTGTTTCTGTACTCTCCTGGTCCTCAGGGAGGTGGATAAGAATGATCTGTAGGCTGGATTCTATTCCTGTTATAGCATCCTCCCTGAAAAAGAAGCAAAACTCGGACAATTTCGGATTGGAAAGGGACAAGGTGATGTAATCCAACACCTACTTGAGGGACTAAGGAGCCATTCATAAAGGGGCCAGTGAGACATCAGTTTTCTGGAATTGCAGTCCTCCATCTGGTCCATTCTGCACCAGAAGGGACCTGGAAGTGCCTAAAGCAGTGCGTGAAAACAGGCAGGAGTTGCTGGACTCTTCTCACAGTAAAGACTTTTCCGAAATCTAATTGCAACAAATTAGAAATTCAGAATATTATTTAAGCAGAAAGAAAAAAAGAAATTGTCGCTGAGCATAAAAGAAGTGGTTTGAAGCTCTTGCCCGACTTAAATCACAAGATATTTTTATTGCACTTTCAGACAGCATATCCAATATTTTAACTTGTGAGAAACTTGTGAAGTTCTAACTTTGTCATTACCTCCATTGGGAATGCTTTGACAGTCTTTGGAAAATATCTCCTACCCCCCGTGTGTCATGTGCCCCAGATTATTAAGTAACGGTACCTAGATGCTGTATATGAGACACTTTTTGCCATTAAATAGAACAAGTCTGGTGTGTGTGTGTGTGCGCTTGTTTTTTTTTTGTGTGTATGAAGATAAGTCTACTTTGTATTTCTCCTCGTTTCAAAGAGTAGAAACTTTGAATTATTAAACACAGAGCTTTCCGTGCTGCCGTGGAGCTTTATCAAACTTTATTCATTCTTCAAACTCAGAGCGAGGAGCTAAATATGTCGCTTGCCTCAGGAGGCAGATGAACCCCCTTGACTCCTTGTTTAATTGCTTTGCAAAACCTTGTCATGTGAGTAAATCACAGTCGCTGCCGTTGCCTGGCAGCACCCAGAAGGCTGATGCAGGGTGAAGTCATCCGCCTGTGAGCCATCCCTCCACCCAAAAGTTTGAACGCATCACATTTTCTGTTTGTTAGTTAATGAGTCTTTCTTTCTTTCGCTCTGCATTTTTGAAACCTTAATATCTCGGGGACTGATGCATGGAATCTGTTTTTTTTTTTTTAATACACGAAATGTTTATGAAGTTGGGACCTGTGGGTTTGTGCAGTTTAGTGCGGACCAAAATAAATCTGGATCTATTAGATCATAACAGCAGCATAGGGATGCAAACCGGACGCTGCCACCAGTCGTTACAGGACTGCGACTTGTGTTCTCTGGTAAGTTTGAGTGAAAGGCGACTCGCTCTAGCGAGTGTCCTTGCAGTTTTGTTTTTGTTAAGCTGCCTTTAATGAACTCGGTGAAGCAGGTCAGAAAAGGCGCCTTGGAAACCTTTGGGCTCAGCACATCATGCATTCGTCGACTCAACAAGGATGAAACCTTTGAAATTGCCTCTGTTTTTCACTGGCAGGCCAGACAAAAGTGCATCCTCGTGGCTTTGGTGCGGGTTTTCCCAAACCTGGGGGGGGGGGGGGCATCACTGCCAATTTGAGGCCGAGTCAATCAGCGAGGCGGCAGAGGAAGCGTCAGACCGCTGTTGATTATCTCCCCTGAGAACAGGCTCTATGACTTGGGTTCATTAACTCTCCAACCAGTTGTAGCTCCTAGACCAACCTCATCATCGTGTGCGTGTGTGTATGTGTGTGTATAGGTGTGTATGTGTGTGTGTGTGTGTGTGTGTGTGTGTGTGCGCGCGTGTGAGCAAGAGCTCATTAAAGCCAAAGGATCCCTGACAACAGCATCCATGTTAGACCCTCCAAACTGTCAGCAGTGGGGGGGAAGATGAGGCAGAGAGAACCACAACGTCAAGTCATATTACCCTTTGAAAGGCCACAAGGAAACAAATGAGCATATGTTAAATTATTCAATTAAGGAGCATGCCCACAGTTATGTAAATTGTGTCACTACTTATAAGATTTGTGGCACATGAAGCAACTTTTTCACTGCATCATTAAATATTCAGTAATCATCACAAATGTAATTGACAAAAGGATGTGTAGGGAGATTTGTTTCATGGGTCGTGTTTTTGATGATGGAAAAAGTATAAATGTATTTTTTGGAAAATTATGGAAAATTATTTGTTCAGTAAGTATTTTCACAGAAATACTTAATCACAGGTGTATTTGTGTTAATTATGAGAGCGGCTACATGGTCAGAGGTCTGATACCTTTTTATTTTTTTTATCTCGACAGGCACCTCCTTTGAAGCAGGAGTTATTTTTAGCCACGCTAGCAGCAGGACTCTGGAGACCGCAACATCGGCCTGTCAGTCGCTTCGTCCACCACTTTGATCTCAACCACTGTCAGATGGTTTGCAACGAAATGAACACCAGCGCTGTTCTTTTTCTGACTTCTTCCACCACCAGATGGACAAAGTGTTGACTCCTCCTGCGAGACATCCACCAGATGAAGTTTTTTTGTGCATTCAAGATCAGAGAACGAACCTCAATGATTCTGATCCCTTCCGAACTCGCTCTCTAACGCCATCGTGAGTTAGGTATTTGTAGTTTGGGTTGAAATATCGGATATCCTCAAGATCAACCAGAATATTTGTTGTGATCTCCTGATCAAGTGTCAGAATAGTAATTTGTCCATTGCTTAATTCCTGTCAGCCTCACCTGCACTTTAAATTTAGACTGATAAGCAAATGTTAGCATGCTAAGACATGATGTCTAAGTCTGTAAAAAAGTTCCACGTTTTGAAAGCGACCCCATCTCGGGAGCTCTGACTGTGAAATAGAGTTGAGTCATGAAGCCGGCCTTTTTCTCTGTCATCAGATCAGTCCAGCTGTCAATCATTTCATTGTCAAGTAACTGAAGCACCCACTTCTAACGTTTCAGCTGGTGATTGATTGTGCAATGAATCGCTGAAACCTATATTAAGGATCAACGACCGACAATCTTAATTATGCCCAAAGACAAGGATGAAGGCTGATCCTCCGAGGAAAATCTTTGGTCACTTGTGTGAAGCTTGGACATGACGGTTGACAATGTGACCTTCCACATCTGCCTCAGGAAGCCACCGGAGAATCGATCTGCTGCATGCAATAACTCCGGAGTCCTCCGGACAACACTGGACTCTAGTCTGGTACATTTAAATTGCTCAATTAATTCAGGAATTTATCTCCTTTTACATATTTTAAGTGCTTCCCTCTGTTGGATCAATTTGTTTTACTCACTGTTCATTGATTTAATTGATTCAAGAGAAGATGATGATGAATATATTTATTAGATAGAATGTTAGAGTACAAGTACAGTCACACAGTAGCATGTATTACAGTACAAATAACGTCAAACATCCTGTCTAAGAGGAGCATTTCAAAAAAGCCCTTGCGGGCTTGTTTCCGTTGAAAGTCCTTCGTACATAAATCATCCACAAAAAAAACAAAACAAAAAAAAACAATACAAATAAAAATAAATCCAATATTAAATTACGCAATTGATGCAACGTAACATTAGAAAGACAAAAATAAAATGTTATTACACCGCCAGTGCAAACTAACAATTAATCTAAAATAAATTACACCACTGATGCGAAATGACAATAAATAACTTACATAAATTACAATAAATTACTAAAGCAATTAATACGTGCAACATAGGTGGACAAAAAAAAGGAGGGGGGGTTTGACCCAGAGAGAGTCGTGATGACTATCTCCGTTTCTGTCCCCCTAAAAGGTGTATTTTTAGAGCCTTTTTGAAGGAGGCCAAAGAGGTGCATGTTTTGAGGGCGGGAGTCAATCCGTTCCACCCTTGGGTGGCCGTATTGTAGAAAGATGATTTACCCATGTTAGTCCTATAGGAGGGGGTAATCAGGTTGTTGTTTGCTAGCTGATTCTTACTTAATTGTGCTGCCATCTGCAGGCCAAGTGACATTGGTGCAGTTGCTTATTTACTACAAGACAATGGATGGATGGAAAACTATCATTCTTCTGGGATGGAAATGTACTCAAGCTGTTACAGCCTGTGCAAAACTAGAACACCTTTTGTTTTTCATTTCTAGAAAGTCATGTCCGTTAACTCGAATATGATATTTTACTGGGGAGTTGGTCAGTAAGAGGAAAAGACGGACGTGCTTCTGGCGTAGTAATGCAAATGTGCCGATTGGGGGCGATAGCCTGTAACTGTTACCGGAAGTTGCAGATTCTTAGTTGAATTCTTCTGGTATCCGGTTGTCGGACGCTGTTTGATATTTCGTTTTACCAACAGATGGACTTGAGCAAAGGACTCGAGGATGTTCCCGTACACGTGGCGGATAATACTTCTTTGCTAGCATTACCTGAGTTTCAGGTAACTTGACCGACCTTGTGTTTTTGAAGCCTAAGAATTCGTCGCATTTGCTATAGCAACGTGCATAATGTTACATATAAGTCCACTAATCGATCAGTGAGAATCAACTTCGTATCGTGACTCTTCATCACATTCTTCATGCGCTCCGTGAAGATGGAAATACCTAGATGATGATGATGATGATGATGATGATGGTGATGAGTTTTTATTTTGTTTGCAAGATTAATATTAGAAGAGTTAATATTAAATATAGCTAACTCTATATTTTCCCCTACCAGCAAAATTCAGTTAATGATATTACAAAATTGTAATATTACAATACAATTCACTGAAGTAACCCAATGTCCACATCTGTCAAGAATACACAGAGGACGAGCCAATTAAAATTATAACCCATTTTCAAATTTATTATCAATGTCGAGCTTATTCCAGAAAATATGTTTGGCCACTAGATGGCAGCAAATATATACGGCCTTTGCCGCATATAAAATATTACCTGTGACAATTTCCTCAACGAATCCTTATTTTTTGTCAGATTAACGGGCCAAAATCCAGATATATTCGGTTACTTTATTATAGATGAAAGACCTGTTTGGTGTTCTTGCTGGAAAAAAAGTATTTGAAAATGAGATTGGAGTTATCATGGTGCTGTTTTTGTTGAATGATATTGCGGTTCTTGAATATTCACATGTTTGTTATATTTTTCCAGTATTCCCCAGATAATGTCCGGGGACCAGGATGCGAGATTGACCCAAGTGAAGTCACTCTTCCTGGATGCTCCTGCATTTCTCAATCCTGCTTCGCTGAGAGCTGCTCCTGCCTGCGGACATACGGGCAGGCAGACGCCAACCTCTCCACGTTGGTCCACGCTTGCAGGGCAGACTCTGGCTACTGCTCCCCAGTGTTCGAATGCAATGTCCTCTGTACCTGCGGTGATGGCTGCTCCAACCGGGTGGTGCAGAGAGGACTTGGTGTCAGGTTGGAAGTTTACAGCACCAAGAACAAGGGCTGGGGATTACGGACACGGGAGGCAATCCCGCGGGGTGCGTTTGTGTGCGAGTACGCAGGAGAGGTGATCGGTTTTGAGGAGGCTAGAAGCAGACACCGTGCCCAGAAATCTGTGGAAAATAACTACATCATTGCCGTAAGAGAGTACGCAGGTACGGGCGCCATCACTGAGACGTTCGTGGACCCGGCCGTCGTGGGAAATGTAGGCCGCTTTCTAAACCACTCCTGTCAGCCCAACCTGTTAATGCAGCCGGTCCGGGTTCACTCTGTGGTGCCTCGGCTGGCGCTGTTTGCAGGACGGAACATTGATGCACAAGAGGAGCTGACGTTCGACTACTCGGGAGGACACAGCAGCCATCCTCCTGTTGGGCTGCTCGCCGCTCGGACTGAGGCGCTCGTACCAAACAGCAGGGGCGACGGGTGCCGGCGGAAAGAGTGCCGCTGCGGCGCCGACAACTGTGCAAAGTTGCTTCCTCTTGATTTATCTGTTATTAACTGAAATGATCTAAAGGCTGTTTTTATATGGCTTTTTTATTTATTTATTTATCTCAAGACAAGAGTTCTTAGTCAAGCCAGATGCCTTCTCTCATTATTTTCCATTAAACCACGTCTATTTACTTATCTCTCAATCTAAATCAAGTTTCCCCCCCGAAGCCACTCATCAGTACGATGCAATACAAGATGGCGTATCTCTATAAAGACAATCAGCTGGACGAGTCATTTCTGTTTCCTGTCTTCTAACTCCCACTCGATGTAACGCGATGCAAAGAAAACCCAATCTCAAGACAGACTTCTGAGCGAGTGAGCTGGCTTTTTCGTTAATGCATCCCATTTCAGGGCATGCATTAACCCCCCCTCAGCTAGATTCAGTGGCGCAGCTCTAAATTTGTCCTTGTCCCATTTCTCATATTGCATTTAATCTAGGAGTGGAAGCATCTTTTTTTTCCCTGATGGGGAAGAGAAGAATTCCGTTATTACGGAACAGACCACATAATTTACCGTCACCCTTTCGTTCGCCGAAGCGCTCTGAAATCTTATCTCATCATCTTAGTCGACAACAAAACAGACTCCTCAGTTTAGTAATGGCTGTCGTGCGTTTCAGTCAGCTCGGTGCTTCTTGTCAGTCTTCATTTGATGCAATTTCTCCTCAGATATTCTCAGCTCGTCATTGAAATCAAAGTGGAAGCAATTAAAAAGAACCAAGGGGGATGTTTTTAAAAATAGAAATGGAATTTGTTCCCCCCATCAGAGGAGGAGTGAAGGTGTCCCACTTTAGTGTGACCATCCTGAAATCAGGACTTCCTCTGCTCAATGTGCCCCAATTCTAGTCCAGGCCTGCTTTCATTTTATTAATATCCATCATCTGGGTTAATGAGGACAGCCACTCAATGATGGCGAACATGCAAGCCCCCCCACCTGTTGGCTTCCAGCTTCTATCGGAACCAGAACAGATGTTTTCTCTCTGGTCCAGTCTTTTTTAATCATACTGGTTCCACATAGCTGACCTGCTCTCTTTATTTCAGACATGAATCTGTCGGCCTATCTGTATTCTCATCACGCCCCCATGAGGAAGAAAGCCTATTTCTGAACATTTTTGAATTATTCCTTTAAGGGAATGAGTCAAAACAAGCTTCAGATATGAAGAGAAAAACATTCTGGCATTTGATAGGTGTGGCAGGAGTTAGAGATGCTTCGTCTAACTTTGAGAACTAGTTTCGCTTCTTGTAAATAACAAATGCTGTATGTCCTGCGTGTGTGATACCTTCAGTTCAGGCTAATGAAACTTTACCCTAGATATATTTTTAAGTGTATCTTGAAAGGTCCAAAGATACAAACACACCATGGAAAAATTACAGCTTGTTGAAAAATGGATCGAGGCTCTTTTGAGCGAGCAGATGTCCTTGCCTTGAATCCTGCTGCCAATTTTGTTCAAAACCAGTTCAAGTTAATATAAAGTTTAAGTCCTAACTTTCTTGTGATCGTGGCTAATGAGAGAAGCAATGTTGGTGCATTGAAATTGGAGTTCAATGTAACGTCTCTTTTAAAAGATTCTGTTTGATGACATGATGACAACAGTCCAGTCAGCCTGCACTACAGAAGACGACATTTGGCTTGTAAGGCTGAGCCACATGAAGCTAATTGTCCCAGGAATAATGAAATCAGTGGATGTATGAGATTTCGTGATGCTTTCTTTTCTTTTTTACAAATGTTTGCACTGACAAAACCAACAAACTTCATCTGCCATTTTACTATTACCATGTCCTGTGATTACAACGTGCAGAATTGTGCAGGTGGGACTTTGCAGCTTCAGTGTTACAGGAAGGGGGATGTCACTGGGGGTTTTCAAGTAGACTCCTCCCCATCACAGATGTGAAGTTAAATTTGGCCCAGGATGCCTGCAGCAGGCTCAGCAGGAGGTTCTGGAGCCCAAGAGCCAAAAATGTCAATAAAGGAGAAATACTTGTACAGTATTAATATCTTAAGAACCATATAACAATGTGATCAATCATCTTGTAATATATCCACGTCCATCCGGACTAAATCATTATCTGCCACTGCAATGAGCCACTCTTCTGTAAAGTAATCCAGAATGAATCGTGTTGGGTTGGGCACATTTTTTAATTTGGACAGAATATTGAACATGTAGAACACACTAACTGTGCATGTCAGGTCTGTATAAAACCTTATGTTATTATAAATTATTGTATTAAATGCTTGTGTTCCATTATAATGGGTTTGTCAAATCATTAATAGCATAAAAGTGCTAGCTCTAATGGGTGAAGCTACTTTAGAAGTCTGTTCATTCAGCCTTATTGGGCATTTCACTCCTTCAACAGATTTAGCTTAAACGGCGTTTAAGTAGCAACTGTGCAAAACAATAATCTACCGGTACATGGATCCTGGGAAATAATTTCCCCCCCAGCATAAGAGGCTGGTCTGACATATTGATTATGCTGTAACCAAGGGGATGAGGTGAAGTGGTCCTCCGCTCTGGGCACAAAGATGGCATTAGCTGTTGTTGAATAGCTCATTCATACTGTTTTCTGTGCAGCACCTGGTGCTGGACATGAAGATTCATTACTATCGGCAGACAAACGTCCACTTGATTTTAAAATGCAGCGCACAGGTGACAAGTTATGGAGCAAAAATCTCAAGGCCTAGATTAGAATATGTCTGCAGCTGGTCTAATCAAATTGTGTCCACTGGGAATAGGCAGACTATTACACTGGAATAATGATCTTTTATTTTTAGCGAGGTAGACGCCTGCCTCATGTTAAAGTGCTGCAAGAACACCTGCACAATGCTTTTTTTTATGCATAGACTCATCTTCAGTTAGAAGCCATCTCATTATGTACATTTTTATCTATTTCTCTGCAGTCGAATGGCAGCCAGTTATCTGTACACTGTATCCATGACAACTGAGCACTCTGTGATCTGCATTCATCTTTACTTAATGTCAAATTTAAGCAAAACCTGAAAATCCTTTTTGTGAAATAAACGCTCAGCCTCTTACAATCGATATTGTGATGTCATAAGTGACAGCGGTTCAAACACCCCCCGTCTTTAAAAGAACCACATTACCCAGAGAGCTCTGCGGCACTATAAATAGCAAACCAAAGGGGCGTTCCGACGGGGACGTGTGGAGGAGGGAGGAAGCGGATTGCTGCTGAACGCCTGTCGGAGATAACGCCGCTCATCCTGCTCTTACCTGGAGCTTCGCTGCCATGGACTTTACCGAGGATCGCGCCGTGGGTGTGGA
Source organism: Brachionichthys hirsutus (assembly GCF_040956055.1). Classification (NCBI taxonomy): domain Eukaryota; kingdom Metazoa; phylum Chordata; class Actinopteri; order Lophiiformes; family Brachionichthyidae; genus Brachionichthys; species Brachionichthys hirsutus. The sequence goes on from NC_090904.1 coordinate 11,737,801, forward strand.
ACTTATCCCGCGCTGACCCACTTCTGCGCACGCTTCTCCTTCTCCTTCTCGCTGGCTTTGACGTCTTCTTTTATTTCCGACAGGTAAAGTCATCATCCGTGTGTACTTTTTCTAGATGATGCGTTGTTCCTCCGTCGACGAAATGGCCCACGCGTTCATCTGGGATGGTAAAAATAAATCCAATTGCTATTTAGTTTAGAGCAGAGGTGTGTTGTTGTGACCTCAGAACGACGTGTGGCCCTAATCAATACGACTGAAAGGAACTTGCATTCTATGACAGACCTCACAAATCCACATTTTATGACCCCTTGACGTTCTATGCTTTGCTGTGCTGTGCTTTGTTTTATTTACTTATTTGTGACAACAAACATTTTTTTTTTAATTCTAATGTTCTCCTTTTAGACCTCTGACAGGGTCACAATAAAAGCATCCGTTCATTGAGATATGATAAAACAGTAAAGCATGAGCACAAGCAGTTTAAAAGCCAGGACAGGTGAGTATATAGTGAAATAGAGTTATTCACTTGTGCAAAGTGGGAACAAAAAATTAAAAAAGAGGGAGAATTCAAATTGTAATTATTATTTTTTTTTACACTTGGCACATATTTGAGAAGTTCATAAAACTATTAAGGCGATATTTTTTTCTATTATCATGCAATAATGATACTGAAATGTTTTTTTTTTTTTTTATCCAAAAGCGTTATTTATGAATGTGTTTGATTGATTGATTGATTCAAATCTGGTGCTCCAGTAACCACTCCTCCAGGCTGAAACCATGTGTTATGTTCCTCGTTACAACTAAACATTCTGATAATTATGGTGAGGCTTTTCTAGGCAAGAACATCACCGTCAACAGAAAAAGCGCCGACCACTTAACACCTGGAAGTGGTGTTTGATTCCAGAACACCTTGTTGCAGTGCGTTCTCTCAAGCTGCACGCAGACGTGAGAGCGGTGACCTGAATTGAAGCTGTATATGCAGTCTATTTGTTTCACGCAGCTAACAATAGCACAGTGCGCAGGGAAACCGCTTCATAGCAGAGATTCTACGTTTTTTAATTTTTTAATATTATTACCGTACCTCCACCAAGGAGGTTCTGTTTTTGATGCCGTTTGTCTGTTTGTTAGCAGAATCATGCAAAACTGCTGGATGGGTATTGCTGGAAAAAAAATCTGAAGATGGGTCTAACTTGGATTCCAGTAAATTTTCGAGAGCGATCTGGATATCTGTATGGATACCAAAATAAAATCAAGATTTTCCCATTTAATTATAATGGAGGCTTTTTCTAAAAATAATATATTGGAAAATATGCATTCAATTCACTCGCAAAAAATGAGTTATAAAGGGGTACAGAATGCACTATCATGAAAAATGTCTGCTGGATCTGATCCAGAATGACGTTAGGAAAAACGATTAACATTTTAACACTGAAAACCCGATTTACGGATTCAAAAAATACACATCAACTCTGATATACTTTTCATGGATGGTATATAAAGATACCAATTTAGAACCTTTTGATGATGATCCAGATCACCATGTGGACAGTGTAAATCCAATTAGGAGGGGAATGAGCTGCTTGGTGGAGGTCTGCGCTCTCTGAGTGCTTTTCTAGTTTAATTAGTATTCGCATTCTTCTCTGCAGATGGTTTTGTACAAATGGGAACATATTGAAATAACCTTTTAGGATTACATGGATCAAAGTTAATTGATTCTTGTCTGTTGATCTAATGATTGTCAGGGTGCAGTCAACCCCGTGGAGCCATGACAGACAAGATGTCCAGTTTCCTCCACATTGGGGACATTTGTTCCCTGTATGCAGAGGGGACCACCAGTGGCTTTATCAGCACTTTAGGGTAAGTGTTTGTTTCTTCTGTGAGTTTTCATGACACTTTCACCACCCCCCCACCCTCCCCATTGCCTCAGGATGTTTTCCACTGTGCAAGAAAATGCAGATTTCAGATTTCAAAATAAACGGTGAAATCATATAATTTTATAAACGGCTGCTATTTTTTTAGCCACAGATTGCTGTGCAGAGGCTGTAGGGCAGTAACATAAGAATGACCCTTTCGTCCCTCTGCATTGTGCAGTCTGTAATTATTGATCTGATTTCAGAGCAAGAAATTAGCCCAGTTTTTAGAAATCAAGTTGTTTTCAGTCGTGAGAATTAATTTAAGACGGGCAGGGAGTTTGAATTAATAGTTAAACTTCAGATTCCATGAAAGATTAACGTTGACCTATGTATCCTAAAAGGAAAACTAAATCCGGACTGAGCTCTCCCCTACACTCAGGCATCTATTTTGATTTATGCATCATGCAATTTTCCTGCTGTAAATAGCTGGCATATTTTAACACAACTTTTCTGAGCCATGTATTTTTTTTTTTAAAGAAGGTAAGGTAATAAAATCATAAGTAGTTTTAGTCCATGTACATGTTAAGAGTTTCAAGTTTAAATACAAGAACGATTCCAAAACCGAGTAGAGACAATGATTTAAGAAAGTACTGTTGAGCCAACTGCGTATCTTTCTTTCCATGTGTTTTGAAACGCTCAGAACCTCGCCCTGTCCTTGCTCGTGAATGATGGAGCCTTTGAGGATTCTCCTTATGCTATAAATGTTTTAGCAGTGTGTGTCCTAAAGACCGAGGTAATGTCTCATTGAATAGGTCTTATCTGCAAAGTGGAGCCTCCTGTTGACATCGTCTTTTATTTCCTTGATTCCAGGGACTTCCTTTGCACTCGAGACCCAAATTACCCTGTCTCTTCCTGCCTCTTGCTGAGTGCAGTTTATTTTTGCACTTGACATATTCCCTCCTTGTTAATGGTAGGAAACAAGTTAAAAGTGCATCCCATTATGTGCAAATTTAGCAAACCCTGACAGTGAGAACGATGCGGTCAGAAAAAGGGCAGTCGCTGAATTTCCCAGTCCACCGTATCTGAGAGCAAATCCAGCCAATCGAGCTCAATTTTCAGGCCCGTCTTGCTCCTCTACGATTTTCTCCATCCGGGGGGGGGGGGGAATTTGCACAGCATCTGTGTTGTTTTACCTTTCCGAGTTCATTATTATATCTGCCGCTCACCACAAGACATGCCGAGCCTGTCTCCTTGCCAAACTTTGCTCGTTCACAGTTTATAATCGTGTGCGTCACTCACCATGGCAACAAATGTGCACAGCTTTAAAAACTGCCGTGACGGATCTCGCTTGTCAAATTTCCCATCTTATATTGTTATGTCTAGTAAATTCTCCTCCCCGCACGCACACACGCACACACACCCGTTTTTCACCACTCTTATTAAAGAGAGCTATAAATAGCATTACTGTGTTAGGTGTTGGCGTTTGCCCTCACGCCTGTGTGAGCTGTAACCACCTGGACCACTGCTGGCTCACAGAGGATGCCAGCCAATGAGTTGAAGCTGGGAGACGGGAATGAAACCGTATTCCGGAAGAATGCAAGATGATGATGATGTTGTTGTTTTTTGTCCTTGTGTCTTTATCACCCTGGAAACCTTTGGCCAACAGTGCGTTCTGATTTCTGCTGAGGGTCTTTATTCTTATAAACGTGACTCTCACATCATCTTTCGTCTCCACGACTGCAGAATCAAGTGCATGAGCTATAAAAAGATGTAACTGACTGGATTGGCCAGAACAGCCTACTGGAATGTGGCGTTTGCCATCTAGTATTTGATAATACAGTATTCCCATTGGTTCCCATAGAGTTCTGTGTCTATGCAGTGTTGATGCTGCAATCACAATTCCGTTGCTTTTGACAATAAATCTGTTCATCTTGGTTATCAGATTTATATATAAAAGTGTTTTATCAGAATGTTACGCTGCATTAATGAGAGAAATTGTAAAACCAAGTGGAATTATGGAGTCACTGATGCATTTGTTATATTCAGGAAAGAACCTGGTTCATTGGTTGCTCATCTATGACCTCATCCGCTCAGGCTTTGGTTGATAAGTTATGTTATAACACAAATTTTTAACCCTTAATTGATTTTGAACAGGAATGCATAGTCATTTTAAATTTTACGACGCTATGGGCGGCACAGTGGCGTAGTGGTTAGTCCTGTCGCTTTACAGCAAGAAGATACTGGATTCAAATCCCATTTGTGTGGAGTTCGTATGTTTTCCCTGTGGCCATATGGGTTTTCTCCGGGTTCTCCGGTTCCCTCCCACCTCCAAAAATAATTTAGGTGAATTGATTACTCTAAATTATCCATAGTCTTTGCGAATGGTTGGAGGCCTCTTTAATTATAGACATTTACACCTGGCATAAACAAGCAAACGTGTTACCAGTACTGTGACTGAGCAGTGATGATGGCTGTGTCCCCATCAGGCTTGTGGATGACCGCTGTGTGGTACAACCAGACACAGGCGACCTCAACAACCCACCCAAGAAATTTAGAGGTAAGACCTAGAAATCAATTCCTTCTTTGCATACATGTCTTTCGTTGGTATGCTAAAGGATAATAAATCAACCTGTTTTCCCAAATGTTGGGTAAAAGTTATTGTTTTATCATATATAATGATATAGTGATGAGTCGCCGTGTCATGTTTAATTTGTGCATATGGAGAAATCCGTCTCTATTTCAAGTCTATAGTCTGTAGAGCAGTTTTTCATTTAATGATTTTATTTTCTTAAGTTTGAACAGCAATGAAATATATCTTCTCTTTGGGGAGATAGAGGTCTGGTGGCTCATCGCCCTCCGGTCATATCAGATTAACTTGACAACAAGTAAAACTTTCTCTGTCAATGATGGTGGGAGTTGTGACAACAGAACTACGAGTTTCACTGACATAATTGTTGCGGTAATGCCACATTTATCTTGACCTTGTCCGAACAGTGGAGAGATTAACCGACAACGTTTTGGCAAGTGTTGGATTGACTATTTCTGCTTGTTGGCCTCTGTGGGTTGGAATTTGTTTTCCTTTCAGCAAAGTTTAAACTTGACAGGAAATCAACTATAAATAGTAAAACGTGAGTAACGTAATGTAGCTCTAGGTCAGGCATGGGCAAACCAAGGCCCGGGGGCCAAATACGGCCCGCTGGGCTATTTAATCCGGCCCGCCGAACATGTCCAAATTATATCATTAAATTATTTGTATTATAATTAAACCTCATTCATTAGACCTTGTCCCTGTGATGCTACCTGTAAACGGCCAAATCCTTTCATGTAATGGCTTTTACATGTCATTTATATTAGTTCACAGGAACACTCCATCCATCTGTTCCTGGCCCCGCCCCTCTGTCAAATTTTAGAACCCATTGTGGCCCGCGAGTCAAAAAGTTTGCCCACCCCTGCTCTAGGTGCTATTGGTATATTTATTTTATCATACCCTCGGGAAAAAGCAGCTCTCAGTCCTGTCAACATTAATAATCTTACTGTTTGAGTTGACGCTTCACTATATATAGCATGATTTATTATTTTATCTATACTGTTATTTTACTGTATTTAATGTCTTTGCACCTCTTTATGGTCCAAACGTAGAAGATTTTATTTGGTGCCTTTATATATTTCCTGTTGATTTTCTTTTATTTCTCCGTAACTCCGACTGCTCATCCCTGGCAGACGTATGTTCTCCTAGTGCCCTGGATCTGCTTTGGTTCTCGGCCTCCTTTCCTGCACTTCATGCCCCAACATATCTAATCCCTGAAGACTCCTTGGCCGCATTTCTGATGGATGCTAGAAGGGCTATTTTTATCATCTTTATAGCTCATTAGGTCAATATAAAGTTATTCATAATGACGACTTAGTCAAACACTTTATATTCCTGATATGATATTGCCTGAGGTCGATCTCGTAGAGCCTCAGGAGAGGCATTTTCCCAGTACCACGAGGGCAGAGATGGAGTCAAGGGTGATAGTTTTGTGAAACTAAAACAAACTCAGGGTATTTGTGGTCTGAGCAATTAAGATTTATTGAGTCTTCTCACTAATGTGTGCCGGATTGACTGTTCGAGTTCTGTTGTGATAAACCGCAACTCTCTTCCCTTTTTCCATGACTAGTAACGTGTGAAGTATAAGAAAAGAAAGCTCAATCTATTATTTTCGGAGAAACAACTAACACAAAATGATGAGGTTTGGCTCTTTGCCTTTCTCTTCTTGTCTTATTTCCCCAGACTGCCTTTTTAGATTGTGTCCCATGAACAGATACTCTGCACAGAAACAGTTCTGGAAGGCGGCGAAGCCTGGAGGCAACAGCACCACCGACACACTCCTCCTCAACAAGCTCCATGCACGTACCCTCTCCACCTTCATTTGTCTGCCCTTTAACTTTTGTCATGGTGAAAATAGATGGATTGAGACAGTGTTGTTTTAAGGACGTGTGAGCGTATCAGATCCTTCTTTCCAAAAATGGTATTGAAATGTTTTTACTGATCTGCTTCTTCCTCTGGGTTTTAACCGCAGCACGCCGCTGACCTGGAGAAGAAGCAGAACGAGTCTGAAAATCGCAAGTTGCTGGGATCGGTCATCCAATATGGAAATGTCATTCAAGTGCGTCTTCTTTCATGTGGTACTGTGCTTGTCGGACCATATATGAGAAGGATGTCCGAGTTGCAAAGCAAATTTATCCCGAGTTATTTACAACTGCAGATCTTCAAGATTGCATCATGTGACTTCCAGATTAAATTAGGCCTTTATTTACATTGCTATGGACCACAAAAAAAAAATCTGCGGACCTTATATGATTCAGGCATTAGGGATATAAGAGATTTCCAATATTGAAATGCTTTAGAAATAACATAAAGACATATTTTTTGTCTTTCAGAAGTTCATTTTTAGAGAAGTGTTTGTTCCTCTTGGTCTTGCTGTGCCTGATTTTAAACTTTATGTCTTATCCATGTTTGAACCGCTTTCATCCTTCCTTCTTTCTGCATGATGACAAGAAATGAAATTAGCCATGTGTCTCTTAATCATCTAACCTTGCTCATTGTTTCTCCAACAGTTGCTGCATTTGAAAAGCAATAAGTACCTGACGGTGAACAAGCGCCTACCTGCTTTGCTAGAGAAGAATGCCATGAGAGTGACGCTGGACTCGGCAGGAAATGAGGGCTCCTGGTTCTACATCCAGCCCTTCTACAAGCTGCGATCCCTGGGAGATAGTGTGAGTAGCGTGGCGAGTCCTTCTACAAGCTGCGATCCCTGGGAGATAGTGTGAGTAGCGTGGCGAGTCGGAGCCGAGTTAATTATGCTGCGTTTCGTTAAATTTGATTTGACGGCGGAAGTCAAATGGACTCGTTTACCTTTTTGATTTAGGGACATATTTGATTTATGATAAAGAGACGACATGTATTTGTAAAATATTTATCACCACATTGCGCGTATATAAAAGTGCAACGAGTGAGGAAAGACAGTCACAGGCTATATTCAGAGTAGCAGTGTATTCTCTCTCTCTTTTTTTAAAAATGCTCTCTGTCCTGATTAACATGCTAATTGGTAATTCACTTGATTGTATTTTCATTTGCTCAAATCAAACACTCATTTGTAGGCAAAATGCTCTGTATAATTCTACTGATTTCCCTTACAGGTGGTGATTGGAGATAAAGTGGTCCTTAACCCTGTGAATGCAGGACAGCCTCTACATGCCAGCAGCCACCAGCTAGTTGACAACCCGGGATGCAACGAGGTACAAGAACCAGTCGTTGCCTGACATATTTCCACGTTTAGTCTGAGGTTTGGGTGTGAAGTGAAGGATTGTGTGCCAGCAGGCTGGAAAGGCTGGAGGAAAGTGTCAGCGAGGATGAAGGGAAAGGTCCACAAGACAGTGGTGAGGCCAGCCATGATGTACAGCTTAGAGACAGTGTTCTCTGAGGAAAAGACAGGAGGCGGAGCTAGAAGTAGAGGAGATGAAGATGCTGAGGTTCTCCTTGGGAGTGACCAGGTTGGATAGGATTAGAAATGAGACAATAAGAGGGACAGTGGAGGTTAGTTAGACGTTTTGGAGACAAGGTCAGAGAGGACAGACTTCGATCGTTTGGATGTGTCCAGAGGAGAGACGGGGACGATATCGGAATGGAGCTGCCAGGGACCAGGGCTAGAGGTCGACCCAGGAGAAGATGCATGGACGTAGTGAGGGAGGACATGAGAGGGGCTGGTGTTGGGGAGGACGATGCAAAGGACAGGGTGAAGTGGAGATTGGCGACCCCTCACTGGACAAGCCGAAAGTACAGTACCTAGTAGTCTGAGGCTCGGGTGTAGAAACTTGCACTGTATTGTAATTATAACATTTTTGTGTTCTCATGTAATAAAACATATTTTTCTCCTCTGCTAAGGTAAATTCTGTAAATTGCAACACGAGTTGGAAAGTTGTTCTGTTTATGAAATGGAGTGACAACAAGGAAACGATTCTCAAAGGGGTAGGCACATTCAAGTTTTTCATAACGGGTCAATTTTCACAAATTCTATTTCTGAAATGGAACTTTATTAGCAGACATGTTGTAACACGATACATAATGACGGAAGCTAAAACATGCATTATGAAACGGAGCAAAGAAGGAAAAGCACCTCAGTGAATAAATGACCTTTCCACCTTATCTGTTCCATCTTTATGTTGTATTTATCTTTATGTTTCTGCAGGGTGACGTAGTCCGGTTGTTCCATGCAGAGCAGGAGAAGTTCCTCACGTGCGACGACCACAGCAAGAAGCAATACGTCTTCCTGAGAACAACTGGCCGACAATCTGCAACGTCTGCCACCAGTAGCAAAGCTTTGTGGGAAGTAGAGGTCAGCACGACTTATTCTCCGGATGCTAATCAGTGTATGAACATGAAGCTCCTTCATGCCATTGCCCCGTGTTTTGCGACGACCAGGTGGTTCACCATGATCCCTGTCGGGGAGGTGCAGGCTATTGGAACAGCCTGTTCAGGTTTAAACACTTGGCCACAGGGTGTTATTTGGCTGCTGAGGTGGGTGAGGTGTGTGTGCCAACTTTTTTATCTTGCACTGTAAAATATTTTATATTTGTCGCCTTTCATATATAAGAGGACATTTATTCGGCATTGTCTCCAGGTGAATCCTGACTTTGAAGAGGAGAGTGCTGAACAACGGTCGTCGGTAAGACTTCATTTCTTCTGATTTGAGTTCTTGGGGGAACATCACGCTTGTTTCCTCCCGACTGCTATCAATCGAGCCAATTCAATTCTCACCTGGGTTTTTGCTCTCTGGTCTAGGTGGTGGACTTCACACCCTTTAATTTCCAGGTATTTCACGTTATATGCAGTTTGGTTTCCCGCGACCTAAGCACAAACACCTCACATCTGCCTGCCTTTTTATTGTTTTGTTTTCTAGTTCTGTTCTTCGTTCAGATTGTGCCTACATTTTAGTAGCACGAGATGACCACAGGGTGTCGCCAGAGCATCATCTCAGCTGATGCGTGTTTTACTGAAAATCACCTTTAGGTGTCGCTGTTGCACAAACCAAATTGACCTCCACATGGATGATGTGTGTAGCTTTGCTTTTCTTACCATATGACATTATGGTCTGACAGTCTTTAATCATCTTTCACCTTTTTTTTGTACTCTTCAGTTCAAAGTGAGTGCTGATCAGAAAAAAACATTTAGGAGTATGTCTAAGTGAAAACATGCAAACTCCTCTGCATCATCAGTGGTCCTCGTTACTGGCTTTGTGAGCTGTTTGTACTCGGTGCTGTGTTCCTTCCCGCTGCATGGGTTTCTCATTACAGTTGGATGCAGACAACGAAGCGTTCCGGGGTCGTCTGCGAGCTCCTCAGGAGAAGATCATGTACACTCTGGTGCCTGTCCCCGATGGCATGGACATCTCCTCCATCTTCGAACTGGACCCTACCACTCTAAGAGGCGGGGACTCCATGGTTCCCAGGTAGAACACCGCCTCGATGTTGTGTAAATACAGCACATGCCTTCACACAGACACAGGAAATCTGATGATAACTTCCAGGTTTAGTTGAAATTAATCTCCTGGAATTGTTGTGCAAAAATTCAGTAATAGTAAATACATTGTACATTTGTAATAAGACTCCTTTACTGCTTTATCCGTGTCGGTATTGTGTGAAGTAATGTGTACAAACACTACAATAGTACTTTTGTCCCTGTCACAACACATCAGATTAAATAGAGGCTCTCCAGCTTGTGTCAAAGCTTCCATTGTGTCACGTTGTCAGGTGTGTGCGTGCATGCTGCAGGCGACTGCTGTTGGTGCCTCCCACTCCTACCTGAAATAACCCTATCGCTCAATCTTTAGCCAGGGGAGTAATTGATGCCTGAGAACCCGCACACAGAGGGAAGCCTGTTAGCTTTGCGAGGCGTGTACGAAATGCCTGCCAAGAATATACGGCCTTCTGTTTGTGCTGAAGGCCTGACGAGCCCCCCCCCCACACGCACGCACACACACACACATTCACGTGCACACAGACACACTTGCTCCACATGTGCGGTATATATATATAAAGGTTCAGTGCTTAATGTAGAAATCATTTGATGGGATTCTTCCTAAACCTGCAAGACTGATCACGTATTTTGTTTACTTTTTAGTAACAAGGATACACAAGAAGCCCTCTGAATGGTGCGGGTGTTGTTTGATTGTAGTGATCAGCCCACTCCCACATGGATCTGGAGGCGACCCGAGGCAGATCCAAACAAAGCAACATAAAATAAGATTAAACAAAAAACAAAAAAACCCGTGCAGGTGTCAAGCTACGTGTAGGAGGGTCTGGAGGCCTCCCAAAACTGGACGCAAACAAAACAACATAAATTAAGATAAAACACAGCGCACCAAACAATCGAATCAAACAAACCTCCATCCTGCTGCTGGCGCTTTTATAAAGCTTCTCTGAGCGGCTCGTTCCCGTTAAGCGCTGTAACATTTTAATTTGATCCCAGTGAGGTTTTATAAAACAAGACACAGAATCCCGAACGTGAAAAGGTCTTTCAGGGTTGGCGATAACGATCATCACGTTTTTTGGGCAACAGTCCCGTTAAACTGTGACACATCCTGTGTGCCGTGTTTAGTTTTAGGGTGGTTGTCGAGCAAACGTGTTGTTTCAGGTCAGCCACTTAGTGAACCTGTAAATCTCCTTTGCCTTCGTAATTAGTTCCACAGAAACACAAGTGGTAACGGCTGCTTTAACAATTCTCTCACTGAAGAGCCCATTACATCCCCGATGCCAGCAATGTTGGGGCCCCTGTATGACATGTAATTAACAGAAAACGTTTTAACTCAGTCGGACGTGACACGAAGATAAGAGAGTGTTTAAAGTTTTACCCTCGTAACTTCTTAAATATTTCTAAATAAGCGATTACTGCCCGAAAGGATGGTTCAATCAAGTTTAAACAGAATAATTGCATGACTGTATTATGGTAGGGAAAACGCATCCTCGAAAAGCTGAACTATTTAAGAACAAAATGTCTGGGATGATGCAATATGTTCTCACATACATTTGGGAGGAGTTAATGGGTTTAGAATCCAGTGATCAGAATGTATCTACAGCATGTAAACGCCCAAAAAGAACCCTTTGATTGAACCCAAGACTTTTCATTGGCTTTCAGGATTCCCTGATGTTCTTATTTTACCGGTGTATTTGACTCACCTCTGTTCCTTCTAGGAGCTCCTATGTGAGGTTACGACATTTGTGCACCAACACTTGGGTTCACAGCACCAACAACCCCATTGACAAAGAGGAGGAGAAACCCGTCATGCTGCGGGTGAGCAACTTATCGCTAAGTCTGCATCTATGGCCCTGCTAGGTTTTCCGAAACTTAAAAATGCTGTCAATAAAAAAATGATTTTATAGATTGGAACGTCGGCAGTGAAAGAGGACAAGGAGGCTTTTGCCATTGTGCCAGTTCCACCCGCAGAAGTACGTGATTTAGATTTTGCCAATGATGCCAGTAAAGTGTTGGCATCCATCGCTGGGAAACTTGAAAAGGGCACCATCACACAGAATGAAAGAAGGTTCGTGCTGAGCAGGCTTCAGCTCTGGATTGTAAATGATGCATTGAATGTCATAGGAACTAATTGTTCTGACATTTACATACGGTCTTCAGGTTTGTCACAAAGCTCCTTGAGGATCTAGTTTTCTTTGTAGTGGACATTCCTAATAGTGGGCAAGATGTGTTGGAGATCATGGTTAACAAGCCCAACAGAGAAAGACAGAAACTCATGCGAGAGCAGAATATCCTGAAGCAGGTCGGTCTTAAACCACAGTGATTGCAATGCGAATGGACCATCACTGATTTTGAACTTGATGATAACTTCGTTTTTGGGGTATTCAACTTGTCCATTCCAGATTTTCAAACTCCTCCAAGCCCCTTTCACAGACAGCGGCGATGGCCCCATGCTCAGGCTTGAGGAGCTTGGAGACCAGCGCCACGCTCCTTTTAGACACATTTGCAGGCTTTGCTACAGAGTGTTGCGCCATTCCCAGCAGGATTACAGGAAGAATCAGGCAGGTGGACGCGGCCACGCCACTCTGACCCCCGTTGCTGAGACCTTTCCTTTGCAGTAACACTCTCCTCTTTCCTTCTCTGTCCAGGAATACATAGCCAAACAATTCCGCTTCATGCAGAAGCAGATAGGATACGATGTGCTAGCTGAAGACACAATAACGGCTCTGCTCCACAACAACCGCAAGCTGCTGGAGAAACACATCACTGCAGCTGAGATAGACACATTTGTGTCTCTCGTGCGGAAGAACCGGGAGCCAAGGTGAGGCCCGGAGGAGGTGGCATGCTTTGGATCTTGGATTAGATTACTCCTCTGTGGCCAGTTTTGGTCGAAGTTGTTTGTTTAACACCTGAAAAGGAAAGTAAATTTATGTAAATACATACAAATCTTCACAGAGGTGCATGAGTGGGCACTGTATTAATTTGCTGATGTCGGGTGAATCAGGCGACTCCAGACGTTTAGGCAAAGGCGGCCCTCTGGGCTTTTAACTGTTAACATTTGTGCTTTAACGTAGTTTTTCCTCGCGTCTGCCTGTCATGTGAACTAAAATAGACTGTGACTATCTCTGACCCTCCAGGCGCCTGGAAAAGAAATGAAAAATGCTTGTTTGTCATTGATCCTCAGGTTTTTGGACTACCTCTCAGATCTCTGTGTATCCATGCACAAATCCATCCCCGTGACACAGGAGCTGATCTGCAACGCTGTACTGGACCCCAGCAATGCCGACATCCTCATTGAGACCAAGTTAGCTTCTCGCACTCACATGCCTCCTAATTAAAGTCTTGCAGAAATTAAACAAGTGTTCAGCAATAATATTTCTGCTGTTTACCAGATTGGTTCTGTCAAGATTTGAGATTGAGGCCACATCAAATGGGGAGAGTCCAATGGAGGCAGAGGATGAGGAGGAGGTCTGGCTGTTCTGGAAGGACAACTGCAAGGAGATCCAGAGTAAGAGCGTTCGAGAGTTGGCTCAGGATGCTAAGGAGGGCCAGAAGGAAGACCTGGAGGTGGTTGGCTACTACAGGTGAGGTGTATGCAAACACAAGCATGCTACCTGTATCAGCTGACATGAATGTAGCCTGGGTTTGACACACTGGCAACTAGACAGGTGTGAACGTGTAGTTTCAGGATAGTATAAGAAGAAACCAAAACTAGTCAATTTTTAAAAATATTATTCACCCTCAGGTGCCAGTTGAACCTCTTCGCTCAGATGTGTTTGGACCGTCAGTATCTGGCCATCAACAAGATCTCTGTTCAGCTGGATGTGGATTTGATCCTGCGCTGTATGTCTGATGAGGACCTGCCATTTGACCTCCGGGCGTCTTTCTGCCGCCTCATGCTGCACATGCACGTGGACCGTGACCCTCAGGAGCAGGTCACACCTGTCAAATACGCCCGGCTCTGGTCCGAGATTCCCTCCGAGATTGCTATTGATGAGTGGGTTTGTTTCATGAATACGTTTAACCAACGTGCATTGCCATTTCAAAGATGTCACGGCGTCTCTTAGATGCGATTCTCCTTTTAACTATTCCAGCTACGACAATGATGGAACCACCAGAGACGAGATCAAAGAGAGGTTCTGCCTCACAATGGATTTTGTGGAGAATTACCTGAGAGAGGTGGTGTCACAGAACATTCCCTTCTCTGACAAAGAGAAAAACAAGCTTACCTTTGAGGTAACGCCTGTTTGTACGTGATATGAATTTAAAATAAGTTAATTTGTAAATCATTATTTTTGCTTTTTTCTTGACCACAGGTCGTGAACCTGGCGAGGAATCTCATATACTTTGGATTCTACAACTTTAGTGACCTGCTGAGGCTTACGAAGATCTTACTGGACATTTTAGACTGTGTCCACGTCAGCACCATTTCTCCCATGAATAAGATGGCGAAGGGAGAGGAAAACAAAGGTAACCATCCATCCATTTTACCATCACTGGAGATGTTTTCCTTTTCTGCCGTGCATCAACATACAAAAAGAGTCGAGATTCTCAAGTCTCAAACTTCTCTTTGAGGAACACACGATGCAAAGAGCAGCTTGTTGAATTCATCTCTAGATAACGTCTCGTTTGCTCTGTAGCCGGCAGCAATGTGATGAAATCCATCCATGGAGTTGGCGAATTGATGACCAAAGTAGTGCTAAGAGGAGGCGGCTTGTTGCACAGCACCCCGTCCCACCAGCCAGCAGGGGATGTGGTGAAGACGCAAGCCGAACCAGAGAGGGAGGACATCATGGTCATGGACACAAAGCTGAAAGTCATTGAGATTCTACAGGTAGGCCGTCGGAAGCCTGGCTCCTCTTCAACACTTCATGTTTGAATGTCTCCCCTAACGTTTTTTGTTGTCTTTTTCTGAAGTTCATTTTGAATGTGCGACTAGACTACAGGATCTCCTGCCTGCTTTGCATTTTCAAACGCGAGTTCGATGAGAACAACCCACAAACAGACGGCACTGCCAGTCAAAATGGAACTAATAACATCCCGGGGCAGATGCCAGGTATGGTGCCGCCTGATTAATAGATCTTTTTTGCAGCAGAAATTGAGATCAGCAGTTTGATTTGTTTGTTGTTTTGTCTAATTTAATTTTCTACTAAATTACGATCTAGGAAATCTTGACTTTGAGAACATTGAAGAACAGGCAGAGGGGATATTTGGAGGAAGGTAATTTGTGGCTTGTTAGTCTCTCCTGAACAAACATTGAGACTCGCGATGCAAGATGAGGTTGAGGTCTGCTCCAATTATCTTCAGTGAGGAGAACACTCCCCTGGACCTGGATGACCATGGAGGTCGTACCTTCCTGCGGGTGCTGCTGCACCTGACCATGCATGATTACCCTCCCCTCGTGTCTGGGGCGCTCCACCTGCTCTTCAGACACTTCAGCCAGAGACAGGAGGTCCTCATGGCTTTCAAACAAGTAGGCTTTACCATTCAAAATCAGGCATTCAAAACTGGGCATTGTAGAGTCAACACTTGCAAATCAACATTTTCCACCTCTTTATTTAGGTCCAGTTGCTTGTGACCAGTCAGGATGTGGATAACTATAAGCAGATCAAGTCAGATCTGGACCAGCTTCGTTCCATTGTAGAGAAATCTGAATTGTGGGTTTACAAGAGGCAAGGAGAAGATGGGATGGATGCAGACGGACCTTCAGAGTCTGACAACAAAAAGAAGGTGCAATGTGAAAGAACTTGATGAAACTTATAAAACGTTTGTTTAACTGATGAAGAAAAAGTTGTTAAAATGCTTTATCTGATGGTTGTTATACAGGAAGATTCACCGGGATCAGACAAAAGGATGGAAAGCACCAGCAATTACAACTACAGGGTTGTAAAGGAGGTATGCTTCTTTTGCACTTTAATCGTCTACTCTCATGTTTTTGATTTGTTTCCCCGTGATTTAGAAACGGTCATCTCTGTGTTTTCAGGTCCTGCTTCGTCTCAGCATGCTGTGTGTCCAGGAGGGAAGCTCAGGGAAGAAGACCAAGAAACAGCAGCAGAGGCTGCTGAGGAACATGGGGGCTCACAGTGTCGTACTGGAGCTCCTACAGATCCCTTACGAGAAGGTGCAACTCTGGAGCTGAGTGTCGCAAAAATAATGAGATTTTATTTCCCCTGCATAGCTTTCATACATTTCATGACTGTATCTCAGGGCGAAGATGTCCGAATGCAGGAAATCATGAAACTTGCTCATGAGTTCCTGCAGAATTTCTGTGCAGGAAATCAACCGAATCAGGCTCTTCTCCACAAGCACATCTACTTGTTTCTTAACCCAGGAGTGAGTCATAAACCCGAGGCATGTCGTGCGACTATCTTTGGAAAACGTATTCATTTCCACACACTTTCCTATTGATCCCTGTTTGTCCGACTCTCAGATCCTAGAGGCGGTTACCATGCAGCACATCTTCATGAATAACTTCCAGCTCTGCAGTGAGATCAACGAGCGAGTGGTCCAGCACTTTGTCCACTGTGCTGAGACGCATGGTCGACATGTCCAGTACCTCAAATTCCTGCAGACCATTGTGAAGGCAGAAAACAAGTTCATCAAGAAGTGTCAGGACGTCGTCATGGCTGAGGTGAGTTCTGTAACATTTACATCAGATGCTGCTCATGGCTACCACAGAGAAGATGGTCCGCTAGTGCCGTACGTCAATAATAACTGATGGATGTTATGGGAATAATACATTTATCCTGTGGGGCTAAACCACCCAGATGGTGAACTCGGGTGAGGACGTCCTGGTCTTCTACAATGATCGAGCCTCCTTCCAGACCCTAGTTCAGATGATGCGCTCAGAGCGGGACCGCATGGATGAAAAAAGCCCTCTCATGTACCACATCCACCTGGTGGAACTGCTGGCTGTCTGCACTGAGGGCAAGAATGTCTACACTGAGATCAAGTGCAACTCCCTGCTTCCCCTGGACGATATTGTCCGGGTTGTCACACATGATGACTGCATCCCTGAGGTGTGAATGATATTCAATATTCTTTTCTTTTTTTTATCTGCAGCTGAAATGGCTCTTACTTTATATTCAGAGCCGTTTTGCCTTGAGACAAACAACATTGGGATTAGAGGAATGGCTTGTACACAATCGATTGATTCAATTTAATAGTATATTAAAGTTGTTGATATAGTTAATCACAGTAAAAAAAGACAAGTTTGATTTTTTTTTTCTAAGTTATATAAGGTCTGTTGTTCCAACCCTGACTTACTGGGTTGAAAAAGAAGACCCCAATTATTGACTGTACTCATCAAAGGGATCTGAACTTTACCAGTCACCAAACAGCACTGTTTAATACTGTTCTAATAGTAATCTGCAATTTGCTTTCTTCGCTCCTAATAGGTGAAGGTCGCCTATATCAACTTCTTGAACCACTGCTATGTTGACACAGAGGTAGAGATGAAGGAGATTTATACTTCCAACCATATGTGGAAGCTGTTTGAGAACTTCCTGGTGGACATTTGTAGGGTAAGCTTTTTGGCATCTTTAAAATCAGACTGTTGACATACAATTTGGCCAAAAAGTGTGACGGATTGCGGCGTCTCACCTACAGCCCACATGCAAGGACGTGTGATCCAGTGGCTGCGTGTGCCTTGCTAACGTTTTGTCCGTTCCTGCTTAGGTGTGCAACAATACCAGCGACAGGAAGCACGCTGATACCACGCTGGAGAGTTATGTAACCAACACAGTCATGAGCATTGTCACATGCTTCTTTAGCTCTCCTTTTTCCGACCAGAGCACAAGCCTACAGGTAATCTGGGCTTTTGGAGTGTTGCATTTTATCTCGCCATACAAGCAGAGTTACAATCGTTAGCTTTCAAATCATGTATATGCGTGAGTGGAGCTGTTTGCTAGGCAGAACCTCAATGCATGCTATAAAATTGGCTATGATTCTTCCCTCTGCATAGATGGCACGCTGTATGTATGTAAGTACTTGTTATTCTCCCCCTCCTTGTGTCTCCCAACCTTTTTGGTTCCTGTCAGCAAACTCTAAATATTAAGAAATATCTTTGCTGTGGTTTTTTATGTATTTCTAGATTAGGACTTTGTTGTTCCTGGGTCTGTAGAGGTGTTGCACAAGATGTTGGAAATGATGCGGACTCATGGCATGGTTCATGATGCTTTTAATGTAGCTCATAAACCTTTTCACATAATTATGACCAATAGCTCCTATAAATGACCAAATCCCATGTCCAATAATATCACGGTGTAGAATTACATGGAGCTTCCAACGCCCTGTTTTCATTCTACATGGAATTGTCTTGTTTCATGTTGGCTCCTTCTAATAACAGTGGATTGTGTGTTATGGAAAGATTTGCACATTCTGAGAACTCTGCTTGCGGAGTTTTCCCACAATACATGATGATATCACAAACCTCTTTCTCTCGAACAGGCCGCCATTCTTGGAAAGATAACCAAGGTATTTTGTTCTGATTCCGGCTGATGGCCAGATAGTTTTTTCAACATGGTGGTAGAAATCCATTTATGCGCTATTGGACACTTGTTTGGTGTGATATTTCGGGAGTGCACGTGATCACAAGCAGCTGGCCCACTGAACCCAATGCTGTAGATCCCTCAACCATCCTGAAGATGCTGTAGCATCGCATCAACACCCTGGGCCACAAAATTGGTCAAATAAAAAATGAGTCAGGGAAACACAATACATGTCTTCTTATAGCCAATTCAATTGTCCTTCAGTCTATCCTTGTGTTTTTCCTTTTACTCTTTCACATCCATCATTAGTTTTCTTTCTCTGTCTTACAGACTCGTCAACCGGTTTTTGTCCAACTGCTCCAGGGCGTGTTCAGGGTATATCATTGTAACTGGCTTAATCCGGTTCAGAAGGCCTCAGTGGAGGCTTGCATTAAAGTGCTCTCAGACGTGGGTAAGATACCGGGCCAGCGCAACCTGCGATCTCTGTCGTGATATCAGAATGGGCTTTGGGGCACATGTTGAAAGCATCAAATGGACATTTCTATGTTCTCAACTCTCCCCAGCTAAGAGCAGAGCTATTGCCATCCCAGTGGACTTGGACAGTCAGGTGAATAACTTATTTGTTAAGTCTAATAACGTTGTGCAGAAGAGCATCCTCAGCTGGAGACTATCTGCTAAGAACACCTCCAGACGAGACTCCGGCCAGATTACATCCAGAGACTACCGAAACATCATTGAGAGGCTGCAGGTTAGTCACAAGACACACATGCACAATAATCATTTAAATGGTGTGATGTGAGCTGGTAAGGAAATGATAAAAAAAGAAAATACTCTGCTTTAAAAAATGTAAAAACATCACAAATCAATGGAGAAAGGTTTTCTTTCTTGTGTGACTTTTTAATGGGTGTGTTGTGCAGGGAACGCTCAAAGCTAAAGTGTGTGTATATTCATATTCAGGGAAGAATATCCAAATAGTCGTCACACCCATGAAAATAAATGACTCAACTGCCAGAATTCACTCACAGAAACATGAGAAAGCATGTCCTCTCTAAGTAATCGGCTGACGTGAGCAATAAAATTTACAGTTCTGTCTAGCTGCGCCTTCATGACTCAGCATTTCTCCCACACCTGGCGTTAATTATAGCAGGTGGTTTCATTTCACTCTGTCCTCTGTCTCGCGGTTGCAGCTGATGCCATTGGTCAACCAATTCGCACATCTGGAATGAATCCATCGACTGGTTCAGCTCTCGTGTTCCCCTGCTCTTTCTGCCTCCATTCCTCCCCCTTTTCTTCATCCCACATGTCTGTCCATCCGTCCTTCTTCCCCCACCTCTACAGTGCAGCACATTGGCTTCCTGACACAAACAATTATTTTTAAATGAATAAATATTTCTGGGGGGTTTTGTATTATTGCCAGGCAGGGTTCTCGTTTCCACACATGTACTCTCTTTTACTCCCGCTCACCTTCATTCCTTTCTTTTCTAGAGCTTACCTCAACTTCTCTAATTTCTCTTCTTCCTGCTCTCACTGCAGATCACAATATCATCTGCACCATATTCCAAGGGGCTTCCTGTCTCACCTCATCTGTTAGTCTATGCATCACCATCGCAAACAAAAAGGGTCTCAGAGCTGATCCCTGGTGCACTTCCACCTCTACACTAAACTTCCCTATCACTGCTGTCGTACAACTGTCATTCATGTCCTGAACTACTTTGACATACTTCTCTGCCTCTCCAGACTTCCTCATGCAGTACCACAGTTCCTCTCTAGGCATCCTGTCATGGGCTTTCTCGAGATCTACAAAGACACAATGCAGCGCCTTTTGACCTTCCCTGTACTTCTCCATGAGTAGGATTGTCATTAGGTATGTCAGTGTGAAGACTGACGTGTGAATGTTTTTCATCTCTCTTTCCTGTAGGATATAGTTTCTGCTCTGGAGGACCGGCTGAGGCCGCTGGTCCAAGCTGAGCTGTCGGTGCTGGTGGACGTCCTGCATCGTCCAGAGCTGCTGTTCCCAGAGAACACTGAAGCTCGCGAGAAATGCGAAAGTGGAGGATTCATATCAAAGTGAGTCAAAGTCTCCAACCACAAAGGCATCCATATATATATATATATATGTATATATAATTTTCTTTTCTTATTTTTCTTTTTTTTGTATTGATCTGTATTTTTGCAGTAGAAAAATCAAAACTGGGTAGAAAAGTCAGCTTTGAGTTCTGCTTGGACGTGCAGCCTTCGGTCAATATTTGTGTTAGGAGTCATCTCTTAGTTTTGTTAAGTTTAACCCTATCTGCCACTACATTTGCAGCAAGATGCAGGTCCACAACCTCCAAATTTCTATGCAGTATATTAAAAAAATAACTTTATGCATCTTGTATACAAACATGAGAAATGTGTTTTATAGTAGATATCTTTGAATAGGAACAAAATCAGGAGGTGGATGCTAATAGGCTGTTTTCAGTGTATTTATGGTGCTCTATAAGAGCTCTCAGAGCATGAATTATCCCTTTAGTTAAGGTTGCCATTGTGGAATGAAAAGCGATGTCAACCCTCACCCTGTAAAACCATTATGATCTCAAAAGGTCTAAGAGCTCAAAAACATGTTCCCTGGTGTTGAGACTAACCTAAATTGTGGTTTTCTATCATTTCCATTTACTTCCTCGTTGTTTGGGACAAGAAGAACACTGTGTGATGACGACCAGCCAAAATAATAGTTTCAAAAGTAACATTTCAGCAGCAAATTCAGGTCAGTTCATCAGTTCATTTTGTTAATGCCCAGACTGTTCTTTCTCTTCCCCTGACCAGACTGATCAAACATACCAAGCAGCTGCTGGAGGAGAATGAGGAACGCCTGTGCATCAAAGTCCTGCAGACATTGAGGGAAATGATGACTAAAGACCGGGGCTATGCGGAAAAGGTACCGGTACCTTCCATGGTCCTGTTTCTCATGTTCTGCTTTTAGACCTGCCCAGGAAATACCTACATGTAGGATAAAACAAAAATAAATCAAGAAGTGTGTGTGTGTGTGTGTGGGGGGGGGGGTGAAATACATCCATACATACAGTTTATTCATAAAGGGGCAGGGTGTTTGATCCTAATTCCGGGTACCCAACCGGGCTTGAGATTTTTGCATGCTGTACTCACAATTACCACTAACTCAAGTTGTTGTGTGTGACAACGTAACGCTTTGCAAATGAAGCTTTACTCCAACTCACTAATCTAGCTCTACTAACCCGTATGTATTTTCTCTTGCAGCTGATTACCTTTGATGATGAGATGGATGTGGCTGAGGTTGATCATTTTACTTACTACTGTGACCTACGTTTGATTTGTCCCCCCCCCCCCACTCACAACACAGACACGCTTTGTGCTGCGAGTAGACGCTCGAGCATCACCTCCTCATCTGTGGCACCTGTTGTCAGCTGAGTCCACCCCTCCCTGCTTTGTGCTTGTGAGAGTTGCTGCAGATGCCCGTTTTAAATGTAGCATACGGCTGGCATGTCTAACGCACACCTTATGACAAAAACCATGTTAGAATAATAATATAGTTCCTTTTAGCTTCTAAAGGTCATAAGTAACAGTCTGCTTCCTGTTCTTAAGTTGATAGATTGACGATAATTACGAGAGTGGATTTTGTTATTTTTCCAACATAAATCAAAGAGGGTAAAAAACTAAGAAGACTGCTCATCCAAAGAGGCTTCTTCGGTTCTCATCCAAGAAGCCTCTTGGATGAGAGGCGAAACGTCTTCAACCAAACTTTAACAAGTCCAGTGGACTCTTCGTTCTTGCTCATCGTGATTTACCTCGACCTGGATAGCTAAGAACCTGCGCAGACATTTTCAAAGATAGTATTGCCTTCCTCACAGAGCCCGGATTTTAATTCTACTCCTACTGGAATACTTAGGGGTCTACCAGTATCGTCCAGTGAAGACTCATCTCATCTACGTTTTTTGGGAAACCATTTCAAGGATAGATTGCTAGCGCTTCGTGTTGGTCGGTAAACCACCAAGCATCCCTTTCAAATGCCACGTCGCTCCTCATGATGGATGTTGGCAGTCGTGTTGTTTTGAGTATCCCCAGCTATCAACAGATAACCCAGACGGGTTTGGATGTCTGCGCCAACATGCATGGGATGAGTATGCGTTGCAAAAATAAGTCCCATGGCATTAAGGAAGCGGATGAAAGTCGTTTCTCCTTTCTGTTTCCAAAACGAGTGACCACAGTGGTCATGGGTGGGATTTCACAGAAATCATGTCTCGCATGTCATTGGTGAAAGCTCACGTTTAAATTATTATTTCCCGCCACAAAGCTGTGTGTGTGTGTAAGATTGACAGGATATCAAGCCTTTCAGCAAATAGATAAGCACCCAGAGGTCGTGAAAAGAAGTCTGTTTTCTGATCTCATGTAATAACTTGTCTGCTTTTACTAATTATTACGTACTTTTGTTTAAAAATGTATCACTACAGTATTGTCATTGTCTCACTCTTTAAACAAGAACATTCCGGGACTGCAAACTTCCTCCAAGGAAGAACTTTGGGAACAGTTTTTGGAGGAGGGTTTTCCTAGTTTTGATAGACATGTGGTTTGCATAATTCTATAGTTATAAGCCAAAAGGATTCAAAGTGATGTATCTGTCGATGGCAAAGAATACTTTAGATAAAATTTTATCAATCTTGCGGGTTCCATCTTTGGTGAAGCTTTCATGCAAATCTCCAATCATTAGGTTTTTTTTAGTGTGTGTGTGTGAGTAATCCTGCTCACAGACAGACAGGTAAACCAAACTAATCACACAAACTCCTTAACAAAGGTAATTATTGGGAACCCTCATGTAATTGTACAAAACACAAAGATTTATTCTTCCACTTTTTGCTGATTTCACCAGTTAAGTTGAGGTGAAAACTCTTTCTGGTGGAGCGGTTTCTTTTTTTAGAGCTATTTAGATAAGTGATTAATAATATAATTGCAGATACTTAGCCTGTGTGTCAACAGACCTTTCGTGAGTAGGAGTGCTGTATGAAAAGGGAAAGAGGATCTTGTGCTGGGATTATTTTCCTATTTTTATTATTATTATTTCCACACACGCAATTCCAAAAAAGACTCCGCTGCTGGGCTATAACCCCAAGTCCTAAAAACACAAAAACAAATTCATGGTGGACTAATTGCTTAATCAAGAGTGTGGTGGGTGCAAGAGCGAGGGAACAATGATTATAGTTTAGGAGATGAGAAAATTGATAGATGGGGGTTTTCCAGATTTGCCAGGAAGCAACAAGTTTGCAGTTTCGCTGTTATGTCTGTCTTATTTTCCCTCTTTCCCTCCCTCCTTATTCATGCAATTTGTTACTGTAGTGGTGGAAATCCCCCACTTCCACTGAACAGAAACACTTCAGAGGCCGGGGCTTTGTTCCGTCAGCATGGCCCGTACGTACGTATGTTGAGAATGCAGGTGCACTCCCTCACCCCCGCAGCACATGCTGCATGTCATTCATTCTTGTAAACACTTGCACTAACCGCAGCGTACAATACCCAGATAGTTAGTTGGTATAGCATGTGTGTGGTTCTGTCAGACGGGCAGACAAAAAAACAACAACTTCCTTCCATGATGGCTGTTTTAGTACCCCCACTGTGCTGTCTGGCCCAACACAATACAGCCCAACTCCCCACCCAGAAGGAACGAGGAATGAATGCAGCTGTTGGGCTAAAAACGATTGGGCAGGCTCATCATGTGTGCATGCCCTGTTTGTGTGTGCATCCAGGGCGCACGTGATGAAAGAGCAGAATAAAGGGCAGTGATGATTCACCCACGAACAGAGCATGTCTGACACTCCCAGAAATAGAAGTGAGATAAAACTGTGTGCCGGGAGATAACAAGTCCTGACTAGCCGGCTACCCTCCCTCTCACGCCTGATTATATGGTTTAATGCATGCGCATGTGTTGCAGTCACGTGCATGGGGCACTTATTTGCCAGACTGTGGGAGGTTGAAGGGGGTCAGATGGACATGATGTCTGTGATGTAACAGGGTTTGGTGAAGAGCTAAGCAGGTAATCCATAAAACAGGGTTATGTATCAGAATATTTCTACGCTATGGTGGTGGTCTCCCTTTCTGCTCATGAGGTTTTTTTAATCATGATAATAATCATTATTTTAACCAAGGGGTGTCTGCTTCATTTATTTATTCCTCATACATTTTTTCGTTCATGCTTCGTTTCCTGCTCGCTGAATTCAGACGCTCCCATCTCTTATCTCTGCCAGACTACCTCAGATAAACTATGTGTCTCAGTTTACCTTCCTGTCTGTCACTGAAGGTGAAGTCAGGAGACTTGGAGCTGCTGTTTGTATTCTGAACAGCAGGGGGAGCTGCGGATGTTCCTCAGCAACAAGCGGCACTGTCCCAGTTTCCTTTGCTTAATGCTGCACGATTCGTGGGCTGAAGCCAGCTCTCAGGAAGCCGTTACATAAGAGCAAGCTTTTTTTTCTTCTTGTCTGTTCTCCGGGAATATTAAACTCTCCTCTGATGTGTGACCTTCACTGGAAATTAGCAATTAATCTTGGTTGCGAGTGTCCGCTTTAGCAAACATGACATTTCATTTTTTTACAATCATTTGAAGTCCATGTTTCAAGTCCGTGTCATGTTGTCAACGGACAGCTGAGCAAGGATCTGATCTGTTCCCTGAGGCATTGTTCTCTTTCAAGTTTATTCTAGATTTCTTAGCGATTTGAGATAGAGAGGCATATTTGTGTTGCTTTTATAGGAAACTTTTAAGTCTCTTATAGTCAGACTTCTGAGGACTGAACTGATTGCTGATCAATAAGGCTGTGTGTCTTTGAC
This sequence comes from Brachionichthys hirsutus, assembly GCF_040956055.1. Taxonomy (NCBI): domain Eukaryota; kingdom Metazoa; phylum Chordata; class Actinopteri; order Lophiiformes; family Brachionichthyidae; genus Brachionichthys; species Brachionichthys hirsutus. The sequence goes on from NC_090904.1 coordinate 11,762,979, forward strand.
TACATGTGTTTCCACAGATGTCCATTATGCCATATTGTCTTTATTTTGTCACTGCCTGGGAACCAGAATGAATGAAGTTAACATTGTCAACCTGTTTTGGTTGAAGACTGAAATTATTTTTATTACATTTATTCCTATATTTAGCATTAGCAATTGATGTTGAGTATAGCGTGAGTTGCATGTGTGACGCATTGCCATTTTTCTGTGGAAATCAATGTGTTGATATAAAAAGAGGGAATTTCCTATCCAGTTACGTAATTAATCAGCAGAAACCATCATGACCGGCTCATGAAGGGCAACGATGATCACGTGGCTGCTATTTTTCACTCTAAGGGTTTGCGTGTTCAGGAATATAAAAAAATAATAAGCATTGTCAGTTAAATTAATTCATTGCTGTTTTCAAGACTGGAAATTGCTTGCAGGCCGTCATGGAATCAGTTTTTATTCTGGGGCATTTTTTTGGCTCAATTTTATGTTGTTGTTTTTTGTCCAGTCTATTTAAAAATACATTTTATATTCTTTAAAAATCGTATTATTTTTTAATGGATTTATTGAAAGTGGTTTCAGTACTTCGGAAAATGTTTTACGAATAATCACAACACAGTTTGATGAATGCTCATATCAATCCTCAGTGTGTGCTTATTTATGGTTTTATAGTCACCTCAGACGAAGCAACCACAGAATAATAAAAGCACAGCGGTGTCGATCTGAAGCCGAGGGTCTGTAGGATTGTGTTAGACCGACCTGCTTTCAGTCTGTGTCGTTTTCTCTACTTACTTCGTTAGATCAACACTTGCTTATCATCTGTGCTGTTCCATGAAGCTAGCCCCATTAGCATGACATAAGACACGCTGACGTAAAATAATCCTGTATAGTACCATAGCAATCCATTATCGCCAAGACCTCAGAGAGCAACATGTTTTGTCCATTTTCACTCTTGCCCTCGCTTTTCTAGTCATGCACATTTAAAAATGTGCATGTGAGCTATTGCATAGTAGGAAGCTAGATGCAGGTAGATTCATCAGTTAGAGATTAGATGTCTGTAGAGCAGCTGCTGCTCTTCGGAGGCGACGTAACTAATGCAACATCTTCAAACTGTGACTAACATCATCCTTTTATTTCCAATCAGCTGGTGCCTCCACCTGAACCCGAAGTCCCTGCAGAGGTGTGTTTAAAACCCGTGCTGATCAAAGATGTCATATTTCAATACTAACCTCATCCCATTATGCTGTTGAGTCCTTTTACCTGCACCGATAAGAGTCACAGCCCCTCCCCTGTCTAGTCTTTGCCCCTTTGATAGGCCGCTCATGCATATTGTGCAGTTTGTGATCTTGACTTACGCTACTGTGCATATTTCAGCTGTTGTCCGTTCACCACCTCCCATTTCACTCATCCATTCTTCCCTCGCTCGTGCCGTTCCTTCATGATTCCATCCACCTGTTGGTTTTTGAGCAAAGTCCAATATCCAGGCCTTCTTTCCTTGGGGTGGGGTGGGTTTGAAGTCACGGTGTTGAGGTGTTTTTCCATGCCATTGTGTGCCTGTAGCTCAGTTTCATTGTGTAATGTGTTTTTTTTTTATTATTGTGTTCTCTGCTTGTGTTTCTTCTTCCCCTTTAGCAGTTTGTCATTATCTTGTTTTATTCATCTTGGGCGTTTTTTCCACTGTACAGTGACGATTGAGCCAATAGATGATGAAATACAATGTTTGAAATGTCCGGTACTCCAGCGTTTGAGTCTAAGACAATTTGTAGACAGTTGTATAAAAGCTATGCCATTAACTCAAAGTATATTGTTTTAAAGGGGATTTCAGTTCTCCCATTCATGAAGCCTTGCATGACTTTGAATCATCTTCACAGCTTCCCTCGCACAAACATTCCCTCCTAATGGCATGATCTTGTTTTCACCCAGATTTCCCACATTAATGCTATTAAATTATCTTCAGCCTGCTTTGTTTTCTCGTTCCTTTCCGACCTTTATATCTTCACTGCTTTCTACTAACTCGCCTCGCCTTTAAGGAGCTTGATCCCAACCAGCCACAGAAGCAACTGGAGGATCAAACGAGGGTAGGTACCGAGTTCGGTCTGCTCCCTGCTCCCTGCTCCCGTCTTATCGCACGATCCCCTCGCTGCCACTTTGCTCCCACAGCATGGCGCTCACTCCCTCCCCTTGTAGTTATACAGGGTGTAACGCGTGAGACACCTGACTAGGTGGGCATGATCTTTGGGCGTTTGGCTCTACTTTGACAGCTGGTAACATGTTTGCCCCCCGAATGTCATGTTTTCACGACGCTGAACTCATTTTTGCTGAACCAACGCTGAATGAGAACATGGGTTCATATAGGAGGAGAGAGTCCAGTATTGCCTTCATGAGCGAGGTCAGACGGCAAGAGGCTTTGTATTCCACGTTCTACCTTCCAAAGCATGTCTTAAGATTAGCCTTTGGTACTCTCACCTATACTTTCATGTGTATTTTTTTCACATTTTGTTATTCAAATGTCATTTTAAGTCTTTTTATTTAATTGAATAAGTCTGAAAGGACCAAAATATGATGATGATGATGATGATGATCACTGTCAGTCTATGCTCCACTGTTGATCTGAGTAATTGTATTTTTGTATAAGATTTGTTATCCTGTTCTGCTGCGTTAGCACAGCAACACTGACTCTGGGTGCCAGCTGCATTTCTGTGACGTCCAGTTTCCTTACATCCATTTGCACTGATAGGGCGAAGCTCTGCGGCAGGTCTTGGTCAATCGATACTATGGAAATGCAAAGTCTGGCCCGAGGAGAGAGAGTCTCGCATCGTTCAGCAATGGACCGGTCACTCCTGCAGTGCAGGGCAAGTCACCTACAGGTGTGTAAAAGAATAAAGTAGCTACACGCCTAGATATGCTCATCAAGACATAAATTTAATATCTAGCTTTTCACTTGGCAGGAAATAAAAATAGCTCCGCTATGCGCTCACTCCTTTAACCTCTCCATCTACAGAAGCATGTATTTAAGCACAGCATATTAGCACTGAGCTCACGTGCGTGTACGTACAGAAAACGGTCTCTCTGAGACTGACATTCACTCATGTAATAGGTTATTCGTGCCATTTATCCGCTATGTGTCTCCCATGACAGCTATGACTCGTCCGTCATCTCCAGTGACTTAGAAACTACCATTTTTATTTTCTTATATACCGGTATATATTATTCACAGCCATGGCCTTGTATTCCTTTAAGCCCTTAGACCTTAGCTCTCCTACTGAGCAGCGTGCAGGCCGTGTTGTTGCCAGGCGACCAGAGAGCTAAGCACCATCTAGAATGAGATGTGTTGTTGATTTAGTGGCTCGCCTATCCAGAGATGGCTCTGATGGGTGCTGTTGTTTCACCGCCGCTCTTCTGGTTAGTCGTGTGAGCCAGCAGCAGCAGTAGTTTAACCACCTCCACCGTCTGCAGACACATCTGATGCTCAAGACTCCACCTGTGGCTCATTCTATGCAACAATATCATTCATTTGAATGTAATCGATCATTTTTCAATCAGATCTACAAACTTTTTCCACACTGATTTCAGGAATACGCCGATTTTTAGAGCTTTTCTGTCTGTTTTCAGCGACGTAGTTCTGTCATTAATGTTCCTGTAGGTGACTTGCTCTGCCAGTTGGAAGATATTGAATTCTATCTGGGGGGTCGATTTAGCTGCATTAAAACTGCCAGTGATCAGTCTTAGCATTAGCATTCCAAATGTCAATGCATTAACTCCTGTTTCAAATAAATCCCATTGAAATCAAAATCAAATATCCTAAACCTTTGATTATATTTAATAAGCAATTAATACCCAAACATGAATTTGCCCCTGATGCGTAATCGTTCTTCTCTGACTTCAGTTGTCAGCTCCGGGGTCGGAGGTCGAGGGGAGCTGAGTTTGGCGGAGGTCCAGTGCCACTTGGACAAAGAGGGGGCTTCTGATCTGGTCATTGACCTCATCATGAATGCTACAAGTGACCGGATTTTCCAGGAAAGCATACTTTTGGCCATCGCTCTGCTGGAGGGTGGAAACACGGCCATCCAGGTGAGTGGGGTTTAAAGTTCAGGTGGACATACCAAAAATGGTGCCTTGGAGGGTGAGACTAAAGTGTTAAACAGGTCGGAGACATGCTGAGCTGGAGTTTATCGAAAGTTTGAGTTGTGGAAAGAACTGAAAGTGGAAGAGAGGAGAAGGGGAAGATTGAAAGCAAAAGGCACAGTTGTCTGCAGGGAGAGGTTAAAGCTTTGCAGCCACACGCATCATCCCATCCCTGTAGCCGAGGGGTTGCTAAGGAAACACTATTTGCAGACCTCACAGCGCGCAGGTTGGAGCGAGAAAGCTGCCGTGTGTTTGCACCTGCATTGCTTCAGCTTTGCAGGGCAGTGTGGCTGTGTCTGCAAGCATGAAATACAATCCTAGTGTTTGGTAGCATCTGTGGGGTAAAATGCTGCTTTAATCCATCCATCATATTACAGTTTTGGGTTTCATGCATGCTCGCGTTCTATATTAGCATAGTGCTTTTACCAAGGGGGGGGATTTGAGTTTTGGCCTAATGGGAAGCAGCCTCTCTGCTGCCAAGATAACACCGGGAAGTCTTTAGAAATGATCAAAGTGATCTTGTAAGAGCAACCAGCCTTTTGTGAAGTATCAGAGGGAACTGGTCAGGCAGCTTTATTGCCATTCCTCCCAACAGCGGGGGGGGGGGGGGGGCTCTCTGCCTGAAACAATGCTTTCACCCTTTATGTTACGACTAAACCTATCATATGGTCATTTCAAGTGGCAATGTCCCTGAAATTCTTCACTGGCATTTGCCAATTTTAACCGTTTGAAACACCCACCCTCCTCCCAATGACAGCAAACTCACTACAGCAGCTTCCTCCCCAACTCCATCTAATATTAGATCTGTGTTATGTGGAATTCCCCCAGACCTCATCTGTTTTGTTTCCTTCTCCTTAACTTGTGAGCGGAAACAAGCCTTTACAGAAGGCGGCCTTCGTGACTCCTGTGCTCGGGGGGGGGTGACTTTCACAGCGCCGGGCCTCCAGTAACGGGCTCCTCACGCTTCTGCTCAAGGAAACGAGGCAACGTTCGTCTGCTTCGTCTTTTGTTTCTTTTTAATTTTCTTTACACTTCAGGCTACTTTAAATATTTGTAAAGTTACTCGTCGTCGTGAGTTTTGAGTATAAATGTTTTTCACACCCATGTTCAGAATATATTAAAGAGCACTTTAATGTGAATTATGGCCTGTCATTGTGCTATCCAGTAAAAGAGTATAAATTTTCCTTTCATGTTTGAATTTCTTCCTCCTTCGCCTGCTGGAACAGGGAAGTGTTCACAGACACACACCCACACACACACACAAAAAAAAGAACCTCAAAATGAACTTTGCAAGCAGAGCATTTTATGGGCTTCAACAAGAAGCCATTATAAAGAAGCTTCTTGTTTTGGAGTTGAAGCTAGGTGTTTTCCTCCTCCTTTGGTATGTTACAGGGACAAGTGAGCTTTGTTGAATGATCACGGATGATTCAGCGTGAATTTACAACATATCAGCAGATGCATCGCATTTCCCCGCCTTGCATAACGATTGGTTGCTTGCCCTTTTTTTGGGACAGAAGGGTCCTTGTTGTTTAAATGAAAACAGGACAAAAACATGCCCACAGATTCCTCCGAGCAGTCTTGTTTGTTTGGTTTTGAGGTAGCGCCGGCTCATAGCCCGGCCAACAGAATTTCTGGGAAAAAGCAAGTATCGGGGAAGATTGAGCGCTGTTGTTGGCTTCAGACCATCTTGGGTTTCTGCAGAGTCAGTAGCTACAGACCTCCAATCTTCATTTCATCTTCAGATTAGCTCAAGAACAGCGCTTTGTGCTGCATCCTGCACTCACCAAGCGCAATGTAAAGCATTACATGGCGTAAAGCAGTGGACAAATCATCCTTCTCCATCTGGCAAATCTGATGGATGAGTCTGGGTTTGGCGTTTGCCAGGAGGAACGGTACTTGTCTGATCCCACGCCAGCTCATCGCCGGGCATAGGCGAGTCTTTTAAGGAGCGCCTGTGTTGGTCACATGCGTAGACTTCCATGTACAAAAATATTCATCTTCACATTCACCTGCTGCAATTCAACAAAATGCATGTCATTATTTTATTTATTTTATTTATTTTGTCCAATCTTTGTGCAAGTTATAAATATCCATGCAGACTGATGAAAAAAAATTATTGTGAAATTTACTCAAAATTCCTACGAATAAATACCACATGCAGGAAATTAAAGAAATGAACATCTGTGATGAGAAGTTGAGTTCCTACTGAGGCTTTGAAATGCAGAAACTCTATTTCTTTAGGAGGTGACATGTATGGCAGATCACCTTTACCATGTATTTTGACACGATCCTCCAGGTTGTTGCTTTTTTTATGAACACATATAATATCCTAGCATAAAACCTCAGCGTTGCATACAACGTTACACCCCACTGGGAAACACACACAACAAACACACACACTCCTGGATATACTTAGAAACGGGAAAGGTTACTCCAAAAACAGCCCTTAGAGAGCGAGTGTGTTATGTAAGAGATGAAATGTAGATGCTAAACCCATCATCCATCTCTCTCTGTCTTCATGACCTCACCTCACAGACGCAAACAGGTGGCACCGCTCTCACTCAATAAGGTTGTTGTGACACATTGTGCTGCTATCACGTTTCACTGCCCCCCCCCCCCCCCCCCCTTCAGTTCAAGTTCAGTCTACGTCTGCCACTTGGAATGCTTTAAAAAGCTGCAGCGAAGTGAGTTTCCAGGCGTCACTATCATCAGCATATCAACTGTCTTTAAGCAGGCGCTTCTCCTTTTGAAATCTATTTGATTGTTTTGCAAATTCACCCTTTTGTTGTTGTCAAAGTCGCTGAATGCATTTCTGACTGTGCAGGATCCTGAGAAAACAATGCTCATGTGCATTTCTTTTTCATTCCAATCAACTGTCTGCCAATCATGTCCTCACTGCAAAGAGCAGATCTCCGTGTTTGAAGGATTGTAGTAGCTGTTGCAGGGTGCAGCATGGATGCCCTCCAGTAATCCCAGAGGTAGCTTTGACGCTCGCCAAGGTGTCAGACTGGAAAGGCGGCAGATGGTTAAAAACAGAGTCCTGGCGTTACAGTCAGGGCTTGCATAACCGGATCGCATCGATGCCAGAAACCAGAGTGGCAGTCAACAGGAAGTGGAGAGAAAAGTGCAAGCAGAGACTAATCAAAAATGCCCCTCTTGGCACCATGTTAAATCTGTAAAACAGGACGGTGCATCATCAGCTGACTTCAACTTTAATGTCCGATAGCATTATCTTTGTAGTGGGACCACATAGGAGGCTAAAATATCTCGGGGACGACAGCCGATACTCATTATTGGACATAATTTTCTTGAAAGTGATTCAGCAGTCAATGGGAAGAAGCTGGGGACGAAGTGTGCACCCAAAATAACCGGTTTCGCAACACGCAATTGCTCGTCAGCTGCTCGACACTGATATCTGGAGAGATTCTAATAATATTCCTTAATCAGGCCTCGGATCAAAGCGTGGCAAAATATATTTTGTCACTAATGGAGCGCCGGTGCAATACATTCTCATGATTCATCTAAGTCACTAACACGTTGCCAAAACTGTCCGTGAACGTTTGAATTTGTCAAAGGTAACTAAAACATTTCTGTTTTTTTTTTTGGTGAAACTTTGCTGCGCGCATCGACTATTTGCAGGAGTGGTAGCTTTTTGCTATTTTGAATTATTATGCTTTTGTGCTTTATTAAATATACTACATTCTTTTGGCTGTGACTTGTGCATAGAAATAACAGCAAAGTGTGTGTTTAACTCAAGCCAGTATGGAAGCGAAGATAATTATTCTTATGGCATCAGAAGATGTGGAGCACCGGGAGAACCAGTAAACGTCCCCAGAGCTCCCAGTACCAACGACTGAGTACATTTTTGTGGAAAAGCCGAATTTCTCATTGTAAGGTTGACATTTTTAACCAAGACAATTTATATATGAACTCATTAAGCAGTTTTCATAATATCCACTTTTGTTTGGCTCCTGATTTATGGGATCGATTTACTGGAAGAGATTAGACTGTAAACTTATTTTACCTCACTTTGAGAAGTTGTAAATGTTTCTGTAGAAGTTTTTATCCTTTTGACTATTGGGGGGGGGGGGGTGTCTGTCACCTTCAGGTGACTCTGGTTAAAATTGGCAACAGTTCCGTCTTTCTGCTTCACTTCATTCACAGCAACATTCACACCCTCCCAGGCTTAATGTTTGGTATTGTCTGTCAACCCACTGTCTGGTCCACTGAATAATATGCTGGCTGCAGGTCTCCTCTGTCACCGGCGTGACCTTGCCTTCCAAAAAAGTTTGATTATCTCTTTTGACAATTTGTGCTGTCATTTAATGATAGAGATTTAAAGATCACAGTCAACTTATTGTAAATAATAATATTATGGAACACATACACATTGTGGGTAGCATGGTGGCGCAGTGGGTAGTTCTCCCAGTGTCTGTGTGGGTTCTGTCTGGGTTCTCCGGCTTCCTTGTGCCTCCGAGAATAAGCGTCAAAGGCGAATCGCTCACGCTAAATTATCACTGTTTGTTTTTCGTTGTTTGTTTTCCGCAAACGCAATGTCAACAAGCATAAATCTAACAGTATTATGTTGTTTTTTTAAATTAGGCCCCTGATCTAACTGACTGTAGGCGCAACCAAGATCAGCAGTCAACAGTCAACTTTAGCCTCCAGCATGTATGACAGATAAGTGTTGACAACATAATTCATTTTGCATTCGGGAACAAAACGTTATTTTTACGACCGCAGTCATGAGATCGCCTTAATATGCTAAACTTATAAAACTGTAGTCCGCTGATGTCTGCCTGCTTGCATAAGACTTTGTCTACAGGACGTTAGACAAGACGTTCAAGCGTCTTGAAAAACAAGCATGAAGAAGCTACTGCGTTAAACTGTTGGTCAAGCCATTAAGTGTTCCACAGGATTTGAGTCGGTTGACAGAGAATGATGCTCGGCAGATTTCATATTTCCAGAGGCTTTCTATGCAGATACCTTTGCTCTATCTATGCAGTGACTCCTGCCTGCATCGACGCACGTGCACCACGCGTTGACTTCGTGCCACTCTAGCTCTGATGCGTAGGGCAGGGTTTTCCTTTTCCACTCTGCCTCCGTCCAACGGTCGCCCTCAAAGGGCTGAGGCGCTGCGCTGCGTGCCCTCACTGGAACCACTCGGCTGATTACAGGTCTTATGCAAGGATGGGTTGTCAGGATGAAAATGGGACGGAACATATGAGCCTGTTGCAGAAAAACAGCTTCGTGTATACAAGACAGTCCTTTGTGTAACTGTTGTAGGCAGAACATTTCCTGCCCCAGCTTGACTTCCTAAACTGCTTAGTCATGCTGGGTAAGCCATTTGCTGTCACGTCATCGAGCAGGTCGCAGGAGAGGGACATTGTGGTTGTGTGCAATCATTTAAATAAAGCTTTTATTTTCTTGTGTGTGTGTGTGTGTGTGTGTGTGTGTGGCAAACTCTTTGAAGATGTTTCTTCAGCAGTGTCTTTTTTTTCTCTCTCTCTCTGCACGTATCACAAGTTGTCACATCCTTGTTTGCTTGTCTGCGCCACGCATACTTAAGTGTATTCTCAGAAGGGCGTAGCTCTGTCGGTGTTTGTCATGTAAACCCCATGCCTTGCTTTTGCTATGTTTTCCACAATATGATGATGGAGTGGAGAAACAGACGGTGTCAATTCAGGTGACTAAGGTCAGGAATGGCAGCATTTCCGCGGTGCCGTGAATGAAGACTTTACTGTATCGCCTAATCGCGTGAAAGCTGTCGAAGCTTTAAGAGACAAAGCTAATTAATTAAATAAATAAAAACTTGAAAACTTTCTCTGATCAAAGGTAAATGTCACTAGTAAAATCTTGGTGTTCGTCATCATCAAACGTGTATTTAAATAGGAAAAAAGGGCCCACCTTAAAACAATATTTATGAGAGACATAAAAAAGACTTTGAAGGGCATATTCCATTCATTTTCCTCTGTCTTATCTCCCTTCAGCGGTCATTCTATCAGCGATTAACTGGGGATAACAAGTCAGAAAAATTCTTCAAGGTGTTTTACGAGCGCATGAAGCTGGCTCAGCAGGAGATTAAAGCCACAGTGACGGTGAATACGAGTGACCTGGGCAGCAAGAAGAAGGACGAGGAGCCGCCAGACAAAGACACGCCAGCACGCAAGAGAGGTGACCATCAAACAGAAAATGTTAGATTATACTCTGAATTCGATGGCTCGGCTTTCCTGAAGTGGAGTTGTCTGAGGTTCTCATCCACCGTCCATGTTTAGGACATAACAAAATGTTATGATTGAAATTTCTGTCCCCTGCAACAGAGAGAACGAGACGCATTACATTTAGTACTATAATTACACCCTTGCGTGTCTTTACTGAGGACATGCCTATTCACGCCTTGAAGACGGATGACCTGTGGTGACCTTTGTGATTTCCCGTCACGTGAATACCTCAGTAAAGATTGTTGTTTGTACAGCCGCTCCTCAACAAACCCTGCTGTTCAGCCGGGAAACCAAGTGTTGACACATCACTCCTTTGCTCAGCAGTGTGTAACGCGAGTAAAACAAGGAGGCCTTACTCAGACTGGTAAGTAAGTAGTAACCCCTAGCAATGGTTCTCTTTCTGCTGTTGTTTCTGCGCATGCAAGTTATTGGGGCTGAACTGCAAGAAGAAGACTGGCTTGCAGCTCTGTGAGGAGATGGACACCCTCTGGCACACTGGAGGGCAAAGGCACTCTGAATGGTCTTGATCAATTTGGACAGAGGAACATTTAAAACATTCAGCCCCTTAAATGAGATAAAGACATGATAAACAGTCAAAACCCCTGGTTGGTTTATCTGAAGTCACAAGTAGGCCAATTCTGAAACTAAGTCCAGATACAGGTCTTGTTCTTCCCCTGCTTAATACACAAACGTTCCTTGGATAGCCACACTCACTAACAGAAACAGAGTTCTCTAACACCAGCAGAGCGGTTGAACTCAGTTCCAGATGACAGTAGCCTAGGGGCTAACAGTAGCTATCCAGATTCAGCAGAGGTGTCCACGGCTGTGGGAACAGAGGTATTTATGTGTGGGCAGGACCTTCATCCGTCACCACTGGTCGTCTGCCTTAAAGGCCTGAATGGAGATGTCTACAGCAAGGACGTGTAGAATTGTGATGTCTCGTGCTAAATGGATTGTATTTGGTGTTGAAAATAAAGTGATGTACTGCTTGTGGATGGTGCAGAGAAAATATTTAGCCTATTTCATCTGCTTTACTTTGCCGCCAGACAGCCTTTTAGAGAGGAAACACTTTAGAACAAGCTTCAGAACATGTTTGAAAAGCTTGTCTGGTTGCTAGGTAAGATAGAGTAAATATTTTAATAGAACCTCAATGTGGAAAAGGTTTATCTGTTTTTTTTTTTTATCCTAGGTAGATAAATAAATCTTGCTACTTCCCTCATTCATAGAAGTATATTGCTTAGGTCCCTGTGTCAGTTCAACCCGACCTCACACTGACAGAATGTAGCTGTACGTTTGTCACTAAACTCTCAATGCAGTCATTTATTATTGCAAAATGAACTACAACAACCACATTCCCCCCCCCAAAAAACAAACAGAACTGTTATTACCTCCGCCAAGGAGGTTAGGTTTCTTTGTTTGCCTGTTTGTCTTTTAGTAAGATAACTCAAAAAAGTTACAGACAGATCTCAATGACATTTTCAGGAGATGTTGGGAATCTTACCGGGAACAGTTGAATACATTTTGGTGCTGATCCAGAAAAGATCCTAGATTCTGGATCACTTTGAAATTCTGGTTTAAAATAAAATAATCCAGCCCTTTGAGGAACATTGAAGAGGTTCGGCTCATTCTCTTGACATGCACGTATTGTTTTTTTACTCTGCTCTTATCTCTGGTTGAGGGTTTGGCCTATCTTTAATTTTTGTGCAGTCAAAGATGTGCCATTGGTCGCTGTGGTGACTGAGGAAGTGAAGGAGCAGCTCCTGGAGGCCTCCGCTGTCACCAGGAAGGCCTTCACCACCTACCGCCGTGAGGTTGAAGCCGAAGAGCACCAAGCAGCCGCCGACGGCTCTAATGTGCTGCCCCCCGACAAAGGCCAGGAGGAGGGAGAGATGAGCGTCATCATCACCATCATGCAGCCCATCCTGAGACTCATGCAGTTGCTCTGCGAGAACCACAATAGAGAACTTCAGGTCAGCCAGTACACTCACTTTTTATTTTTTTCCGCCCTCATATGCTAACATTTCCTGACCTGTGCTCCGAAAGTCTTTCACCACACTCTCATCTAACTTTAACCATTCAACTTCCTGATGCAGCTGTTTCCATTTCTGGGGTGTCTTGGTCTGGTTTCACTATGAGAAGTGTGTTGTTGTTTGGTTAAGGCTACTGACGGCTAGGGCTGATTCATTTTATACCCTTAAACCAGGTCAGACCTTTACAGAATGAAGTGCGTGTTGTGTTGCTGGGTGGCGGCGTCTCACCCATCCCGACGTGGCGTCTGTGGAAGATATTGATTTACTGCCAGCCATAAAGCACCGATCATCAATTCTTTCATCTTTTCTGGTCCTTCCAAAGATGTGATGTAATAACTGTTGCATCAGAGGAGAAAAGTGAAATGAGTTTCACAATTCTTAACTTGATATATTTATTTCTCATGTCAGAGAAAGAAAGAAAATGTGTTTTAGACTCCTTGAAGAATAAATAATCGCTGATTTCAACTTAACTTTTTAACTGCTAGTATAAAGTCTAGACACAAAGATACCCAAATCCAGATCTATTACATGATTCCACACTATTGCATGTTCTCACCATCCAACTCCAGAACTTTCTGCGCAATCAGAATAACAAGAACAACTATAACCTGGTGTGTGAGACACTTCAGTTCCTGGACTGTATCTGTGGCAGCACCACAGGCGGACTGGGGCTGCTGGGACTCTACATCAATGAGAAGAACGTCGGCCTCATCAACCAGACTGTGGAGAGCCTGACCGAGTACTGCCAAGGCCCCTGTCATGAGAACCAGGTGATCCGTAAAGCACACACAACAAGCTGCACTTGTTATGTGTGTTTTGTCTGCAGTTTGCTATGCTGTCGTTTACTGAACCATGTACAGCCTTTATTTGTATTTGAATTGGGTTTTATTCAAATCAGTCAGATCTGCGGACACCACAGCTATTAAACATAAAAAATACATGCTTTAAAACTGTAATATAGTAATTTATATAGCAAGCAGTTATTTTTTAAAAAACCTTTAAATGTAAAATTTAATATAAAGTCATATGAATATTTTATCTTCAATAGCAAAAATAATTCTAATAATATAATTTAGAAACATAAAATAGTTTAGAGAGCATAAAGTATTGCTGCACGGCAAATGGAACTAAATGAATAGTGCCACACGATACGTTTATTTTATTGCAAGTATGAAACTGACCTGACTAAACCAGCAACTATCTGAATGCAGTCACTGTTAGAGCTGCTTTCAGTTCCTGCAGACGGTGCTGCGCTCGATGAAGAATTGCCAGACTAAACAAAGCTCTCTGTTCATATCTGCTGATCCCGTGAAGGGGGGGGGGGGGTGGCGAGAGCTGGAATTATTTTTAGCCACTGCATTGGCGATAACTGTGGCTGGAGGCCTACTTAACTCAAGATGTCAGGAACGCATTGAGGGAATTTCTTCAAATTTGGCACAAATGTCCATTTAAAGGTCGCAGTGAGCTCACGGAACATGTTTTTGGTCCTGACTCAAGAATTTGAATTGTATTTACATCCATCACACACACACACAGTCCCACTCTAAATTGCGGACATAACCTTTCAGTGGTTGCTGAAGGTATCAAAACTACGCAGTTGTGCACCAAACCAAAAACTAGCAACAAAGCATTGTGTCTTAAATTCTTCAACGTAACTAGCATTTGGGTTGACAGTCTTTTGGAATGGTTTTTCCAACAGTCCTGATGATGATGATCCCAAATATGTTGAACATTGTTGGCTGCTTTTCCCTCAAAATGCTTTCCACTGGGTTTAGGGCCGGTGATGGTGGATGCCACCTGATGGAGCAACTTCTTAGTTAAATTAAAGTCTTCCGGGTTTAAGCTAATCAACCAGCATTGCATGCATACTTTGACTTGTATGGTGTGTGTGTGGGCCGGTCCCGTCAATTAAGATTCTACCCAGAGCTACAGAAGATCCTGAAAACTCTGCTGTTCCAGTCGTTACTTTCATTGTCTTCAAATTCACGTGTTTCTCAGAACTGCATTGCCACCCATGAATGCAATGGTATTGATATCATCATCGCGCTCATTCTCAATGACATCAACCCCCTTGGCAAGAAGAGGATGGATCTGGTGCTGGAACTCAAGGTCAGTGCTTACTGCTCATTTGGTGCTTGAAATCATTTCCGCTGTTACATAACCTGTTTTCCTATTCATGCATTTAATTGAGTGGTTTCTATTTTATTTTTACTAAAACATTATAAGAAATTATATTGCCTAAAATTCATAGGCAATATGAATAAGATTGAACAGGAATAACAATAAAATATATTTTAACACGTCGTCATAAATTAGTCTATCACACAATAAATAAGAATGACACAAGCTGGATTTCCCAGTCTGGAATGCTAAACACCACATAGAGAAAAAAAGAACTGGATGTGATTCCTTTTGGTCTCTTTTTTATACCTGTATGTCATCTCTTCACAGAATAATGCCTCCAAGCTTCTCCTCGCAATTATGGAGAGTCGCCATGACAGCGAGAATGCTGAGAGGATATTGTACAACATGAGGCCTAAAGAGCTGGTGTGTGTGTGTCTGACACGGCATGCACGTCATCGCTTGGTGTCACTGGATGTCTTCTGACAGTCTACATTATTTCAGGTGGAAGTGATAAAAAAGGCCTACATGCAGGGTGAGATCGAGGTGGAGGAGGAGCCTCAGGAGGGGGAGGAGGGGGAGGAGGAGCACTCGGCTTCTCCACGAAATGTCGGTCACAATATCTACATCTTGGCACATCAAGTAAGCCACCAACTATTTGGAGAATAATTATGGAGACAGACTCACCCACGAATACGCCAGTCACGTTATGCAGTGTGTGGCCAGAGGATAAATTGCTATTTGTCTGTCATTTCCTGTGTGTACTAGAAACATACAAGGTTATCCCCCCTAGTTTTTCTGTTGCAGTTTATCTTTGCACGGCAGTTAAAACCACGACGTAGATAAATTAAATTAATTACAATAATGAAACGCTCAGTCCACGTTTGACAGCGTTGTGGTTTAAACGAATGGAGAATCCTGCATTAATAGCATGAACGTGCAGCCGTTAAACGCCAGAAGCGTTATATTAAGATTGCAATAAGTGATCGGTTAAGAGTGGTTTACATGATGACAATCCAACACTGATCTGTTTGTCATTAATTGGATGGTGTTTTCCCCCAGTTAGCCCGTCACAACAAGGAACTGCAGGCCATGCTGAAGCCAGGGGGGACATATGGAGAGGGCGACGAGGCCCTGGAATTCTACGCTAATCACACAGCTCAGATCGAGGTCGGTTGTTCCATCCAGGCCTGAGCCAGACTGTGGCATTTTGTATCCTCTTACGTCAGTTTTCTATTTTTATTTTTAACTTTGACCTTTAATTGAGAAACATTTCCTCAGTGTCTTTCTTAAGAGACTTTGAATGTCTGTTGTTAGTCAGCTATGGTAACGACAGCGGATTGTGACAGGGCTTGGCTTTGTAATTGACTTAAGGCTTGTGACTGTGTTTTTCTTGGCCTGCTTTAGCAGCTCATTGTGTACCGTGATAGAATAGCAGCTACCTTTGGCATGTTTGCACTTTGTGTGTGTGTGTGTGTGTTCTTATTGAGGAGGAGGAAAACTGCTTCTCGACATTGTTCTGAACTGTTAGTACAGTCTTTAAGTCTCTTTGGAAAAAGAACAGCCCATTTATTTGTATTACAATAACAAATTTCTAACAACAATCAGTCAGACCATTTGGATGAATGAATTATCTCTCAATGCTTCAAAGAACAAAAAGGGGGTCTGTGTGACTGACGACGACCTCTGCGCTTGTGTCTAGATTATTCGGATGGATCGCACCATGGAGCAGATCGTCTTCCCGGTTCCCAACATCTGTGAATTTCTTACCCAAGAATCCAAACTACGTGTCTACTATACAACAGAGCGGGACGAGCAAGGCAGCAAGATCAATGACTTCTTCCTGCGCTCTGAAGACCTCTTTAATGAGATGAACTGGCAGAAGAAGCTGCGAGGTACTCAAGAGGCTACTGGTAACACGAATGCGGTTCCATGTACGTCTTCTTCCTCACCTTCTATCTGATATTCTCTGTTTAAGAATTCCTCTCGCATTCTTCCAGGCCCAATAGGACACTCCTCTCCTTTGTGAACGGAACCAGATACTGAAGCCTCTTTCACACGCATACAATCCCAGTAAATGTGATGTTGATTGGATGTATTGCTTCCCAGCATGTAACTCTTCCAGCTTCCACGGTTGGGCTGTGATGAGAAGTCTGTGACAAGCAGCGCAGTAGAAGGCAAAAGGTTCTCCTGAAACAGCGTAGAACACCTATTTCTCATTATTAAAGTGGTTATAGGGCAGGAAATTTAAAGGGTTGTACTGTACTTTATTTGAAGATGTCCAACATCTTTGGAAGAATGAAAAAACATATATATTTTTTTTTTGTAAAAAAGAACGCTCCAAGCAGGGCGAGCTGCATGAATTACAGCTATATATTTCTTGGCACACCAGGAACTCTAAATATGACAACACAAACATAAGGTAAATGATGCGGGCTGATGTTTGACCCTCGCACGGGTTTGGCACGAAACTTTGTGTTGTGCAAACCACAGAATCTTAACAAGGCTTCTCACAGGCGAACAGAACAGAACAACGTTATTATAAAATAAGAATAGGACATTTAGAATGATATGTTTGGGCAACGTCATATGCAGCAAAAGATGACTAAAAACAATATAGACTATAAAAACATGCTTGTTATATGAGTGTAGGACAAGCCTTTTATTAGTGCTGCCTGTATTCGTCAATATTTGTAGTTATTCAGTCATTAGTGAAATACAACTTCAAAATCATTGTTTGGCCAAATTAAATATATTATTAACAGCAAACTCTATTAACTCTTTGAGTGCCATTAGCATCTAAAGACAATTTATTTTTCTAACCCAAACATTTACTGCCAAACCTGACATTGAAATCTGCCTCTCTTCAATGGCCAATAACTCTGGAATAAAAAAGTGATAGGAACACACTTTTTCTTTCCTGGTGAAAAAAGATACTTTATTCTTTCATGTGTGCATAGTCATAGTAAGGAATATTCTGTGGGGCTTGGAAAATTGTGGAAAAATGTGCGAGAACTGGGCCAGTCAACATATAGCTGAGCTCAAAATGACTGGCACTCAATGAGTTAATCCGTGCGAAACAGGCTGCGTCGCTACGAACCCTGGAGGAATGCCGGTGGAGAGAGCATGTGAAGTGCCTTGCCTTATTAAAGATACCATTTAGAATAAGTTCAATCAAGAACGCAAGATAAGGCATGTCAAAAGATGTAAAGTGATGTTTTTCAGACAGGAGAGAGCGATGCCAGCTCAGTGAATGGGATGTAAAGGATGATGTACCGGTGGGCACACAAGTAGTTCCATATTACAATCCAACATTGTTCCTGTATTCACTCCACAATCTTCCTGTATTTTATTTGTCCATGAA
This sequence comes from Brachionichthys hirsutus, assembly GCF_040956055.1. Taxonomy (NCBI): domain Eukaryota; kingdom Metazoa; phylum Chordata; class Actinopteri; order Lophiiformes; family Brachionichthyidae; genus Brachionichthys; species Brachionichthys hirsutus. The sequence goes on from NC_090904.1 coordinate 11,780,825, forward strand.
AATAGAGGCCATGGCTACCCATAGCACTCAGGATCTCTACACATCAATTAGGGTCACACACTTTCTACATCCGGCATGACTTTACTGCCTTCGAGGCCGAACATCGAATCCCCAGACGATGTCATCAGGTGCAAGCCGGAATGTTTCCGTGAGGATCTCTTAAAACCTCGTAATTTGACAGCACCACAGCTACGCACTTATAAACACTATTTTGGATTTCTGTTGACAACCCCTGGCGATTCGCTGTCAGCTTCTGATGTCTTCAGGAACATGTTGTGGCCTGTCCCGCCAGGAGGCCAGAAGGCAATGGCGTGTCTATAACACGATAATCCATAATGACTCTGCTATGCAAATGAAACTGAACTTTTGGAACATTTATTATGCTACTGGTGCTAAAGGCTATCCATGACTGGAGTAACTTCTTTTCAGGATCATGTCTTATTACCCTGCCGAGAGAAGAAAATCGACTACTTGTTATGAAATAAGCATGACGATTGAAGTTTCCTTGATTTTAACCTTCAAAGTGAATTATTTATTTTATATTTAAATGTGTATAATGCCATTTAAAACCAGACAGATCCCTTCTGTCGATGTGTTTCATCCCAGCTTGAGTACGTGTCTCTAATCACTTAACCATCCCGAGTGGGTAACATTTGTCTCGTGAATTAAACAGACGTGTAGCGTTGTTGTATTACCCTTCTGCTTTGTAATCGCCTTTGTTAACTTGCATCAACCCACTGTCCTCCAGCTCAGCCCATCCTGTACTGGTGCTCCAGGAACATGTCATTCTGGAGCAGCATCTCCTTCAACCTGGCCGTGCTCATGAACCTGCTCGTGGGCTTCTTTTACCCCCTGGAGGGCGTCCGTGGAGGTCGGTGTGCTAGATTTCTGTCTTTTGTCCTTTTTAATACTTGGGAGAGCAGTAAATATTTGCAATTGGGGGGGGGGGGGGGGGTTGACCAAATTCTGACTTTGTTTGCGGCTAACACAATGCAGCGAACTGGAATGTGCGGCACAAGCATTCACTGGATAAAGTGATTTGCAAGAAATCCGTGATGGCCGAGATGACCATGAAAAGAAGTGGAGCTCTACTTAAAACTCTGGAGGGGCGGGGGTAGTATTGCATCCTTAGAGTGTTACAAATCGAAGATGCAGCTCCTTGATGCAAAAATAAACGGAGTGGCTCAGCGTGTGTAAAAGGAAGTCGACCTGCTCCAGGCCAGCCGCAGAGACGGGGCCTTTTCATATTACAAAGCAGTTTGAACTTCTTTTTGATAGTTTGAAGTGTTTTCTTGCTCCAAAAGGAGCCGTGAAGAATATGTTAAATTTCCCCTCAGGGGATTCCAGGGGTTGACTGACTCCGTGGCGGTTGAAACTGAATAATACTTCTGTAAATGAGTGGAAACTGGATGAACCAATGAAGGAAAAAATGTCCAACACGGAGACGTTTAATGCCTTGAGAAATAGCGCCGTGTCACATTCACATTGCAGCATTTGCATTTATTGCCTTTGGCATGTGATCTGAAGATTTATTAATTTTGATAGGTGTGTACAGGATCTTACAGTTGTGAGGCTGCACCCAAACCACAGGCGAAAGGGCACACTGTTAGTTTCACCTTAAGCGACGTTGTCATGTGAAAGTAAACTTAGTTGGGGATTAACATCCTGAGCTGCAGCGCTGTCGCGAAGAGGGATTTGTTCATCGTTGGGCACAGACCTGTTTTATTTATACTTCACATGATATCCCATTTCTAGTCTCGTTCTCACACTGAAGTAAATTGAGATTGCATTTAAAGTGACCTTAAATCTGCCTGAAAACAGGAAGGACAGAAAGTCTGCTGAGTGCTGACAGATTCTTACCTTTGATCTCATTCAACAGAGAGAGTGCAGCCTTTAATTAAGACGTTAATCAACCTGTCAAAACTTTCAAGAGCTGTTCTTGCAGGTCACATGATTACAGGCAGAAACGTTTGTCAGAGTCATTACACAAGCATGTAAAAGGTATTTTTAAAATGTCAGTTTCCATCTTGTAAATTCCTTCAATATATTCATGTTATAATCTCTCAGCTTCCGAAACGCTTCAGCCATTAGCCTATGTTCATCGCTTAAGGTAAAGTATCCAAATTAAATTAAATTAGCGATATAGAGTATATTTGCACAACAGACTAGGTAAACGGCCAACTTGAGGAGTCGGTTTTGTGGGCGCGCACATAAGTTGTCTTCTGTCATCAGTCTTACAGAGCACCAACAACAAAAAAAGTTTATTAATCATTTATGATCAGCTCAATATAATTGCAGATTTAAGTGGGCAAAAGTCAAATATGATTGAAGAGCAAGAAGAGCTAAATGAATTTCTTCAGGTTTTACAACATGTGGTGGAACCTCGGTTCTTGAGGGAAGGAGGGAAGGGTTATTCCTTTGAAAGGGTCCCCCTCCATAAAATGACCTGGGGGTTTTGTTCCTTCTCTTTTGCTCAGCTTTATTAAGAAAAGTCAAAATCGTCGATTTCTCCATACCGTACTGCGCAGCAATATCCGAGATGCGGATGGCATTTTCATATTTGGCGATTATTTCCATTTTTAATTCAACAGTTGTTCGCACTACTTTCCTATTTTCTTTTCCAGTAGTATTACTTGCTGCTTTTCTTTGGATCCGTGAGAACAAAGCAAAAAAGAGAAAAAACACACACAGAAAGCGAAAAATCTGCACAGTCTTTCTCCTATGGCAGGTCGAGCCAAACTGAACTTACCCGGGTAGACTCCGCCTTCGTTCTCGTGTGTTCGAACTCCGAAAATCTGTTCAACTTCCGAAGCATTTTAAACTCGTGTGTGTATGAGTTTTTCGACTACAGTCGTTCGAGAACCAAGGTTCCATTTTACATTGATAAAAACAAAACAAAAGCAGAAGTAATTAACTTCCTGTGTGGTATCTGTATATGGGATCTTGTTGGGGGGGGGGGGGTCCACACAGTTTGTGGTTGTGTTTGTTTTGCTGTTGCTTGTTCGTTAGTCTTTCTCAGTTCTCCTTGATCGTAGTATTTGCAGAGATGTGAAAAGCCACAACCATTAAGGCCTACATTGTTCCAGTGCAGAATACCAGAGAGAAAACGCACATTGTAATACACATAAACTTTCAATTGTTTGGTCTCGGGTCAAACGGCGAGGTCCCGTTTGTCTGAACTTCCTCCCAGCAGTATAGAATAAACAAACACGAGTTTGTTCGCTGAGATCAAGAAACTCTGTGTGGGTTTCGGTGTCCAACGGTCTTAGTGCTCAGCAGTTCATCCCGGGACACTCAAAGGAAGAATTTGCTGAATAGGGAGTATTTCATATCGATGGAATACGTACACACACACTAACTGTGTCCTCGATGCACGCACACTCAGAGGTCTCTTGTTAATATGCATGCCAGTTGCTTGCAAACCTTGAAGAAACCATGCATACGGGGCATGACAAACCTTTACTGCAAGTTTGACATTGAGACACTTCTTTAGTTTTAAAGGTAATAAAAGAAAGACAATGTGTAATTTATACAGGAGTCAGAGCAAACATTAGAACTAAAACACCTCTAGAAAAGCACTCTGAGAGCGCAGACCTCCGCCGAGCACCTCAGTCCCGAATTTGAGGCGTGTCTGTATTGTTAATTGTGGATGATTTATGTACGAAGGACTTTCAACGGAAACAAGACCGCAAGGGCTTTTTTGAAATGCTCCTCTTAGACAGGATGTTTGACTTTATTTGTACTGTAATACACGCTACTGTGTGACTGTACTTGTACTCTAACATTCTGTCTAATAAATATATTCATTCATTCATCCCTGATTTCTAATACCTGTAGAGAGCTGAAAGGTCTTTAACTCTAAGTGGGTGACGCTCAAGCGGCTGAATCCGGCTTGGCTGCCAAGTCCAACTGCCGAGGTCGCGTGTTACGATGCAATACCCGCGACTGTCCCTGATGAATTTAGCCGCAGGGTATTTTTAGCCGACTGGGGGTTATGTAACGAGGACCTTGCATGTGATCTGCCCGTAGAGAGGCGGGAGGAGGCCTCAGAAAGGAGGGGATGGAGGGAGAGATCTCGTGGTCTTGGTGCCTCGATGAAAAGAGAGCATGTCTGAGGAATTGGAATTAACAATGTGGTGCCGACTATCTGCGGTGTGATTATCAGGTCTCGGCGCGCAGTTAGTGCCAGGTGAAGTCACGATGGCACGCAGTTTATTCCACAATGCCCAACAGACAAACAGAGGAAATGCTTTTGTGATTTAAATTCTTATTTCTGAAGACATTGAAAATTCAGCTTTCTCAAACATTGAATATGTCTGTCTCGGGTTCTTCAACTGGCATTTAAAGTGGAATCATATCGTTGTGTTTTTAAAATCATGCCTTTCCAATTGTGGGGTTCTCTCAGTTTGAGAGGCATGACAAATTAACAAGAAAAAAACAAATCCTTTCTCTAAAGAGCTTTTCTGACCTTTGCCCTCAGGAACCCTGGAGCCCCATCTGTCTGCCCTGCTGTGGATGGCAATGCTAGTTTCTCTAGCGATAGTCATCGTCTTGCCTCAGCCTCATGGCATTCGGGCTCTTATTGCAGCCACCATACTGCGCCTGATCTTCTCCGTAGGCCTCGAGCCGACGCTCCTTCTGCTTGGGGGGTTTAATGTAAGTGCGTTTAAATGTGTTGATAAAGGTCATGAGAGCGCGTTCCGTCAGGTTTAGAAATGTTTTATATCCAAGTGGGATGGTTGACTGAGGTACTTAACTTCTGTTGCATATACACAGTGTAGAAATTCCAGTAATGCATTGTAAAATCAAGCATTCAGCCAGATTGCGCTTCCAAATGGACATGTTGACATATTGGGCAAAAAGCTGAGGTAGCATTAAAGCTGTTCAAGGAAATGTCATTCAGCGCATTGAAAGTGGCAGCCAGGAAGATTCCACACCACCCGGGTGATAAATTACATCCTCTTCTTTTTTAATGGTTTAAATACTTCTACTAATACTTCTCTTCTCAGTTTCATCACGATGCTGCTGTGGTCGCTACATGTAATCTCTGACGTGTCCGCTGTCCTTCAGTTATGCAATAAGGTCATCTTCCTGATGAGTTACGTCGGGAACCGTGGAACCTTCACACGTGGTTATAAAGCCATGATCACCGACGTGGAGTTCCTGTACCACCTGCTCTACCTGATCATCTGCAGCCTGGGGGTCTTTGTCCACGTCTTCTTTTACAGTCTGCTAGTATGTGAGCACACGTGAAAAGCATGCACTCTTAGCCATCTATACATATTTATATACACACTAAAGAAAGTGGGATTAAATGCAATTTGATTGGTCAACCCTTATATATTACCTTGAGAGTAGTAAAATAAAAGCAATGATCTAATAACCCTTAGCTTGCTCACATTTACACATGGTTATCTTTTTCTTTCATACTTTCCACACACGCATTCGAACCCCTCCCTCCTCCTCCAGCTCTTTGATGTGGTTTACAGAGAAGAGACGTTGCTGAACGTAATAAAGAGCGTCACCCGTAATGGCCGCTCCATCGTCCTGACGGCTGTGCTTGCTCTTATTCTCGTCTACCTCTTCTCCATCGTCGGCTATATCTTCTTCAAAGATGACTTCATCCTGGCTGTGGACAGGATACCCAATAAAACATCAGGTGCATTAAAATACTCGCTTCCCTTCCCGGGACAAACGGAAAGTACTTGCCCCCCATGACCCAGACAGTCATGGAACACACACACACACACACAAGATGACAGCATTAGTATGAACAAATTTATAAAACACAAATAATGCTAAAAATAATGCAAATATACGTGTTCTGACCTGAGCAGAACGCAGCACCAGTATGGTAGGACAGTTCCTCTCTGGGGGAGTGTGCCAGAAAGAAAATGGGGAGAACTGCTCAGCAGAGGCTGCGATTAGAGGTAAGTTGACAAAAGTCAAAGGTATCATCATCTAAATGCACGTTTTGTATGTGTGCTTGGCTGGGGAGTGTTTCTGTTTGCCCCTATGTCCGTGTTATTGAAAGCTCGCATGCGTGAATGTGTACGGTAATGGACTTTGGCGGCAGATGCATCCCACCAGCCTGTGAATCTTGGGTGGTCGCAGGCTTGAATGCGATTGAGGACTTTCAGGGAGCTGTGTGAAACATAGGTTCAGACTTCCTTTGCAGAGAACGGCGTCGAATGTGGGGGTGTAAAGTTTTAGGCTAAGGGATTAACTACCATCGGATAGAAGCGGGTCCATACGACCAGACTGCCATGGCGTTGAGAGCTTTTTAGTGCAAACAAAAGGTTTTGTTGTAAGTCTTCTGACCTTAATGGGGAAAGTCCTCCAATCTTATATGATCATGTGTGCAACCTTAAAATTGATCAGTCATCTGTGTCAAATCTCCAAACTGCCTGGAGCCTGACCTTGTAAAGGCTTTTCTATCCATCATCTGTAGGAACACTAATTGTGGTCGTCTGGTGACTGGGCTTTTTTGTAGATAGAGGAAACATTCCCAGTCTTTTTATGACCTCTCAGACCCCGGATGGGCTGACTTCAATGAATCAGTTCAATAAATCAGTATAATAGAGTATAAAATGAGAGTTCAAATATATATATACATAATTATGTGTAAATGCTTCCGTTAATAGCAGTGCGTTTTACAAGGCAGACAAAGTTTTGCACAGAGCCAATAAAGATTCTAACTGTGCTGGTCTGTCTCTATAGCTTCTCTTGCTGTCCAGCCATCAGCGGTGGTCATCGAGGACAAGGAGCGAACATGTGACTCCTTGCTCATGTGCATTGTCACAGTGTTGAGTCACGGCCTAAGGAGTGGAGGAGGTGTTGGCGACGTTCTCAGGAAGCCATCCAAAGAGGTACAAAAGGACAGGAAACAAGTGTGAACTAGAAAACCACTCTGAGAGCGCAGCCCACCGCCAAGCACCTCAGTCCCCGTATGTTGTGATTCGCACCAAACATTGTTGTCCTACACTTATTCCTAAAGACAAGCTCGTACGCTGCCACAACATGCGTTCGATCCACAATGAGAGCGTGGCTCTTCCTTGTGTAACCCTGACCCCCCCCCCCCCAACATTCATGCGAATTCACTGCTTTTGGTTGTGAGGCTGTGTTTAGCATAGAAGCACGGCTTGTGTTTGGCTGGATCGGATCCTACATACAGGCGGGGCATGATGATGCATGCTGTGTTAGACCAGTGAAATTGAAAATGAATGGTTCCATAGTGACACATATGCATGGTTCCCCTTCTAGTTTAAAATAGAGTTTTATATCTGATATATTTTAGTCATTTCACACCTAAAATGTTCGATTCAGAATTTTGCTCTTGACTTTCATAATTGCTCAGCAGAACCGAGTCTATACACACAATAAATGTATGTGTGTCATTTAGAATACATATTACGAATAAATATATTTACTTTTGCTAAATCAGCGTTTTGCACGACGACTTGCTCTCCCTTAGATGTCTTTTCCTCTTTTGGCTTCAACAGGAGCCGCTTTTCGCGGCCAGGGTGATCTACGACCTCCTGTTCTTCTTCATGGTCATCATCATTGTCCTCAACCTCATCTTTGGCGTCATCATCGATACATTTGCCGACCTGAGGAGCGAGAAGCAGAAGAAAGAAGAAATATTGAAAACCACGTGTTTCATTTGTGGTGAGGAAAGTCGTCTTCGGTGCTGATCGGCACGGCGATGTTTTAAAATGATTATTTTAGGTCGAGGGGAAGAGGATTCAGCAGAATCCAGCCGTGTACTTGCAGACTACAACCAACTGAACACCCCTCATCTAGGCCCAGTTCTGATTGGTCTTGCTCATACTTCTTTTTACTTTTGTAGCCATTTTACTTCTGTAAAACAGTAATGATGGGAATAAGACGGATATTTCCCGATAGCGATGACTCGCATTGGTTAATAGCTGCACTCCCTTCTTAGAATTGAACTAACTGCAAATGCCTGTCAAAGCTACAATCGATCGTTCCCATCAGTGCTGCATGACCCGAGTCTGGAGCTACGGTCAGCCGGTGATGACCGCGTTCAGCGATTGGTCTGATCGGAGCCTGCTCTTGTGCGAACATTCCCCTGCTGTGTTGCAACTTTGCTCTGTGCACATATATCTGTGCGCTGTTTTTCTGACTAGTATAAACAACGATACGCCTCCTCTTCCCAGAATGAACTGTTAGTCATGGCAGGTGCTGCTGTGGAGGAGGAGTGCGTCTTCCTGTTTCCACACGGGTCCTGACCCATGTCAGGCTGCACACTCATCCACAACCAGACCGTCATCCGTTTGCTTTGCATCGTATCATGCTTCGGTCAGCTCTGGCCATTCTTCCTGCTTTGCGTCTGTTCCTCTTTTTTACCTTCAAGCTTGACTCTGAACTGGACTTGTGTTTAGATTTTACAGACATTTTCATCTCTTATCCAACCGACTGCTGCGGAGTGTAGATATTTATTTATTTTTCTGAGGTCGCCAACCCATTCGTTAAGGTCACGAGTTAACGGTTGAGTCAAACGCACTCTTATGGGTCGTTTCAGTGAAGACCAAAGGGGTTTGTGTGACTCATGAAGTTGCGTACTGTATGTAACATTTGATGAACCGTCTCTAAATGGAGGCGGAGCTCCACCTCACCATCGCCCATCCACGTGGTTCAGTGTTCGCATCTCTCCCCAGACAGTTTTGCAACCATCCATACGTTGAGTCAAATGTAACAGATAAATATAATAGTACAAATCAATGAGGGACCAGCGCAACAAACAAATTATTGTTGGAACATCTTTTCCTCTGGTTTATGTGCGCATCCCCTTGTGACCCCATTTCCTCCTGTTTTTTTCAGTTATCTTCACTTAAGGTCATGAAGATGATCATTTCATGAAGTGTACTTCTTCATTCTTCCAAAGAAATGAGATCATTTTGTGTGTGCGTGCGTTTGTCTGTGTGTCTGTGGGTGTTCTTCCTTTCTTTTTTTAGGTTTGGAGAGAGACAAGTTTGACAATAAGACGGTAACCTTTGAAGAACACATCAAAGTTGAGCACAACATGTGGCACTACCTGTTCTTCATCGTCCTGGTGAAGGTCAAGGACTCCACAGAGTACACCGGCCCCGAGAGCTACGTGGCTGAAATGATCAGGGTATGGATGACTCTCAAAAAGCACTGAACTCCTTCACTGCCGGGTCTCTTCTAATAAACTGAGTAATTTTTATATATATATATATATAGTCGCTGTGAAGTTCTCGATTCATCTAGCTCTCCTTGTAAAATACAACTTCTTTATTGCTATGGGCAACTTCATGCACCTCAGAAAACAAATACGAAGACGTCCTGCACAAAATATGCTGTGTCTCCAGAAACTAGGTTTATATTGAACAGAATTGATAAACGTGGCCTTTCTGTTTTGTGCCGCCAGGAATCACCAGCATTTCTTTTTCTTTTTTTTTTTTTTTTTTTTACCTGATCCTGACTCCAATTACCACGACGGTCTTATGTAATCCCCGCCATGACCTTACATTTCGCCAAAGCACGATCACATCAGTCGGCTTTGTGAATGGAGAATGCACCTTGAGACAGTCTACCAAAGGTATAAAATGTGCTAATCCCCTTAAGCAGTCATGCCTTGCTGAAAGCAGACACACACTCTGACACACACAGAGGTTTCACCCTGTAGATTCTTGCGGTAGTCTCCAACCAGCGCAGAGCCTTGTATTGTTTTTTATAAGCAGCAGTGTGATGTTATCTTTAAAGATGGCGCCATGGTTTTTTATTTTTTTTGCATGTAAAACATTTATATTATAGATTATATAAAGTGCTGTGGGGGGGAAATGGATGATTTGATGTAGGTAACCTGCATAAACACAAAATGCAAGTTTTGTTGTGTATCCAGATTGCTCTCAAAATTTTCAGATCTTCAGATTTCTTTATTTTTCATTAAGATCCATCCAGCAGCTTTTCTGCAATCCTGCTGCTAAAAAAACAAGCAGTCAAACGCCGTCAAAAACATAACCTCCGTTGCGAGGCTAAAAATGAAAAGTCAAACCTGCAGGTAAAGTCACAGTCAGATTAACTCGGAAAAACTTTGGAAATTCACTATTAGAAAAATCTAACTCATAATGAAAATGGAATGGTTGGCTTGTTGCATCATAATTGTAGCCTAGAAGCAAGTAGAACGTCAAAGGAAAGCCCCTTCTGATGAAGTGGTAGCTTCCTTGACGTACTTGCTGTGCTGCTGTCTGGCACCGTTTCGAGGTTGATTTCAATAAGTCCGTTCTCCAGCCTGTCGCTTTGATCTGCTCCGCTTAATCATGTGAGGAACCACCTCTTGGATTAACCCCATTCCCTACTGAGCCAAAGTGAGTTTGTGAAGGGGGCAGGCTGGAGCGCATGTGGTTCAAAAGACCCCACTGACCCATCAGCTGACCAGGTGATCCTTTAAGTATCAGCTTCCCATGCTGAGCCTCGGCTGCTTCGCAGAACGTCACTCATCTAAAATCTAAAATGTTTTTCAATATTTGGTAAGGGAATACATCATTTTTAAGTAAACTAATTTTGATTATGGACTATCTTTCTTGCGCACGCAGAGTGGGAGAGAAACGGAGCGATGGCGTTCAGCACTGATTCAATAAAGCAAAATGCATGCAGAACTACAGTGTGTTTTGTGGAAATGCTTGACTTCAAGATTATTTGGTGTTTAAAATGTGTTTTCATTGCATGTAAAATAATAATTAATTACACTGGTAGAGAAAACAAGTCAATCAGTCATCTATATTTATTACTGTGTCAACACACTTTTTTTTTTCTGACGTATTCTCGAGGAAACAATCCTGATTTTATTTTATTTAGTAGGCCAATCACTTTGTCCATTATTTCTCACATGAAAAGTTCAGGTACTGTGATACATAATTTATAAAGCCTTGGTTTTTAAATTTACTTTACCCATTTAAGAAAGAAACTAACATTAACGCTATTACTGTCAGCAGAGGAGAAAGTAACCGGTTCATTTCTGGTCAGACGCCCGTATCAACGGTCGGATCCTGCTGCAGTCTTTGAATGTAGGTTTTAGCATAGATGTGTCCACCTTGGTGTTTGCTCATACTTGCATATGAAGCAGTTCCTTCGAGCTGTTCTCGCTCCCACTGTTTTTCGATTTATACGATGCAGTGAAGAAGCAACGGGACAGATGGGAGTGCAGAACTCCGACGACTCTGACAATGACTGGGACTGACGTCAATGGCTGGATGGTTCTGACTGTATTGTCACATTGACGGTGTAAAAAGATGATGCTTGGCTTGCAGTCGTCGGTCCATCTCTGTGAAACAAAATATGCTTCAAAAATATCCGTGTGTGTGTGTGTGTGTGAAACGTTTTGGCATTCATGTGCCTACTTGTTGACTGAGTGGGACGTAGACTTGTCAGGTGGCTTGTGGCATCACCCTGACGTGTCTTGTTGCTGTTTTAACCACACAGCATCCTGTTTCTGTGTCATCGCATTGCAGTTCAAACAAAAAGAAGGGAAAAAAAAGCACTTCCATCATTTCCATCGAACCGGCGTTTGATGAAGAGTTTGAAAGCGCGTGGCTTCCGTTTACTGGAAGGACTTTCATTTGTGAGGGCTGGGATGCCGGCAAAGTTGTTTGGTTGGCTGACGGGGTTCATTTGTGTGGGAGAATATAAGCAGAACTGTAAAAGTGCGTGCGTGTGTGTGTGTGTGTGTGTGTAAGTAAATAAAACCTTTCTCTTTGCATCCAGGAAGTTGTCTCCTCCTTTCAGAATGAGTGTGTGTGCTCCTGATCTACGTCTTGTGTGATTCCCCTCCCCAGCTGTCATCTGAGAGGGGGGGGGGGGGGGCTGTGGTTCATGCAGACACCTCACCCGACCACTGAAACCCAGGGACTTTTTCAGACCACTTGATTCTAGTTACTGACCTCAGCGGCCTCGCAGCATCCTCCCTTTTCATTCATGCATCAGAACTGAGGTCATGGCTGCGTTGCATGGGGACTCATGTTGACTTAAGAATAAATGCCTCGCTGGTACTTGGGCTCATTTGGAAGCGGGGTCAGACGGTGCACAATGAAAATGGCATGCGGTGCTGAAAGGCCAGAGGAGATGCGGATGAGTGTACGGTATTTAAATAAGGAGATACTGGTGTTGAATTTTATGTGATACCAACGAGGTCAGGCCCTTAGATCCCAAAGGGCGTTTGTCCTGAGCAGCACCAAGATATACGTCACCACTTGGAGTCTAGACACTGGTGGTGTATCTGACAAAAACAGTCATAAAATGATCAAGAATAGGTTCTGACTCCAGAATTTATAGAGCAAACTCCAGAACTTTTAATGCCAGTCCTCCTGCCTGTTTTCTCAAAATATCTTGATGTTTTATAGATGAAAAATTACAGATGGCGATATATCAAAATATTTAACTGGGTCATCTCCAAAAATGAACCTCTTCTTCTCTCCATGTGTTCAATGGCTCATTGAAGTCATTTTTGTGTATTCCTACTAAACAGAAAACATCGTCTCCTTGAAGGAGGTTGCAAAATATACAGAAGCCAGTACTCTTACAAATATATATATATATATATTTTAAACACATATTGGCTTCATGACATTTTGGATTCGCTGTGCCATAACGATCCAGATTTCTGTTTACCAGGAGCAGAACCTGGACTGGTTCCCACGGATGCGGGCCATGTCGTTGGTCAGCAGCGACGCAGACGGAGAGCAGAACGAGATCAGAAGCCTGCAGGAGAAGCTGGAGTCCACCATGAAGCTCGTGTCCAACCTGTCCGGTCAGCTGACGGAGCTCAAGGAACAGGTGGGTTCGAGGAGAAGCCGGAGCCCGACGACGAGGAGAAGCCGTACGCTGTTCTGTGAAGTATGACTCGTCAGCTTTTGCATTCAGGCAGCTGTATCTAAAGGGCAATGTGCAACAAACAACCTGCTTCTATTTGCTTTATTGAGCAACAATTCGTCTGGATTTCATTATTCAGGTGTTGGCAAAGATTTGAGTTTCTATCTTACCTTATACTGTATATCATTTGTTAATAATTAGAAGAACTCAAAATTAGAACATTTCTCCAGTGATCGTCTACAACGTGAATGTCTCTCAGTAGCTCGACTTAACGGCGTGTTAATTCTGTTGGACAGCAGTTAAAAGGATTATCAAGACAATGTTTTGAAAGAGCGCATTCTGCTGATACTGCGCATTAACACCAAATTTGGAATCAATTGCACAATATCTGCAATCCACTGTTTCTAGTAAACAAAGTTGTAAAAGTGTCTTTTCATCAGAAATGAGAACTATCTGTGAGGAAGTAAACGTTCCGGAGACATTTTAACCCAGACCGGGGGGTCTGGGGGGTGGAATGATCGCTGTGCTGCTAAAAGTCACGGCATCAGTGGCATTTCAGTCTTAAATAACTTTTATAGGGTCTGTTTCAACTCCAAAAATTCAAACAGAATGGTGTAAAAATTCTTGGAATTAAATCGTCATTCTTTTTAAGAAGAAACTGATGTTCTTTCAGAATAAAACAAACTGCGAAAACTTTGACGAAGACAATCGCCTCATTGTTTCAGTCCAAAGGAAGCTGCCTAATTTACACCATCCTCCTTTAAGTGTATTCATATTTCTCCTCAGCATTTCCGTCTATGCAGAACTCGCTGCGTTGTTGAGATTCAGTGTGCAAATCACTACCTTGTGTGATTCCAAGTTAACCATTAGCAGAAAACCCTCCTTTTTTTCTTTCTTTTTTAAATGCTGCTCTGAAGGTTGCCATCTGTTATGACTCGCATGTTTGCTTGATCTCTGAAATTTCTTCTAAGTTTCACTCTGAGTAATTTGTTTCTTTTGCTTTCGTCAGAACGTAGGGTAGCGCAAGTGGCCGGATTTCAAAAGTATCCTTGGTAGATTGGCGATGCAGTTTGCTTCTTGGTAGTTTCTGCTAAGCAATGTGGAAGGATGATGGACTGTGAAGCGCGTACAGACGTAGTTACCGGAGGAGGGTGTGCATGCAACAGATGTGCAGGTGGGGCTGATCTTTTATTTATTTTTGCAAATCTTGTCTGTGCTTTCCAGATGACCGAGCAGAGGAAGCAAAAGCAGCGCATCGGCCTGCTGGGACACCCTCAGCACATGAACGTCAACCCCCAGCAGCCTGCTTAAGAGGAAGCCATCGCGGCGGCTCATTTATTGGCCGTGTGTCTTGACGGGGTTTGAGAGCCTCACTCTGAGCTTGCACATTATGTATCCTGCACTGAGTGTGGCTTAGAACAGCAAGGAAACACTGTCAAATAGATAGTCATGAGGCGACGTGTAGCTCTGCCCCCCCCCCCCCCCTCCAGCACCAGTTCCTCTCGGCAGTAACGCTCATCCTCCTCGTTCAGCCGAGTCCAGGCTGAATCGGTGCCAAATGCTTTGTAGAAATAAATTTGATTCTTCAATTCATGGCCTTCGCTGGTTGAACTTTAAATACGACGCAGCTGACTGGACCAGGAGGATTTAGTCTGTTGTTTGTTTTTTCATATTTCTGGCATAAAGAACAAAAGTACGTCTTACATTTGTATTTTGTGCAGTATCTTATCTTAAATGCGCACCCTCATTGTTTTTTTGTGCATTTAAGCTCCATCAGTTATGTCTTATTTAAAAACCAATGTTTCTCTTTGTACTGTATTGCCTTTGGATAAAATAGCTGGTTGTCTTAAATTACACAAATATGTAGGTAATATTTATTACGCTGGCCTTGTCAGTTTTATTTCTCTGATATTTCTCAATCATGTGAAAGGCACAATAGAGATAGCATATTGTGTGAGAGCAATATTTGCAGATTATTTCTTTCACCTTTTAAAATCCAGCGGTGTCTCATTATCTCGCTGCCCATTTATCTTATGATCATTTGCATTCTTATTCCGTTAAGAAATCCAATAGGCAATGCTGACTGTAGAACACGTTGGGGGTCGCTCATGCTGTTACAGTTTGCTCAGGAGTTGTACGACTTTTACTTAGATGAATATTGTGAGCATAATTTGTAGTTCCTCTGCAAATTTTCTTTCCTTTTGTGCCTGTTTGGAGTCTCTTGTTTATGTTCGGAGTCACTAAAATGTATGATTTGGTTTTCATGCTGCTTTTAGAATGGCCCTTATGGAGCAAACTGTGTGTAAATAAAATGCATCATGACTTCTGTAGAGCTAAAAGGAGACGGCGGGGAAAGTGTTAACGTTGACTAAAAAGCTAAAGCGCTGTCAACTTGTATATTAAAGTAGAATTATTTATTGAAAATTGCTGTAATTATCCATTCATTCATGTGTTTGTTTTTTCCTCAAGGTGATATTTTATTATAAGAAGTCATCCATAAAAAATCTAATGATTAACATTCTTGATTATTTAAGAATTTAAGTGTTTTTTGTACAAACGCTATCGGTGCATAAGACAGCTTCTGAGACCAACTTTAGTTCAACTGCCATAAAAGTCAGTCAAATTAACACGCAGAATGTATTCATCTGAAAACAGAACACATCCTGAGGAATATAATATAATTTAATTTAAGAAATGTAAGTATTATATTTCATTGTGGAAATCTTGAGGCATAAGTGTGTCCAGTTGGTGAACCATGAGTTCTATAAAATATGTTCCAAGTCAAATTAAACATTTCATTTCTAGGTCATGTCCTGAATACTTTTTTTTAGGTTTCCTGAGAAACTAATTTCCAAATGTTTGAAACCAATAAATGTCGGCAGCACAGTCATAAATTTGCACGCATGATCGATACTCGGCAGCTTTCTTCCAAGACTCAAATTTATTCAAACCCTGCTGTTCTTGAGACGAGCCGATTCAGACGCAGAAGCCATTCAGGGTCGAGACACTAAATCTGAGTCTTACTCTCAGACGGGCGCTAATCTAATGGGAGACCATGCTTATGCTGGCTTTCTTTAAATCGGTTTCAATGTTGAAAACACAAAATCAAAGTGTAGATCCATAATGTGAAGAGAATGCAACTCAAACTGCAGGCTGCAAAGGTGAAGTTATTTGTGTATCGCATTTCAGCAAAGAGGTAATTAAAAGTTCACACAAATATTAAAGAGCATTAGAGATGAATATAAAAGGCTATGAAAACGACCATTTGCATAGAAATTAAAAAGAATTAAGCAGGAAGTAAGAACCACAAGAGTATAAAAGTTGAATCACTAATTCATTCAATAAAAGGTGGCAGTAAAATGTACTTTAAAATGAAACTTAAAGACGACTCTGGGGTTTGTAGTGGAGTTTGTTCAAGATCTGGGCTAAAGATGAAGTGCTGCTTTTCTGTGCTGAGGTTTGGCTGTGGAGACGGGAAGTCAACTGATCCACTTTCCTGGTTCTGGCTCGAAGGTGACAGAGCTCAAGTCAAGGACTCCTGAATTGGGCTTCAGTGGCGAAAAGGCCACATTTTATGGAACCAACAGGGTTCCAGTTTATCTTTGATGGCATGTTAAATCAATTTAGGATTGCAAATAAAAGCCATGCACTTCCTCTCCAGATTCTAATGGTTTCCTCTTGAGTACCAGCCCAACCTTCGCTCTTTGTTTCCCAGTAATTTGCTGAGTTTATGCATGATTGACGCACAAAATTTTGACAAACACAAAAATCAAGCTCTCAGAGAGAGCAGATCCGCCAAGCAGCTCATTCCCCTCCTAATTGGATTTACACCGTCCACATGGTGATCTGGATCATTATCAAAAGGTTCGAAATTGTTCTTGGTATCTTTATACACCAACCATGAAAAGTAAACGGGAATCAGAGTTTATGTTTATTTTTAACTGATTTTTGAACCCATAAATGAGGTTTTAATGTTAAATTTTAATATTTTTGCTGACCCCGTTCTGGATCAGAATTGTATATCATATTTTGCATGATAGTGTAAATTGGATCCCTTTACGACTGTGATTTTTTTAGTGAGTGAATTGAATGCATGTTTTACAGGATCTGATTTTTGCCTCAATTATAGGTTATTTGTTCATTTATTTTTTTGTATCCAGACGGGTATCCGGATCACTCTCGAAATTGAATGGGGTCTAAATTAGACCAATACATATCTTCCGATATATATTTCATCAGGATCCGTCCAGCAGTTTTTTTTACACACACACACACACACACACACGCACACACACCACCCATGGCTTTTTTCCCAAAGAAGACTACAAGTGCTCCATTTCCTGGAAGAGAACATCTGGACAGAGGCGCGTCGGCTTCTTCCTCTGTCCAGCTCCGGATCCGGTGGATTTATCGCCGTGTCTTATCTGTGAAACCGAGCGACCACTCGGGCACTCTCGGATGAACTCGTGCGTGACGTCAGCGACATGAATCCGCTCCTCGTTTTCTCCCGACCATGAGGAGCTCAACGTGACAAGCGGGACTGTTGCTGCCGGTGCGTGACACGTCCGGTGTTCACAACAACAACAACAACGACAACAAACAAGCCACGCCTCCGCAGCGACAGCGTCAGGCCCGCTGCGGGCGCACGTGCGGGAAGGACTCGGTGTCCCGACCAGGCGCGTGACGCACGGAAATATATTATTATTAATAATAATAAATACATACGCACGCTATTACATTATTAAACTAATAGTTTGGCTTTTTGCTGGTTAAAACGCTGAATATTGGCTTTAAAATAGCTTTTTATTGATTATTATTTGTGTTACAGAATAAGAGAGAAGTTTAAGAGCTCGAGTCATTATTTAAATATGCAGAGTTCTACATTAACACGCATAAAAACACAGTTCTCTGGCTGTAATAATAATCAATAATCACTTCGTTCACGATCACTGTTGTTCTCCTTCAGTCGTTCTAAACACGATGCGCGCCGCATCCAGCTGGAGCATGGCGGTACACGGGATCCGGCCCCCCGTGGAGGAGTACTACAGAAGAGGGTTGTACTCTGGAAGCAGGGACAGGAGGAGGAGGAGGAGGAGGAGGAGGGAGAGGCGCGTTGGTGTGAGCGTGCACGTGGGGAGGGCGAGGAGTTGAAAGCGCGCCGTCCAACACGTGAGGCTCATGTGACGGTGCGGAGTCTGTCTCAGGCCGAGAGAGACGTGCCTGCAGTCAGAGTCAGAGGGTTTATTTAACACGTCCTCAGACAGTCCGGGCTGACTTCAGCGTGACAGCGGCGCGCCGTTCTCACACTGCAGCTCACGGGCAACGCAGAACACGAGGGATTTATTCTACGCAACTTCTCTCCCCCCCCCCCTTTTTTTTGAAGCGACGCAACCGGATCGATTTAAAAAGGCTTTTTGAATTCAAATTATTTTGCTTTTACAGTAAAGCGACATGGAAAGGATTCCCAGCGCGCAACCGCCTCCGTGCGTGCCAAAACACCCATCACTGGTGGATATAGCAGATATGCAAGGGTAAGAGAAGAACTATTTTTTTCTTCTTTTTTTTTTACTTTAACCCTATACCCCGCCCACCCCCCCAAAAAACAAACAAACAAACAAACAAAAAACAAACCTGTAGTCTAACTGATCTTACCTCCTCCCATAGATTGGATTTCCCCATTTATGTCTACAAACCCAGGAGGGGCGGGAAGCATGGGAATGAGAGCAAGGTAAATTCCCAGTTCAAATCAACTTCTCCTAATTTTTATCCGGTAATAAATAAATCTGATCGGTGTGGATTTATTTCACTGACAACTTCCCAACCCTCTCCAGGAGAACTACAAGCTGCCACACCGACTGATCGAAAAGAAAAGGCGCGACAGAATCAACGAATGCATCGCCCAGCTGAAGGATCTGTTGCCAGAACATCTTAAACTGACTGTGAGTATTATCCCCTAAATTATGGCCTGTCTGCTAATCTGGGATGCCGAATGCGTAAGAATTTAATCTAAAAAGACTTTAATCTAAAAAAAAAAAAAGACACGTTTGGGTTTTAAGGCGAAAACTAGATCTGAAAACCCATTTTTATTTGTTATTTAAATTAATTTAGCTGTTTTTATGAGCGCAAACACAATGTAATTTTTTTATTTTATTTTGGCGGGGGGGGGGGGGGGGGGGGCGTCTGGACACGGATTGCGTGACTTACCCGGGGTTTTGGCGCCTGTCCTCTGCTCGGCTGCAGAATGCGTTACATAAGAAAAGATCAACATGCTTATCGAAGGCCTTCCTGTTTTAGACGCTGGGCCATTTGGAGAAAGCCGTGGTGCTGGAACTCACGCTCAAACACGTGAAAGCCCTGAACGGCCTCCTGGACCAGCAGCAGCAGAAGATCATCGCCCTCCAGAGGGACCTTCAGATCAGTACGTTTGATGTGAAGCGTCGACAGACCGCACCCCCCCCTCCCCCAGCGCTCCTCCTCCATCTCACGTGCCAAATGTTTGCTAATCTGTTGGAACAGGTGATCACGGCGGCGATGGTGCAGAGAGCAGCGAGGAGATGTTCCGCTCCGGCTTCCACTTGTGTGCTAAAGAGCTCCTCCAGTACGTGGCCAGCCAAGACGGCGGCCGGGACCTGACTCCTTCCCGTGTCATCGGCCACATCCAAAAAGTAGCCGCCGAAGTCCTGCGGCGTGGGAGCAGCCCCCACCCGGACGAGTCCCCCCATCCGTCTTCTGAAAAACTGAAGAAACCGGCCGGGCAGCTCCACATGGCGTTCGAGGGCCCGGCTAAGAACTGCGTCCCGGTCATTCAAAGGACTAACCCGCAAGGGACGGGGGAGCAGAGCGGCAGCGACACGGACACCGACAGCGGCTACGGGGGGGAGCACGACAAGCGCGACCCCAAAACCCAGTGGTCAGAACGACACGCCAAACAGGGGGCGCTCGAGCGTGCGATGTCTGAGACGACGGCCGGCGGCATCAAACAGGAGGGCGGTGAGCCCCGGGCCAAGAAGCCGAGGTCTGACTCCGCGGAGGAGATTCTCCCCGGTCACACGGCGGGGGGCGGGGGCGGCTACATGAGCTTCTCCCCAAGCCAGATTCCATTTAGCCTCCCCTTCTACCTCGTCCCCCCCGCAGCTGCTCCGGTAGCAGCCTACCTGCCCGTGCTGGAGAAGCATTGGTATCCCGGCGGCGTGCCGGTCATGTACCCGAATATGCTCCCATCATCTCTGGTGATGTCCCCAAGGGCGGGGTCCCCAGTCATCCACTACAGCCCCGTGGACTCGTCTGCTCTTCACAAAGCTTTGAAGCGCGCGCCCCCCCCTTGAATATGGAAACGAGAGACTGATGCCATCCCGGACGGTTGCAAAAGGCGCCGGCAGCTCTTCAACCGACAACCCGATTGAACACTGACTTTTGTGTGGGCGACCTGGAGACCCCCAGATTACCCATTGCTCTGGGGGAGGGAGGGGGGGGGGGTCAGGGGTCATTCGTTTGGAAGAGACTGCGAGAGGGTTTCATCTCTCTGTTGAATGTCAGAGGTAAACCCAGAATGTAAGGCAACAATTAACCCCCCCCCCAAAAAAAGAAAAGTCATTTGGACCTATTTTTGCACACAAACAAGTTTATAATAATCTGTGAATGGACGGCCTCCCTGCTGTGTCTGTCTGTCCTTTGGACTAAAATGGGACAGAGAAATGTCCGCATTTGGCCATCAAAGGTAACATCAGAGCTAAGTGAGCGTTCGCGATGCTCAAAGAATTCCGGGCATTCTGAGGCGTGTCATTCATGTTCTGCTCCACTGATCTGGCCCGACGTGTTTTTACGACTTTGTTTAAGACTCGTGAGTATTCACGGGTCTCGCTGGAGTCATTTCTGGTAATTACAGGTCAAGCTACTTGTGCATCTCTATTTTTGATACGTGACACACTTGAGTGTATTCCCGCCGCCCACAGATTCCCACTCAAGTTAAGGCCCGACCGTGTAGCTTCATGCCCGTTGCCTTTAACACAACCACGGCAGGTGCTTCAATGTATTCGCTTTAAATGTGGCGAAGAGAAGTGGAATGTAGCTCAAGCAAAAAAAAAAAATGTTTTCGTATAGAAAAGAGGGTATTTGGGATTGTTTGTGGGGAAATGTCAGAAAATTCTGTTTTGTTGTACATATTTTGTATATAAAGTATTACTGATATATATTAAGATATTAATAAAGACTTTTTTCTTTTTTTTTTACACCCCCCTGTGGAAGTTGTGTCTCTCTGCAGCAGGGCTTTAAACGTGTTGCGGACGTCCAACCTGACAGCTCATCATCACAGCTCCTGCTTACATAACGCTTGCATAAGCGGCCGTGCAGCCGATGCCTGATGTGCAAACTCGATGGCATGTTTTAGATTACAAGGCTGTAAACACGTCCAAAGCATTTCCTAGGGATGAACGGAAGAATGGTTTTCTGTTGGGTTTTTGTTTTATCTAAAAAAAAATCTCTCTTTTTTGGACTCCTTTAGTTCACAAGACAAGGTGCAACGTTTTGTTCCCAAATCTGAACCGTGATTCTTCCACTCATATTAGAAACGGTGGAAGGAAAATACTATTTGAAGTGGCAAATGGGGGGGCTAAAACTTTGATGTAGTTTCACATTGATTTTATGAAAGAGCAATCCAACCCCCCTGTTGCTTCCCGCCTGGTTCCTGGCCGCCCACCGTGTCTCCAAAGGCAGTGTGGAAGTGACACGTTTTCTGCTCAAGTCGTCACAACAACATTTCTAATGAAATATGCAGTATCAGCGCCACCTTGTGGCGAGTAGAACTTCACACACCACACTGGTTCCGACCGCTGTCGACCTGTGAAGAGATGCAAAACTGGATTATACCAACAAGGTGCTGGGTTCGAATCCTATCTGTGAAGAGTTTGTATGGTCTCGGTGTCTGCGTGTGTTTTTCTCCGGCTTCCTCCAAAAACATGCAATTTAGGTGGATTGATTACTCCAACTTGTGTGTGAGTGTGTGCGTGAATGATTGTCTGACTGTCCGCGTTGCTAATAAAACGATTCCTCTTCCGTAAACAGACACCTGGAGTAAAAAGCTTTTATTGTGAAAAATAAATCCGAGCGGAAGTTCCCGTCCTGCTTTTATCTCCGCCGTCCGCAGCGACTTGTCCTCGGGTCCGGGACTGTTACGATGGTGCGGGTCGCGGTTCTGCTGATCGGACTCGCGGTGCTGTGCCGGGCAGAGTTCGGTCCGCCCACGGTGACTGTCAGCCTGGATGAAGCGCCGGAGCTGCGCTGGAAGCCTCTGGCCCAAGTGTTCGATGTGGAGTTCTTGAGGAAAGCCGCCGCAGACATTATTGAGTAAGTTCTGCAGAGGATCTTTTACGTCATCGTGTTTTTGTATACGATGCCACATATTTAATATATATATACTGTATATATTTATATAATTATATAAATTATATTATATAAAACCCTCAATTTAAAGTTAAATAAATATTAACGTCACTGGTTTAGTTTCACTTTCTCCTTTATTGCACAGGCAGGGCCGCTTGATTTATTTAATTTATTTACAGCGCGCTTCATGTAACATTTATTATAGGGTAACTACAAGTTATAAATTTACAGGGTAAAGAAAAGTAATCCCCCCG
Source organism: Brachionichthys hirsutus (assembly GCF_040956055.1). NCBI lineage: Eukaryota > Metazoa > Chordata > Actinopteri > Lophiiformes > Brachionichthyidae > Brachionichthys > Brachionichthys hirsutus. Next base: position 11,803,312 of record NC_090904.1, read on the forward strand.
CCCCCCAAATAATAATAAGTAAATAAACATGTAATAAATAATCCCATACCAAAAACTAATAATAATAATAATAATATTTCATATTGAATAACTTCAGAGTTAATAAATGCTTGTGATCTTCTCCTCTTCTCTCTTGTTGTCAGCTCTACCGTTCCAAAGTGGGTGCATCAGGCGGTTAAACCGGTTGTAGCCGCCTTGGAAGACTACATTCCAAAACCGTACGCCGGTGAGATCCGCGGCATCGCCTCGCTCTTGGGAGGAAGTGTTTCGGATATCATCATTCTCAACTTTGCCTATGAAATATCAGCGTATGTTTAACTTCTTATCTAGATTCATTGTTGAAAAGTGCAAAATGCAGTGTTTCAGAGAATCTAACGTGTACATATACTCGGGGGGGGGGGGGGGGTGAAATTCTCTCCCAAATATCTTTCCTTTTATACATTCATGGCCATTTTTTAAATCATTGAAGGAGTAAAAAAGGAAACTCATGTGTGCTAACAAACTTTATGCACCCCTTAAGGTTTTGCACCAGCATCGTAGCTCAGGACGTAAACGGGCACCTGTACCATGGCAGGAACCTGGACTATCCACATCCTGTTCTGAGGAATCTGACTATCGACGTAGTTTTCCTCAAGAATGGAAAGGTACAGGATGGATCCACGGCATATAAGCACTAAATAACAGCTGTTGTAGCTATTTCAGATGAAAACAAATAGCTAAGAATCCTTTACCCAGACCGCCAGTCCGTCTGCACAGCTTTAAGGCGCCTTACGATGAGGCTGAGCTCGTGTGTGTTGCACTCATTCAGGTGGCGTACAGGGGAACTTCGTTTGCAGCCTATGTTGGCCTGTGGACGGGCCAAAGTCCAAACAAGTTCACTGTTTCTGGTGACCAGCGAGGTGAGATCAAGCCCCCCTCCCTCCATATTCTAGTCTAGTGTGTCTATACAGCGCGTTTTATGCTTATTTATGCCCACCAGGTACTGAACACTGGTGGAACTGGTGGAAGAATGTGGTTTCTGCCGTCCTCCTCCGGAGATCCCCGGTCAGCTGGTTGGTGAGGGAGGTGAGAACGCTAGAGAAGTCTGTGTCGCGAGGAAATGAAACTTTTAACTCACGGGCTGTAACCTACGCAGTCGCTGGCGCAAGCGGAGGACTTTCAAGACGCAGTGATGCGCCTTTCCAAAATTCCCATCATCACTGGAGTGTATTATATTGTCGGTGGGGTGCAGCCAGGAGAAGGAGTTGTCATCACCAGAGACCGGACCCGCCCGGCTGATATCTGGCCACTCGAGCCCATAATAGGAGGGTAAGGCCGATAAATGGATCAGAGGAGAGCCCGGCTTGTTGCATAGCTGCACTTTAACACACAATGTCATGTTCCTGTGTTAGATGGTACCGAGTGGAGACAAACTTTGACCACTGGCTTCCTCCCCCTGCTCGGGATCACCGGAGGTGAGTTATCTCTTTTGTGTGCAAAGTTTTATTCCTTGTTCAATTCATAAAATTGAATTCTTATTGGAATTTCGTTGGGATTAAGGGAGCAGGGATTTATTATTGGGCTTTTGCAGAGACCAGAGCTCTCTATTGAGTTCCCTTCTAGTTAAAAGAAGATATAATAATTCCAGGTACATTCAAGAGAAGGTTTGTCGCTAATATTGCCGATCAGTCATGCAAAATTACTACTTTTTTTGGATCTAGTAACAAAAACATTTGTAATATGAGGAGTGGGAGTTAATTTGCTTTACTTTATATCACTGAAGTGTCACTGGGGGCAGCCTCGTATTCATCCCGTCGTTTTGTGTTCGTTTTGTAGAGAAGCAGCCAACAAGGCGCTAAATGCTACCGGCCCAGATCACATAAACATGGAGACACTTTATCAGGCGAGTACGAAGATTCAAAATATCAGCAATCTGGGAACTTCATTCCGAGATGCACCGTGTCGACTGCACATCGAGTGAGTCAGTGGCTAACAGAGTTTTGCCCTGCAGGTTTTGTCGGTGCATCCAGTGTGCAATCGGTAAGGAGAAATACGCTGAATACGCTGCCTATTTGTGTTTCAAATAATCCCATAACTGTTCATGTTGCTGAGATCGGGCAATTGTGTGCATGCCAGCATCTGTTCCCTAATGTCAATGGCCCTTTGTTTAAGGACATACTTGAGCTCAGCGAGCATGTACAACGGAAATGATGGACATTTTGAGTGCATGACCCCCCCCCCCACCTCTATACCTTATATTAATGCTCTCATTATATAGACTGTTTTGAATGACATTTGACCTTTGTCATAAACTGCTTTATAATCTCCCAGGATTACTGTTTACACAACAACAATGAGTGCAGCAACCCCGGAGAAGTACCGAACACTCGTCAGGCCGATGGTAATTATGTTGCATCTTAAATGCATGCATTTATTTATTTGTTACCGCGGTCACAGTCCTTCTGTCCTGAAACGAGACCGTCTCATGTCTTTATTTTAATTTCTTTCCAGGGTTGCCGCCCAAATTGACGACCATTGAGGAATCACCTGCTAGAAATTAGGCATTTTTTTGGGTTGATGCTGCTTTTTTTGTGTGCCGCTAATCGTGCGGATTCCATAACTTCACTGTTCAAATCTAACATATAACAAAGAAATTCCTTTAAAATAAAAATCTTTTTCTACTACTAAAAAATATGTTGTTTATTGTAGTACTACCGCAGCCGAGTAATGTATAAATAGTTCAAAGGTATTTTACAAATTATAAAGGTTATTTTAACGCATTCCGCTTTTACTTTTATATTCTTTATACTGCTTCCGGTTATTAAGCGCGCCCCCGAGACGTTCCCGTGCTTGTCGCGTGACTGGCAGCAGAACCAGAAACACTTGTCGGATCACATGACATGACGAAGCAGCCACTTCCTGTTTAGTCCTGCCCGTCAGACCTCGACCAGACTCCCGCAGCGGCTACGCAAGATGTTGGCCCTCATAAACAGGCTTCTGGACTGGTTCAGGGCCCTTTTTTGGAAAGAAGAGATGGAGCTGACCTTAGTGGGACTTCAGTACTCCGGGAAAACCACGTTTGTCAACGTGATAGCAGTAAGTAACGTTAGCTAGCGAACAAGCACTCTCAGGATGGGCCGAGGCTCGCATGCAGAAGAAGCTGTGAACAAATGTTAAAAAAAAGTCTGTTGGAAGTTTAAGAGCCACGGGATTTAAATGCTATTATCACAGTTTGACCGAAATAGCGCAGTTGCTGCGTGGCCACCCGGTGCAAATTCCCAACACTGGCTAAGCTTTAATGTCGAAACCCGAACCCGAACCGGATTTACGAAAGCGCTCGTGTGAACGCCCGTCTGTGTAATAGCTGCCAGAGCAGAGCGTCGGCGTAAAGAATACGGTACGCTGTCAACACGGGCCACGACTTTGTAAGCAGACTGCGTCATCCTGAAAACGACGAGGCCTCAATCCGTCGTGGCCACAGAATGTTTATATAGATTAAACACCTGGTTTGAATAATCTAGAATTAATCATCTCTGATGTAATGGTCCTTCTTTGTAGTCACGTCTATTTGATGCTGTCTGTCACAGCCTGACTGTCTGTATATGTCCACAATCCCACAGGCTCGTCCAGATCATGTCAGGTGATCTGTAATGAGGTTGGACCCCCCCCCAGCCTTTTCAGGGCTTTTAGGCCGGGCCCAGTTTGATATTTTTATCATGCTCTTTTGGTTCCAAAGCGCTGGGTGGTTTCAGAAAGCTTGGTCGGAGACTAATGCATGCTGATTCATGGACGGCGTCATGCTAACGTGATTTGTGGAATACAAGGGCAAGTATTCATCTTGAGGCTTCGAGCATCCAAAATTAATTGGCAACCAAATAGTTTCTTAATTCATTTTGACAGCCAGCCTGACCGGATGTATTTTTTTTATGAAACCCATCAAAGAGGCATGCAAGGTTACCCTGGTCCATCCACAGCTCCTCTTCCTCCCATTTAACTGAGTTTCAGGTTGGCTGTTAAAGGGCCCTGAAGGCGTGCGTCTTTTAATCGGTTTCTTCATGTTCCTTTTACATTTTGAACTTCTGCAGTTGTTTTTTTTTCTTCATGTCATTCTGTGATGACTCGTATTTACCTGCCTTTCAGGTGGAAACAGATCAAGCTAAGAAACGGCTAAAGAGATCCATATAAAATGATTTATTTCATCACATGCTAATTATTTATCTCATCAGCTGACCTTGTGGTTAGACGCATGTTAGAAAGAGGAAGGGAGCATTTAATTCCCTTTGCTGAACATAAAAGTGCGACTTGACAGAAAAACAAATTATCCACTGGCAGTGCATTTAGTTGAATTTAAACATCAAGTTTTCTTTGTCAGATATGTTGGTATCGAGCATTTAACACTTCCTCCAACAGGATGTTACTTGAGGCAGCAGTTTTTGTGTTGAACCCTACAAGATAACTGTTACAGACATTGGTATTTCGGAGGTGTGTATGCGTGTATGTTCACTGACGAGCAATCTGTTGTGACAATCGTGTGCCTCGTGCAATGAGACACGATCTATAATGAGACGATCCTCCGAGGAAGCTACGTTTTCATTGCAGATTGTCTCGTTGCAGAATAACTGTTTATTTTTTGGATAAGTGGTCCTTGTAAGAGGTGATTGAATTTTGAATTAAATCTGAATCAACGTGTGGTTTTCAGAAGTTTAAATGCCTTCAGATTATCAGAAGAAAAAAAAAAGCCAAGAACCACAAACGTGCAGATGAGCTAGCGAGAGACAGTTTCCAGCGGTTTGTGCAGAAAACCTTTGTGAAAAGCAGGAAAGAAGACGGATATGGAGAGCTCGTCCTGCGGTGGCTGCAGAAGGTGTTTTGAGGCTTTTCATGTGGCACGGTGGTGTAGTGTAGTGGCTACCCCAGGCATGGGCAAACCCAGGCCCGGGGGCCATATGCGGCCCGTTGGGCTATTTAATCTGGCCCCCCGAACTTGTCCAAATTATTTTATTAAATTAAATTTTACTAGAATTAAACCTGATTCATTTGACCTTTTCCCTGTAATGCTACCTGTAAAAGGCCAAATCATTTCATGTAATGGGTTTTGCATGTCATTTATATTAGCTCACACAAATACACAAATACTCAATACACAAATTCACAAATACTCCATCCATCTGTTCCTGGCCCGGCCCCTCTGTCAAATTTTAGAACCCATTGTGGCCCGCGAGTCAAAGAGTTTGCCCACCCTTTGGCTACCCACTATACTACCCACTATACTACCCACTATACTACCCACTATACTACCCGCACCACCACACGCTGTGGCTTCACAGCAAGAAGGTACTGGGTTTGGTCCCGATCTGTGCGGCGTTTGTTTGTTCTCTCCGTGTCAAAGGTCTTTGAAACTAAACTGGCGATGCAAATTAAATTAACGAGCATCAGCGCTGGATGAGATTTCTGTTGTGAGCAAGTCTATAGATAGAGTGGTTCGTTCGTTGTGCATTCATGTTGCTGCACCAGCATCTGGATATGTTCCACCTCGGGCGGGAGCATTATGACCGTAAAGTGCTTTTATCTTCTGTGTGCTTCAACTAAAAAGAGTGTTAGCCAAAATGACATTTCTATATTTGCTTCTGTGTTTGATGTTTAACACTTTATAACGATTTGCAACCTTTACATTAATAATGTGTTTTTAGCCTTTTGGAAGTTACTTAAGATAAAGAAGTGAATGTCGCCACGCGTTTGTAAAAGTATATTTCCATTGCGAGCTCATGAATCCCGTGACTGCTGTTGAAACTTGAGTCGCTCGAGGCCTCTTGTTTTTGCTCTCATCGTATCGGGCGCGCGTGGAGCCCATGCACAGGAAGGACCCAGATGAAATCACGCTTTACACAAACGCAGCAGTCATACGGATGTATTCACGAATGCGTGCGGATCAGATACTCATTTCTTTCTGCGTGGGCCTTCTTGTAATACGACATTCTTCTCATGGAACGCTGCATGTTTTGTCTCTTCCAGTCAGGCCAGTTCAGCGAAGACATGATTCCCACAGTCGGCTTCAACATGCGCAAAGTCACTAAAGGCAACGTGACGATAAAGGTAAGCGGCACTGGAAGTTTCCAGCTCGATGCATCCGCTCGCATTAAATGCATCGAGCGGTGTCGTCTGCGGCGCTGCTGTGACTGTTCTGTGCTTCCTCGCCTCAGATATGGGACATAGGTGGACAGCCCCGCTTCAGAAGCATGTGGGAGCGCTACTGTAGAGGAGTCAACGCCATTGTGTAAGTTTGTGGTCTCTCCAGAGTCGATCAGGCGGCTTCGGTGACCACTGACGCATGCTGTGTTTCCCCCCCCCTCACAGTTACATGGTGGACGCGGCAGACAAAGAGAAGATCGAAGCCTCCCGAAATGAACTCCACAACCTTTTAGACAAACCGCAGCTGCAAGGAATTCCTGTAAGTCACACTTTTGGCCTTCGGCCCGTGTGTTTGTGATAATATGTGGTTCTGCAGTTTGACTCCAGAGGGTCTCCTGATTCTTGCCACAATCAATGATTGAACTCGGTCACTGCAGGACATCACTACATGGACTGTAGTGATGTCGCCTTTGATGACTGGGTTTGATGTTCTTAAAGGTGCGGTGATTTGACGAGCCTCTCAGAGAGGGTTTACTTTGTCGTAATGCGTGTCGATGGCCCGCTCCTTTGTCTTTCACCAGAGCGATAATGCTGGATCTGTTCTCTCCTTTCAGATTCTAGTACTGGGTAACAAACGAGACTTACCCAACGCACTTGATGAGAAGCAACTCATTGAAACAATGTAAGGCGTTCTAGTTGTGGTTCTTTGATTATAATATTTTCAGTCTTCAGAGCTTGGTCTAGTTATCTCGTCTGAAATAAGACCTCTGTTTTGTGAAAAACATTTTGATACCTGTCGTTTGGAACCAAGCGTTCAGCAGTCACATGGTGTGTCCACGGATTAGAGGCTAAAGCAGTCACACATTGGATCTATTTGTAAAATATGCTAATGATCGGCTGTTTGCAGTCACCACAGCAACCACACCGATAAATCAATACGAAACACACAACAAGTGTTTCTTTCCCAAAAGAAAATGCCAGGCGCTGCTTTTACTGCCGCCAGACCTGCTATCACCTGATGCAAAGATTAAGTTCAGCCAAACCGTAGCTTCCTGCAGCATTCCTTTGGAATTAAGCCAGTCAACAATCACAAGGGAATATTTCTCCACCTGGTCAGGTGATTGTGACAGACACTCAAAAATATTCCAAGAGTTCTTCAAGCAAGATTTGGTGAACTTTGAGCTATGCGTGGGGATCCTTGTCACTTCTGGGACGACCGGTGACGCTTCAGACGTCCGCTCTTCCCCTCCAGATATCTTCTTGCAGGACTATAAATATTAATTAAGTTGAATTCTTTCATTGTTTTGACTTCTAACTTTCTAAAGTGTTTTGGTAAACATTTACAAAGTGCTTCAGGTAGCGCCTCTGTCCTGTCCTGTCCTGTCGGTGTGTCCTGCGCATGTTTAGTCAACAGTCAGGTCATTCTAAGTGTTGTATCAGACGGAACACTTTGACCGGGACGTCGCTTTGTGTTCTTAATTATACTTCTTTGATTTGTGCCCTGTTGTTCGTCAGGAATCTGTCTGCCATTCAGGACCGAGAGATCTGCTGCTACTCCGTCTCTTGCAAAGAGAAAGACAATATAGGTACAGAAGCAATTTAAAGGATCCTTCAGCACCGAGTGTTTGGGCCTGCCGAGGTCGTACAACATCCTAATGTCTCCCCCCCCCCCCTCTCGGTGCAGATATCACGCTGCAGTGGCTCATCCAGCATTCAAAGTCGCGGAGAAGCTGAAAATGAAGCCTTCCACGTTGCAGCTGTGTCCTCCGCCCGCTAATGGCCACGGGTCCTTGACAGCCGTCCCTTCCACTGCCTGTGTGAAGTAATCCAGTTCTCTCTGCTCACTACCGTCACCACTTGCACCGCCCAGTACACTACCACAGATGTTATAGCCCCCCCCCCCCCCCCCGTACAAACACTACCACCAGCCCAGATACCTGATGTCATGTTTTGGTACTGTGCTAGGAGGTGGGTCTTCCATGACACTCCATGCCTTTTCTTCTGTCACCACAGACATCTGTCTTTAAGGGTTTATGTTTATTGTTTTCCCAAAAGGCTTCTGGTTTGCGGTGTACCGTCACCCAGCTACACCAAAAGAGAGCGCTAATCCCACATGCAAACATCCATTTATGTCACGTTGGTGTGATTGTACTTGACACTTATTTGCCAAAAAAACCCAAAACAAAATCACGGCTACTTTGCGCTAATGCCTTCAATTAATGAACTCGTAGCGGCGTAGCCTCCGTTTTAATTTCTGGTACACAGAAATATCTGTTTTATTCAGTGCTTTAAAGTTTACACTCGACCTAAAGAAGAAGCGAAAGAAAGACAGAGTGTTTGTCGGGAGTTTCGGAGGCAAAATCCGAAGTTTGGTCATCAGAGTTTTAAGTGCCTTCAGTGAAAAGCTCCAGTCAGACAGTCATCGAATGCAACATGTAATCCGCTGTTATGGATAAACGGAGCAGACGGAGGGTAAAACCTATCATGACTCCGAACACCAACCCGCGACAATCTAATTTTTAGGTTTTGTGATCACATAAACACTCAATGTCTGAGAGAGGTTTGTATTGTACAGAGATGAGAGGCCGATGTTCGTCTGAATGCTGTTACGTAGATTAAAATCAGTTCTCAGGTAGTTAAAGGATTTATTTGTATTTGTGTGTTGTTTGTTTTTTAAATGGGCACACCCATTCCGTGTTCAAAGTATCTGCTTCATAATCCCCATTTTTGTTTGGGATGGATAATCGAAAGCCAGCGTTAGTCGCGCTGGCTGAGTTCGCGGAGGACGGTCCATCACTTAGGTCTCGGGATGCTCGATGTCCTCCATGCCTCGCCTCAGCAGTCCAAGGTCGACAGACACATCTTTTCCTTTCAGCGACGAGACAATGATCGCTCACACGTTAGACCGCTCTATATAACGTCATGTGTTTTATTTACTTGTTTGCTCGAGATGAGTTATTCCTTCAGCTACAGCACGCTACATTGCCTCTGGATTTGACTAGCGTCGCTTCCGAATCCATTATCTGTGTGTCTGTGATCTATGTAATCCTAAGTATCGACTGTTGGGACCACAGCAGCAACGAGGGGCTGTAACGCTTGGGTGACTGTGGGCAGTCCGGGAAAGCTTTGTTACCTGTGTAATAACATATAGCCTATTCGCAATTTGTATGTGCATGTGCTACAATACTCACATTCAATTGCAGACCTTGTAAATAAGAAGTTAGCATTTTTATTCCCTCAAATGCTCCTATCGATGTCATGCATTCTTTCCCTGTGATTGCTAATAAACTTCTTTTTTTTTTGAAAGATTAAATGTGGCGTTCGAGTTCTTTGAGCTGCTCTTTAGTTTATCACCATCAGGTGGCGGCAGAGGACAGTGGAAAGACACGAATAACGGACTCTCGACAAAATAAAGGCAGCCGCTCTTTTTTCTCCTCATGGTTTCTTGGCATAAGAATGATTGTTAAACATGCAACTGTAACACCTCGTGTGGGACATGTGTCCCAAACCGGGCGGCGATAAATCACGTGTTCTCACAGCTGGTAGCTGTAGAAGCAGGAATGACCTAATTTATTTAATTTCTTAAAAACTCAACATTTCACAGACAGCTGCTGCCTTTTATTATATGCCAGTGCAGTAGTCTGAACGTGTGGACGGATGAAGGTGTTATCCGATGAAGTCCACCGGGTCCAGATGGGAACATGACACACTCGAGCGTGTGTGTGGTTTAAGATTAAAACGCTATGCATTTCTGTGAGGTCACCGGGAAGGCCTGAAGGCGTGACGCTATTAATGTCATTTCACTCCCGTCGCAAAATGGGCTCATTATGCAATAGCTGTTTTGCAGCAGCCACCTGTCACAACGGCGCTGCATTTCTTAAAGCGTATAAGATTGTCAGTTCGACACATGGGCGGCCATTCATCAAGAAAAACTACAAGGTATGAAACAGCCGCTCGTAGCTTTCGGTCTGCTTAACCTAAACAACCCTGAGCTCATTGATGTCTCCACCGATGAAGGCTTGGATGGAGCGCTGAACGGATGTACAGCAGCCAATGTGGCCGGAATAACGTCAAAGTCTCAGCTTTCTCTGGATTCATATGGACCCATCATCACAAAGCAACTATTATGTGGCAGAAATATCCTCTCCATAAAACGACAGACATGATGTTATCCCCGTCTCGTGCAGAAAGAGACAAAATTTGAACACACTACGCCGTTTGTATTCGTGTGCACATCTGGGTTTACATCTGTTTGAAGCGCCGACATCTCTTTCCATCACGTCTGTAATTCATTTTGTCGTCACCGTGAACGTTTCGCCGAGCGTTGTGACATTATTTCATCCACTGCCTGCAGTTCAACTTTTGAGTTCATTCATGATATACGGCACTTACCGCTGCACCCACACAGCATCCGGCTAAATCCCAGAGTTCCAAACTCGGCCGTAAAGCGAAGGCCCTGCTCTGATTTGCAGCATCTTCTTCGCCGCGAGTTTTAAGCAGAGAGGCGGGTGGAGGTTCTCCTTCTAGAACATCATTTATTTAGCACAAACATTTGTATTTAAGACAGGATCTCTGTCGCAGAGAATGAAATATTAAGGTGTTCCTAAATTGTTAAACTAACCTTTTGGGATTAGAGGTCTGAAGCCTCGGCATTTGGCACTAATCACTATGTGTGGAATGATTGATACGGAGCTGCATGGCAAATGTCAGGACCTGTTGGTGCTTGGCGCCCTGAGAAGGACAGATGGTGACACACACTCTGCACTTAGCCCATCTTAATAAGACTCCACAGATCAATACGTTCCTGAGTGGAGCCGGAGTCTCTGAAGCAATCCGTGATTTTTAGGGCCGACTATCTGCGCGTCTCAGGAAGGCCTTGGGAGTTTTTATTTTATGTGTTTTGTGCAGATTTTAAAATGAGTGTATTGTTTTCATGAGGAAAAGGTCACTGCATTGTTCACAAGACACACATTTTGGCCCGTAAATCTAAGACTTCATCCACTGCTTACGACCAGATTTCACACCATTTCATTTGATAGAATGAGGAAGTGATGACACTTTAGATCTCAGGAGAAAGAGGGGGGAGGTTTGCGACCGGTTTTCACATTCGATTGGATACAGAGTTGGCGACTCTAAATCTTGCATGTCAAAGTTAAACTGTAATTTATTTGAATTTGAATGTGTGAAGATCCTTGTTTCAGTAGTTGTAGCTTCGTGTTTATCAGATTGAGCTTTACACTTGTCACCTTTTAGATATATGTTGGCCACAAGTAACCCCCCCTTAGGGATTAATAAAGTGCATTTTATCTAATTCCGTCCTACTGTGTTCGTCCCTAAGAAAAAACATGCAACAGATAACGCTTCTGGAGCGTGTAAGTCCTGGTTGATGTCAGGTTAAAAAAAGAAGAACTTTCTTGTTCCTTCTCTTTTTAGTGCGATTGTGGGCGTGCAGGAAAAGCTGCTGAGACCTTCAAATGAAATAATTCCATTTCCCCTCAGTGCGGGTAATCTTCCAGCCCCGTCCTGTTATCCGGCCTCCTCTCAGATAGCCGGCTCTGCTGTGAATGCTTTCATACGCTCACCTCCGAGCCGCGGCTCCAACACTTACTCCTTCTTGGATTCCATTAAAAAGCAAGGCTTCAGCTCCTGAGGCTCTGATCAAATAAGGTGGCAAATGCATTTTCCCAGCGTTTTGACCCCCCCCCCCCCCCAGTACCTCATATTTACATATAGATTGAGTATTTATCAGTCTGCATTTTAAGGCAGATTCACTGTAGCCCACTTTATTAAACCATGTTGGATTAATGTATATTTAATGAAAAGTTGATGTCGGGAGTGTAATTCTTTGAACAAGGGAGTACACTTGGTATGTGGGGTGAATAGTAATGCCAGACCAATGAACAACTGAGCTTAAGCTTGCTGATGTCTGTGTTGGTTGTTTGTTGTTGTAGCATCTTTTGTGCCGCTATGTGACCATTGGCCCAAGCGGCGTCATACCGGCGTTCGTCTGTTAGCACCATATCTCTAAAAAGTTACGGATGGATCTTGATGAAATCGTCAGGATATGTTTGGAACGTTACCAGGAACAGGTGATTCAATTTGGCGATGATCCAGAAGAGATCCTGGATTCTGGATCACTTTAAAATCTTCATTAACTTTGCAGTAAATGGAGCTTCAAAATTTGTTCCTCAATATCTCGGTTGATTATTGACCGATGTTTATGACATTTGACACAGTCATGTAGGGGTGGGGGGGGGATCTCTATGTTGCCACTGACTTTAATTGCGGATCGGATCTGGATTGAGGATATTTTCTAGATCTTTCTAAAAATGGGGGTACACTTGTGTTTCAGCCTACTGTGCATTTAATATTAGAGATAGAGATTTAGAACGAGCGTCGTCTTGTAGCTGAGTCGATTCGAGATGGGTTGAACTGAAAGAGAAAGAAGAAGCTAGTGGTGGAAAATGTCTTATTTTAACTTTTTAAAGGATGCAATAGCTGATTTCCGTATTCTCTGGTGCCCTCCTCACCGGGTGCCTGCAGGAATCTACCGCCCTTTGTTCGCATGCAGCATCAGGTGTGCTTGGAGGACTTTACGGGGTCCGCGTGAGTCCTTTATCTTCCAGTCACCATAGATTCAGGTTGACAATGGCTAAAATAAAAAAAAATAAAAAAACCTGAATAGAGAGGCTGACAGGACAAATGGCTCCCGACAGGCTGGAATGTTAGTGAAAAATGATTAACAATAGGGACGAAATAATGTCATGCAAACGGTGTAAGTCCAGTTTTAAAGTCTAAAACTATAGTTTTGCCTTGAACCAGGAATGGAGAGAACCATTTCCTCCCTTTTTACCTCCTCTGACTCAAGAGTTTCATCAGTGCAGCCTTTACTTTCGGATGAGAGGCGAACGAACATGAATCCTCGCGGGAGTTGGCATCCTTCAGAACATGATCTGTTGCTGCTCTTCTGACATAACCCCCTTGACTACCCCCCCCCCCCCCCCAATTCATTTTGTTGTTACACAAGGGAAATATCCAAAGCACATTTCTCTTGAGTAACATGATTTATTCTTCCTCGTACAGTAGAAGATACTATCGTCCCTCTGGGTTTGCTCTCCGTTATTAACTGCGAGAATGGGTGACGCTTTGTTGATGAGAAACAGCTGTTTCCTAAGTTACCCCAGACATAGGAAGAGGAAGAGAAGAAAAAAATCACTTTGGCATCTTCCAGCCACCTGCCTGAACATAAACTCCTTTCAGCTGCAAGCATCCTGCAGAGACACTTAAGAAGGCGTCATGCATGAGCGTAAAGTCTTATTGTTTCATACTGCTTTGAACGACATCCATTTCCTGACATTAGCATGTTCGTGTTTTCTGCTATGTGTTCTGTGAGCAATTTAAATGCCTATATAGTTTGCAATGCGGGGTTTTTTTTAGCATGTTGCCTTTGACACGCGTCCAAAGCAAAGTTTTCCAGTCATGAATTCTGTTCGACGAACAGCTTGATGTCATTAAAGACGTCTTTCAACGAGGTCCGAGGAAGAAACGTGTGTCCATGCGCCCCAAAAATAGATGAGGTGAGATGATGTAATATCAGGAGAAGGAAATGCTCCTGGACATAGTTAGCATGTCCTTCGCACTCATTCTGCTGCCAAGTTTAAAAGCATCGGCAAGAGCGTGATAAAAAAAAAACCTAATGTACGTCTTTAGCCAGGGAGTCCATCCATAAAGGCGTGTGACCAAGCAGGAATGGAATGCCATTGTTTTCCAGGAATGCTGTTTTCCTGCTTTTGGAATTTGACCCCCCTAATGAGGATGAGCCACGGCTTCTAGTGGAGTGTGACTCAGCATTATTGTGCCGGACCACAATGACCACAATCCCTTCCGAAGGTGCCGCTTCATGGAGGTTGGTGGTCAACAATAATCTGGTGTTCTAGGATGACGTTCCAAGCAAAGATGACAAGAGTAATTGAGACCTCTCACTGAAGAGTTTTTTAAATGTTTTTCTGTCCTCTGTCTGAGCTTAAATAGTTGTGCTAAATATCCTTTGATAATAACTGTGAAGCTACAACCAACATTTAGCCAGGAAAACGCAGGTATTCTCTGTGTTAAGAGAAACGTTGAAGCTTTGAATCCTTCAAATGAATCCATGCATATTTAGTTTGGTCTGCAACCAATGCAAACCTCGTGCTCCACTCATGTCAAGCATCGCTTCAAGAGGCTAATTCTGAGTAAACAAAAGAGGGAAATTATTATTGTCCTTGTTATTAATGCAAACACATTCCGGGCTTGAGATCTTGATACACAGCTCCATCAAGGTAGACAAAGAGATCAAGAGGCTCGTACAGAGGGAGGTAGTCAGGAGGTGAACGGGTCAACTCTGAAGACATGCCAATCTATTTTAAATGTGTCTTTTATGTGACATCCTATCTGCTTTTCTGGTTTAGAGTATCCTTGTTAACCGCCCCGGAGTTGGCATCTTCCTTCGGCTTTGTCTTCCTTTGCACCGGCTTGACATGTGGAATGCATTGTGTGGCATTTGGAGTCCTCCGTGGCTTATTACTTTGTCATTCATGGTATGAAGATTCTCTAGTGTTGGCGTGCCGTCTGCAGCCACGGTGGTCCTCCCAGCGAGAGACGTGTCATGTCCCCGGCGTTTCGCCCGGAGTCGTGGCACCTCTTCCACTACATGTCACGCACTCCCACTAATCTATGCAAGATTCCATGCATCTATTCCTCCCACCTCCACCTCTCGAGCGTGAGAGGCTTTGTGCATTCCAACGGCCGCTGGTCACCGACTTGTCTCCATTGGGGCTGGAGAGCATGGGCCCGGCTCTTCGTCTGCGGACTGATGGATGGCCTGTCTGACTTTATCTGAGCAGGACGGACGCTACGTCGGTTGGGGCCCAGAGATTGTCCGTCCTGAAGGCTTTATCAGTGCTTGACTTATAGAGCTGTCATCCTCTCGGAGCGAGGTTCCCAGGCGCCTCATCCACCCATTCCCCCCTCCTGTCTGTCATACTGCCAAGCAGGGACCTTGGCCGGTCTGCCCTGCCTGCTGGGGCTGGCCTGGTGTCTGCCTCCTTCCCATCCAGGGACAGATGCGTTAACAAACTGGTCCAGATTCAGATCAGCTCCACCCTTGGGCGTTGGAGGCTCTTACGACAGTAATGTGAACGCCAAATGTGTCACGGACATTCTTAATTTAGATCCAGGGAGAGGGAGTGGATAAATGATGTTCTCACAAGATGTCCGCTTGTATCACATCATCGTGTTCATACTCAAACAGTGTTGGAGTTTATGCAATCCCTGAAATAAAGTGGAGATCCTGCTTGAGTTTCCCTCTGAGGAGCTCGTGGGTGAGATTGGGCAGGGGCCAACTGAAGCGTGGGGCCGCTCGCACACTCTGTTTTGCTTAAAACAGCAGCTTTCGTTCGACTGTCGTAAAACGACTGATTCACCAAAGAATGCGTTCCATGGGTCGAATTAAGAGAGAAATGATGGGATTTTAAGGGTCATTAAAGTGAAAGGGTTCATCAAGGTGAACATGGCAGTGCTTCAAAGATCAGAGACAAATGGAATATCCCTCTGGGCACGAGTTAAAGATCGTTCTGTGAATAACTATGAGATCAATTATTTTCAGAATCTTGTAGCTCCTTGAGTTAGGCCAGCCTTGTAATTAATTTAATTGCAGTCACATTAATTAATCCTACTGCCTTCAAATGATTTGAGGTCTTACGTGAAATGTCTCGACGGCTGTTAGTCATTCCCATCGTTCCTTGATTTCAAATATCCCGGGTTGATCCAATCAAAATTGGAATGCTTTTAGTGCAGGTATGAATACACCCAAGATGCACCGAGGACACAGAGATTGGCTCGCGCAGACAGCCTTTGGTGTCCCAGGTGTCATATGACAGCTTACTTTTGGCAGCATGTACTTATAAGCCTACTCGGTTGACATGCCCTGCACAACAACCACAAGAAAAAGAAGCCTGAACAGGCAATACAAACCGAAACATTCTGTCTGATTTCTTTTTGGCTCAATTGAATGTAAATCTTGTGTTTGGACTTGTCTACCTGCAAAGACAAGCAGCCAGTGTTGTGAACATACTGTCTGTTTCAGTTCACAATGAACTCCAGTATCCCAGACAAAAACAAAATGCACGATCAAGACTTGCTGTGTGTTTTTTATTTTATTTTGTTGTTTAAGAAAAATTGTTGGCGCTCATTGCAAGCATTGCTGAAAGCGCGGTGTTTGACGCGGCAGCATCAGGACACAGAGATGCAATAAGCCGTTAAAGGTCTCACTGCGTCATTCACAGCTATGAGCCCTCTCTTAACTTTGACACGGAACATTAGACTGGATTTTGACGATGAGCATTCAGGAACACAGGCAGGGCTCCAATCATGAAGCTTCTTGTAGGGCTGAGAGTCAAACCAAGGTTTGAGTATCTTCCAGAATCGCCCCAGACAGAGCTGGAGTGTTTCCTATTCGACATCTCCCATTCCTGTTTTCTGTCCAACCTGAATCATATGCCTTAAATACTGCGTCATCTTTTAAGGGGGTGAGATTTATATCTTCTTCTGAGGAAGTGGGGCCAGGGATATTTTGGGAAGGCCGAGCGAAGGCTTTTGCGGGATCTGAACAGTCTTACAGATTTTCTATTTCGCAAATCCCGACCCATTCCCAAGGAAATGTGTGTGTTTTCTTATTTTTTGCAATAATAAGGGAAAATGCTGAAATCCTTTTCTTGCATCCACCCTTTTATTGAGATCTACAAAAAAACTAAAAATCATTCCGAGCCCATGTCCCGTTCTTCCTCCAGGCTTCATGGAAATTAATCCAGCATCTGATGTAATCTTGCTGACCAACCAACCAAACTTCTTGGCAGAAGCAATAAACATGTGTTAGTCCTACATGAGGAAAGGTTTTTAACGATTGTTTCATTGCTGAAATTGCTTTATTTTGTACAGCAGGACATGCAGCTTATTAATACCATTAGGTAATAAAAGGTTATAAATGTGGACTGCTTGGCCGTAAGCCTGCAGCCTTATGTAACCATTCTCAGCGGGTGTATTGTACCAGTTTCCTCCCTCTAATTGTTATCGTGATGGTTCCGTGAAACCCGGTATTGTGTCAGATGATGGACTCTGTCGGATACAATACTCATTTGTTGAACTTTTGAAAGAGCAATACACCAACCTGCTGACGTATGACATTTTTGCCGGTCAATATTGCTTATAATTTTGACAGACTCACAAGATTTTCAATAACCTCCTATGTCACTGCTGCTCCGGGGACATAGTCCTGGGAAATGAAGACCAAATGTAAAACAAAGCCGGGAATGAAATACTGTAATAATAATAATAATATCTTATTTATTGATACTGGAAATCCAGAATTAATGTGCCTTCAAAAATTGCACTTGTCGCGTCTTGTATTTCAGAAATTAAAGTTCAGTGACTTGACTCATGTTGGAACAAGAGTAGGTTTACAGGGTTGTGCTGTGAGGCTGTACGCAGGCCAGCAGGGCGTGGAGTCAGAAAGTCGAGGGAACATCAACAAGCATTTTCAGAATTGATTATATTCTAAACATGTTCTTGTTGACATGTCCCACTCCTTGTTGCTGCTACGCGCTAATAGCCATCAGATGCTGACTTGCAGCATCTTTCTTGAATCCACCTGGGCACAAATGTCTTTGTAAAACAAGTGGATTTTTTTTCAGACAATAATCCAAACCAGTTGTGCTTTCGCTTGTACGTTGCTTGTAATGCCGTCCTAAATCCCACCCGAATCACTTCAGGCAAATTTTAAAACCTGTAAAATGAAGTTATCCTTAATTTACCTATGAAGCTCCAGTCTATCATAGACGATCCAAAAGTCGCGCGCTGCTTAATTCTGTGAAATAACGCAGTCCTGATGAGCCAACACAGATTTTTGTTAGCCTGCAATGGCTTTGATGTCTTCTTTAATGAAAGATGTGCATCGATCATTTTGGCACATTGAATTGATTTGGCTGGAATTGCGATGCCGCATGATGAATGAGATAAATCTACACTCATTCGGTTGGGTAAGGATTTGAAGTTGTTCCAAATGTTATAAGTTACAGGATTGAACACGTGTAATCACTGTAACAAATCTACTGCATTTCCTGAATTCACTCGGGCATAATCAGTCGATGTCAGATCAGGTCTTCGGAGACGGTTAAGTTTTCAGCTGCACGGCTGATCGCTAATAACTATTGGACAGCAACGATGGATATATATATAGTTACCGGGACTATTTTACATGTCTGACTTTGGACCTCTGTATGTATTTTCTTGTATGTCATTTAGCAGGGCTTGGAGCCCATATGACTAAAGGCGGGGGACGACCCCCACAGGTAGTGGATGATGAAATCAAATATTTAAATAATACTTGGCATGAGATGTTGTAAGTTTAAGGAATCATAGCATTATGCAATAAGGCGTTTGCCTGGATTCTCACTGATGACATTTTGAGTGAAATGCTGGAATGTTTTCGGGTTTTTTCCATGCATGCATTACGATCATCTGAGATTATTACATACAACGCAGCTACAGAGTTGACACATGTGACCTGGAAGGACGCCCAGGCAGACAGTACCACTTTCTGCAAAGGTGACCTGTCACCACAGGCTTTTACACAGGCCTACTAGGGGTCTTAAGTTGCCCGGGGGAGCTGTAAAAGTGTTAACACCATGCTCACTTGCCACACTGATATTAGGGGAAGACTTGGTTACAGGAATAGCCACCTGTTCCCCTCTAGTCTGGGATGACTGCTTCGATTGTCCCCAAAGACCCACAGATTCTCACCACCCCCACCGTAGTTACACAGTGAGAAGAATGGCAAAAGCATTACAGACGTGCCACTGTGACCCGTGGTCAAACTCGATTTGTGGATTGTCACGTATCGAGTATGTTTCTAGCTTCTAATGAAAACTATTTGCATAACGTACTATAAATTAGTTGTTTAGTCTTAATCAAGATTGATTAAATGTATTAGTAATATGGAAATCCTTTAATACCAGTCAAATTTACTGCCATTGTTTGGCCACTTAGACTGGCTTCCATTTTGCCCGGTGGTGAATCGTGGTATTGCAGCAAAAAAAAAAAAAAGCACCTGCAGCTTAAAAATCTATTCCCCCGTGGAAAACACACTGACAGTAAAATCACTGACAGGACATTTTTAGCCACGAAAAACTGTCACGTGCATCTCCGTCCATTCATGGGTTTCTTTTGGTTATCCTGGGTCAGGTTACGGTGGAAACAAATAATATAGTTTCATTTCATAGTGACTCTACTGTGGGACAACTGTCTGCTACACTAACAGCTAAGCTACACTTTAAAGACTGATGACAAATGATAAGATATTTTATCTTGTCATTTTAGATCCCAGGTCTGGAGCCAATGTCATCCTGACTGCAGCTGTTGGCGGAGGCCGTCCTTTATAGCCTCTTACCTCACCATAACCGGGTTATGAAAATATCGTCAGTCTTTATGCATGTGCTTCAGGACAGAGGGTGGCGCTTGACTCGTTGCTAAATTGAGATTAGTGACGGACTTTCAAAACCACCTGCTGCTTGTTTTACTTATACTTTGATTTGTAAAAATTGTTCTACTGGAATAAAAAAAAAGGGTAAAAACACTGGATATATAAGAAATATAAGGATATTCTACCTTTCAAAGAGGGATAGAAGCTTCTATGTTCAACTTTGACATCTCTTTGAAAAGTTGATGTCTGTTCCATTTGAGTTTCACACTCTCGTTGGAGCATTTAGAGAACAAAATAATAATATAACAGAAGAAAATCCTCACAATTATATTATTTAAAAAAAATCTTGACAATGATTAAAAAAAAATCTAACAAATAATACGTTTATTTTGGAGGTCTTCCCTCATTGCGGCTCTAATACCCTGTTATATTCTTCAGCGTTGCAACACAAAGACACTTTTAAAACAGCAGGTGTAGAATGTGAGTCTCAAAAGGGGTCTGATGTATCTCTACAGAGATGTATTTATGTCCAAATGGAGTATTTCTTTCCCCTAAATTGTCTTCCAAGTATTCCAGCAGCTGTCGAGGGTAATTATGACTCTTTGAAAGACAGAATTGGAAGAAAAAAGAGAGAAAGTAAAGGACCCAGGAGTCATATAGAAAAATAAAACATAGAGGAATGTGACATATGTCTTGTGGAAAAACTAGCATCCATTAGTTATTTCTCCTCGATGCTTTTCTCCAAACCTGAGCCGTTGAAATCTTTCAAACTGTTACAGACCCTCGCCTCCCTCGCTAATTCATGTCAGAAGTGATGTCTCATTTTGTCTCTCATAGCAGCACTTAACCATCCTGAGCTTCAGCGGGAACCTTAGAGCCATAGATTCAACCTCCACCTTCTAAAAACATGTTTTTAGTTCCACACGGAACCTTAACATTCAGAGAAACCACGTCGGCTGCACGCCTCCACTGCCCTTTCAGCAGCTACAACATAAACAACGCGAGCAGGCACGTGGGCTCGCGACCCGCAGTCGAGGATAAATTAGACAGAGGTTGTGCTCTGGAGACCCGAGGCCCCCCCCGGGGCCCCCAGAGAGAGACAGAGAGAGAGAGAGATAGAGAGGTCAGAAGATGTGATGTGTGGCTGCATGAATGAAGGCCTGTTTTTGGAGGGGTGTGTGTGTGTGTATGCTCAGCTATATTGGGATGTTTGTGGCACTGGACCATCTTGGAGCAGCAGCTGTAGCATAGCTTTTGCCTCCTTTGCACTTATTGAACCTCCTGCTAGTTTGATAAATGATGACCCACTAAGATGACCACCCACCCAACTGTCTCGACCCACAGACTGTGGGTTTAGTTTCTATATCCCTCTGCAATGTGCCAGAGAACATCGTGTCTCCGACTCATGGAGCTGAACCGTGACTGCACCGTGAGTACACTGCAGTATGATACTCTCATACATAAATGTTCTCTTTAGTGGCACTGATTACATCTCATACATGAGGGTCGCAACAATGACAGTCCGCCATCGTGGGGAAACAGACTTTTTGTAAATTGGATCCCGCATCCTACAGGAACGCACAACCAAGCCGAGCTCTGTCTGATGTGTTCACTCAAAATATTTCGTTCCTTCATCACGATAAGACGAAACAAAAAGATGCCTAACTTTGCCTCTTAATCTCACCACAATCCAAACTGATTAAAAGTCTGCGCTTTGTTCAATTTCCCCTCCTCGGAGACATCAAAGTTACATATTTCAAATGTTAGTGCTTGTTGATTGCAGAGAGGGAGAATCCAGTCTTTTATCACGCTGACAGCAATGAAGCAGGCGCCGCTGTCTGTGAAACCAGAGGCGTCTTTGTAACGGCATGACAGTTTAGGACTCCGTGTCTGAGCACTAAGCCTGCATCACTTCGTCTCTCGCTATCGAGGGCATCGCACGGCAGCGTCTAGTCTTCTGCATCGGCCTCGCTTGCAGCGACTGATGCAACGTGTCGCCACTTTAAGCCAGATGCAGATAAGAGTCGCACTCGGTGAATGAAAAGCTCTATGGAATGCACGACGACTGAAACGTGATTCTGGAATAGACGTGCATATACACAGACCTTCGTGATTTATGACTCCTAGTGCTAAGACTCCTATTTCCGCCGACATCCGTAATCTTGTGACAAAAGAAGACATATTTCACTCCACACCACATGAATCGCGTGAGTCAGCAGTGACAGGCAGCCAAGACAAAAGAAAGAAAAGAAACACCCAACAGTTCAGCAGCCAAGCACTCACATAGACAGGGTCGAGGCTATTGGTGTATGAAATGTCATTTTGTTTGTAACCTGTGATTATTTGCTCCAGAGTGGGGGCGCTGAAAATGACCTGCTTTCATAAAGACCTTTCCTAGAGGGGCGCCGCCATTTTCTGTTATGAAGCCTCAAAGTTAGAGCGGAGGGGTTGTATTTCCTTCATACACAGGGAGCAGTGCCAAGCATGAGTAACTTTGAGTCACATAAGAAGAGTTTTCCTAATGTGTGCACCTAAATGCATGCACAGCCCCGCACATGTTCCATATATGTGTGCAGTGTGACACACGGTTGCAGACGCACACACAAAACGTTGTTTTCTTTCTCACACACTCGGCACATTCACCCTGAGCACTTGACCTCTCTATGAAAATCTAATTACGCTTTTATTTTTCTATTCTTAAAGTGCAATTGCTGCGAAAAACAGGATCTCACAACCACACAAAAGCAAAAAGCCGCCTCGACCTTTTCAAACTGACGAGCCTTTCAGCCAATGTCCGGATTTCCGTGACATTTTGGAACAAATCTGTCTTATTTCTATGGCGGTGTAATAAAAGAAAGGACGAATTAAAGACTCGCTTTTTAAAATAAGTTAAAAGCTTAATGCAGAGAGCGTTCAATGGCATGCAAAACAACAACAACTGACATGACTTAAGACATCGGCATGTCCTCCACGCATGCCTCGGTGGAAACCGAGCTGCCTGCAGCTCCCCAATGGTGGATGCCGCTCGGCCACAAGCTACATCCTGGAATGTATTTGTCTCCCTGTTGCTCTAAATAATGACCACAAAGTAAACAAGACATGAAGTGACACTCTCAATTACTGTTGATGAGTTCACTAAACTCATTCCTGCGCAACCACGTATTAAAATGTTTAATGATGGCAGCATTTAATGCAAAGAATGCTAAAACTCTGCTTGTAATTCTCCCAGACAGACATAAGATTACTGTAAACATTTACTCACTCAAATGTCACCATGGGAATTTCCGACTTTGGATGGAATCAAGTGAAAGACACATTTTCACATTGTCCTACCTCCTTGTCAATCGCCCTTTGTTTTTCACCTGATCTTTGCTGGTATACACTTTTCGGTCTCACATGCAGCTGGAGCTCATCCTCTGTGTCCGCATCAACGACCCTATGATGATGCTTTCGGGTTAGGGTCTAGTCGCAGCGTTGCTTTCACTTTGTTTAACGAACAGTTTGCTGTTTTTCTGCCGTCACAACTTGATTTTTTTAGCTCAGATTTTTTTGCTGTGCAGAATCGTGTGTTTGAACTCAAGGGAATGACTCGATTTGCACAAAGGATACCCTCAAAAAGCTGACTTTAGGATGTGTTGGGTGTGTGCGCAGACATTTGTCTGTGGGTTGCAATCAAAACAGGAGCCCGATTTACAGTAACCAAGTCGGGACAGAGGTCGTGGCGTACGCAGAACATCCCTGCTAAAAATCAAGCCTATATGTTCAGGCAAAATATAGCAACAGCGCTCGCGTCAAAATGGGTAATTAGAAATGATTGACAAGCAGGTTAATCCAGTAATCCCAGTATTGCATTAAAAATGTCCCCCTGAGCTGTTTTGGGTCCTGGCTCAGGACCATCCAGACACATGTGCCATCCAGATGTGGCTCATAGGATGCATGTGGTCGGGCTCAGGGATGACTCTGAAGAGAAGCACTCAGCACAGACAGCGGTAAAAACAACGGTGGTCACATCTCATCTATGTCCTCCAAGGGACGGCTGTACTGGCTGGAGGAATGTTCCCCGTATGAATCTGATGATAACATGTAATCATGCAGATGGCGCACTCAAGCCTGGATGTAACATTTCACTAATTGTGTTTCATCTGTGATTGTAAGCACAGTTTTTATGCCCCAAATGTTAACTCCTCTGGCAATAAACTAATTAGTGCTTGCAATACTTTAAACAGACATTACATTTTGGTGATGATCCAGAAGTGATCCTGGATTCTGGACCACTTTGAAATGTTTGTTAACTTTGCGGTGAATGCGTCAGGAACCCGGCTTTAGCGTCCCGTTCTACGTGGCTCCACCCTCATGGTCAGGCCACGCTGCTCTGCCCGCCACGCCTGTAATCAGCTCATCCACGTCACCTGTGCTGCTCAGGACACCTGCTGCTGGGCTCGTCATCAGCCCCGCAGCACACTCTGCTCAGTCCTCACGCCGGCACCACATTTGTTTCTCCACTGACTGCAATGTTAATGAAGATTTCTAAGTGATCCAGGATCTCTTCTGGATCATCACCAAAATTCAATCATCTGTTCCTGGAAACCCTCCCAACATTTCCTCAAAATGTCATCAGGATCCATCTGTAATGTTTTGAGTTATGTTGCTAACAGTCAGAAAAACATAACCTCCTTGCCCAAGGTAATAAAGGTAAAGGGTTTGAGCATTCAGAGGCCTCTATGCAGTACTAAGCTTACACATAAATAGAAGGTGGACCGTGCTTATGTGCTTATGTGCTCATAGGTCTAAAGCACATGTTGGTACATGTGTGAGATCCTGTGGTGGGGTTTAGTTATTTAGGAAGATCATGGTCACGGAGAGACTCAGCAACCAAACGCTTCACAGTTTTAACAGGAAATGTTCATAAGCGGATGAATCTGCAGCCAGAAGCTCTGAATTGGAAAAGTATGGGCTGCCTTCATGATATTTACCTGTGGTCTGCCGCAAGAAATGTGCTGCCACCATGGGAGTCTGTGGATTGAGGACGCACTTATGGTTAAATCTTACCGGGCCAGTGTGGTGAAAAGACCAACAAGATTGCAGAGGGGGAAAGGGAAAGGCTGCAAAAGACAGGGAAATAACAATTGAGTGCTTTTAGAAGCTACATTAGCGTTACGTTTTGCCAGGAAGGCTTTATTGCATTTGACAATGACATTCTCATGCCTTGGTGACCAACTTTTCTGTTGTTCATCGCGCGGAGGCGAGCATAAAAAGCCAAGGCCTATTCCTCTCGTTAAGAGTCAAGAATTTGAAGAACTGGATAATATTCTAAAGTCAGAATTTGCAGCTCTCTTTGATCATTTCATACTTTGTTGCTAACCCTGGAAACACAGACACATCCTCACCACATGGGCAAGTTCGTGTTTGAGGAAAAAGAGTGCACGCATCTCTGATCTCGACAAAAATCCCAGGAGAGCAGGTTTTCATCTCCATTCCCGATAAATCTCTGAACCAAAAAACAGGAGATTCTGGAATTCTTCAAAGGAGGCTGAGAAAAATCTATAACCCGTCAGGGCAGAGCTTCTCATCAATATGGCATGATCCTCGCTAAGTATTCTCATGTGAAGCCAGCAGCGGCAACTACTGCAGCTTTGACCACTGCAGGCTGGGCTTTTGCATGTAGCTGTGGGAACGTGTCAGAAGAATGCGCGGAGCAAACACGGAAGGATGAATGTTTTTTTGTTTTGTTTTTAAATGAAGGGATGTTGCGGTTTGGCCACAGATGCAGTTTTAATTGTCTAAATCTTTGTGAGGAGCAGCAATACTACAAAGAAACTATGAATCTAAAACACGGCAGAGTAAGGTGGTCTACCCTTGGTTTCATTTCTCAGGCTTTTAACGATGCTGCCCGCCTTGCCTGACGAGGTCTGTTCGAACCTTGAGATGGATGTTTTGAATTCACTGTTTTCTGTTCTCTGTGACAATGCATCGCAAACGCACCTCGACTGCTGGCGTCTCATGTAGCCTTGAGCATCTCGCGTCAAATAGACAAGCAGCAGACTTAAGGAGTCTGCTGAGCTTGCTTCTTAACTCAGATGTGTTGCTGGCTGCTTTAGGTGACTTGAGGTAATTTAACAATCTTTGTGTTGCTCCCGCGGGATTTGATGTCAGATTTTTATATACAGAAGTATTCCCCAAGCCAAGTAAAGATACATTAATGTTGTAAACTGGTGCTGTTTTCTTGTATTAACAAAATCTACAACAAAAACTTGAAAGAGGAAGAAGAAGGTTTTGTAGAAATATCCCAATAAATGAGTGCTGGAACAATTTAACAGTTTTATTTGGTGCTAAGCCTTAGTGATGATTATCTCTGATGTTCACATTTCATTATTTTGTCCTGCTACACCCGTTGTAATTATTTCATAGCTTTCTTTACACCACTTTGGGGGCAGCGGAAACCAGCCGTGAACTCAGCACCATCATGTGAACACTTTACAAAATTGAGACGGGGAACCTTCCTGCAGATACTCACATGTGTTTCTCAACCAGCAGCTGAACATATTCCCTGTTATTTAAACTGTGCTTTTTCAACGGCTTGACACTCTATCTGGAAAGGATGCTGACAAGCAGTGGAAGTGAAGCAAAGATGCAATATGTGGCGCCCAATCACAAAAAAGTTCAACTCATTTTAGATTTTAAGCCCATTTATTTAAAATATATAGTTGGGTATCATCAGCAAATTAACAACTTGTGTTCAAGCAGATTGAGGATGCCATCGTTTTATTCATAACTGCAATGTAATTATTTGGGTAAAGTTCCTTTGATAGATGCATCTTACAGCTGCGTGTGAACACGCAGAAAAAGTTCTTTCTCCAACCTGTCGGTCCTCCAGAGGTCAAGCATTAACGCTCTGTCCAGCCCTGACAGCGCGACTCATCGTCAGCAGCCACACCTGTATGTCTGTCATTGGTCCGACCTCTCTGCCCCCCCCCCGTCACACACAAAGACATCCCCTGTGTGTCCCAGCACACACAGAACTTTATTCATCTCTACCTTTGTGTTTGCCTTCACACGAGAGGAACACCAAAAGGCGGTCCTTATCTGGAGCTGGGCTAAATGAGCCCATGCTGACGATGATGAGAGTCACGACAAATCCTGTCATTACAGGAAGTAACAGTCCGGTGGATTCGTTTAGGTCCCAGAGACAGAATATTCTGGTTGGTTGATATGGATTCTATTCAAGAGGCAGCACAGGAAGGGAAGTCTTGAGCCTGGCGGAACTGAATTAACTGGTGTGTGAAAGTCTGGTGTCTTTGCACATGGACATTGCAAGACAATCCTCAGGTCTTCTTGATTCAGGACACTTCCTGCTTCATCGTTAAGCTCCACGATGCACATTATCATCTTGTAAATGAAGCATGGAAACCACACATAACCACAAATTACGCCCTGCATCGCCGTTCAGAAGAGGAAACAAGCCGAATCTGTTCCGCGGTGGACAAACAGCATGGCATGTGCAGAATTTGCACAGAGGTTTCTATGTCTAAGCTGTGGCTTGACCCCTCTCTGGGTCTCCTTAGACATCTCTTGACCTAAGACGAGGAGGCATGAGGGGACTGAAATGAAAGAGGCAAAAGGTACCAAGTCCCCGCTGACCCCAATCCCTTTACATTGTCACTCATAATGACCTCAGAGAGCCTGCCTCCAACTTATACGTCTGTCAAAGGGGCCCCTTCTGGATGTTTAAAATACTTAACAGTTGCTCAATTCAAGAATGCATGGGGCACACTGCGGTGCTTTCAGATGCACTGGATGGGGGAAACGAGTCTGCCATCGATCAAAATGAACATTTCCTCTCACGATTTGACACCTGACAAAGTAACACCTGTGTGATGCAAAGCAGACCTCACAGACCTCACTTTCAAAACCGCTAACGATCGAAACGTTTTCGATCTAACAGATACAAACACATCTGCAGCCGCCGAGCTGGCAGGTAAGAAGCTGGGATGTGAAATGAGTTTGGCACCGCGGCAGCCACAATCGCTTCCATGTTCACCACATCTGCCGGCACAAAAAGCATTTTCTCATATAATTATTGGGACAGAAGCACGCGTAAAACTAGAACTAAATTTCCATTTGCAAAGAATACATTTGAGAATTTATGCGATTTAATGTTATCTCACTCGAGATTCTTAAAAGCTGCAGCAGTGGCGAAGAACTTGGTCTGTTAGCAGACACCATTTAAAGTACTATTAAATGAAATTATGATATTACTGCAGCTCATATGGAGAAACCTCTACTGACCTTTAGTAGCCAGTTATTGACGGTGATAAAACAGCAGTTACTAACATTCTGTAATGAGTAACGTAGTGAGTCAGGTTAAATAAATGTAGTATAAATGCTTCCTGTTCGGTGGCATAGGGTGTGGGCGGGGCTAAACGGGTTCAGCCCATCGTCAATCGTCTTGCTGTGTGTGTCCCTGAGTAAACATGGAGTCATTATTAGCCACTTCCTCTTGCGTCTCCTTCGCACAACCGCTGCCACTTGACCCCCATAAAAGTGATAAACCGCGTGTCCTGAGATTCTGACTCGTGTTAGTCTAAAAGGTTCAACTTTCGCCTCACGGTCCACCATTAATTGTTTGCTCACGTCACTCTGAACAAAGACATACAGCATCGTCTGCAGCAGAAATGACCTCTCCCGTAGCGGCGCCTCAAAGTCCTCCTGTCATCTTTGTGTCACGAGTGAGCTTTGAGACGCGTCCTGAAGCAGCGTGTGAAGCAGGCACATGACATTGATTAACGCACAGCCAGCAAGGTTTCGTGGGGTTCACTGTAACGCAACACCACAAGTTTGAGAGCATTAACTTTGCTTGCGTGACTTTAATGGAGATGAGGGAGTGGAAGCCTTCGGTCCTCCAGCGAGGCGTTTCCTCTTGGTGTCTGCTAACAATGACATTTATAGATTAGGCCTTTGTTTTGAAAGCCTGTCATATTCTATTTAATTGTTGGATATATAAGGAACACAGTATGGTTATACTATACATTATGCCATACATGATTTGTTTTGTTTTGGTACAATACAATGTCAATCATCAATTGGACATGAATTCATAGCTGTATGACGTAACTCTGCCCATCTACCTGGATCAATGCTAAACAAATAGCAAATGCAATGAAGCCAGCACTAGATTAATCAAAAGCTTTGAATATAAAGACATTATAATTCCATCATTTCATTCCTAAATTCATTCATTCCTGATTTGAAAATTACATTTGATCTTGGTTAGCGGCGTGCTGGTGTGGCGTCAGGCAGCTAGCACCATGCACACCTTAATTGCCATCTATCATTTTAATAGGGGGGTAACTTAACACTAACCAGCATACCCAATAAAGACAAAGTATTCTCACCCTTACCTGTTCCAGTAAATAAGCAGGGGGTGCGACGGCTCATTATGGTGCACGTGGGGCACACTTTCATACCAAGACTCGTAAAAAAACATGGCTGCAGCAGCTGCTGGGGCGACACAGTTCACTTATACATTATTTATGCTGGGGGGGGGGGCGGTGCAAATGGCTGGTAAGAACTGTTTGGTGCACTGTCTGTCACGCAGCTGGAGGGGTCCAACCCGAGCTCCTTTTTATAAGCCTTCGGTGCCAGGGGCCCCCCAGCTGACACCAGCGTGGGAACGGAGGCCAAGCATCGGGTTGTGAAGGTTTTTAATGGCGCGTTGTCCGATGTAAGCATGGAGGCTGGAGTCACAGAGGCTGTGACCTCCACGACTTCCTCACACATAAAATGGCGACTTCCACCGATTGCTCACAGCTACCAATCTTCCAAGTCTCTGAATTGTGGCATAAGCAAAGCCAGGCATCTATCGTTGGACCTATTGATTGAAAGTCTCAGTCTCAGTTGGATGCATTCAGAAATGTTCATTTCCACCTGCAGCTAATTGACAGAATTCCCAACCGCTGACACACAAACATGAGAAAAATAAACAAAATAAGTAAATCATAAGTAAAACTCAAACTTACTGGCAAATAAATCTAGGAGGTGGCAACGGAAATTAGTCCTTATTTTCTACGGACTCAAAAAAAGAAATCCAAGAAGAGCGAAACAAACGTCTGTCTTGCCAAAGCACCAAGTCCAGTACAACTAGCAGTAAAAAAAAGAAACGAAAAGATAAACAACATGAAGGAAGAACCTGATGAGACATTTACAGCAACACGACTGGCACTAGAGGACAGAAACACACAGACTTAAATACAGACAATGCAAGAGGAAATCGAAGACAATGAAATACAGGTGGAGACAACTCAGTGAGGCTTAAAGGGAAAGAGGAGAAAAGCACATAGAAGAGAGAGAAACAGGACTGCAGACTGATAAAAGGCGTGCATAACCCTTCTGCATCTTTAATCTGGGCGTGGATGTGTCGTTTCATTTCAGCTATACGAGTAGGAATAAACCTTTTAAGTACATCTAATAAAGCTCAACCGTAGCTTTATGCATGACTGTACCATCTTTTAAGATGTGGTACATTCTTTATGTCATGGTTCAAAAGCAAAAGGGACATTTTATTGGTATATGTAGGACAGGAAACCCATGGCGGACGTCTCCTCCTCCAACGCCCCCATATGTTCAGTCCATCAACGTTTGACCGAGCTTCTTCAGACTCACCGATGTGCACAGATAGTTTGGTTCCCAGGCTGGAGAAGGAAGAATCCTTTCTCCTGGAGTATTCCTGCACCTGTCAGGGACATACTGGAGTATTTGTACTGTCAGGATGTGTTTCACTGACAGACTGCTTTAACACCGTAAACACATCAAAGTGAAAGAAAAACATATTCGGCATTTTCTTTGGACATTGTAAAAAAAAAGTCTAAGAAGTAATACCATCGAAATAAAATAACAGCTTATACCTGTCATTTTGCATATCTTGTGTATAATACAAATAATCAAACTTAATTGTTTTATTCTAAAATGTCATTGTAAATAAATAAATAAAAAATACATTTAATCAGTGTTTCTCTTACCGTACACCAACTTCCAAATATTTGATTTACCTCTTGAAAGTTTCAATTATGCTCTATGGCCGGTAACTAAAAAAAGCAGAGATGATCTTTTCTTTTCATCCACACGCCTGAGAGGTTTTGTTTTGACAAACTGCATTTTAACAAGGTGGTTAAAAAGAGAAGTGAAATAAAATTATTACGCGACAATCTAGTCAAACCATCACGATTTAAAAAGAAGAAGTGAGCGGTTCACCTGGAATCGGTTTCGTTAATGTCTCTGCTTCCACAGATGTTTCTCACGAGTCCCATCTGCTGGCCTACGACAGGCCTCCTAACTGCCGCTTATCTACTCCTCACACTTAAACAATCAAAGGCATCCTTTGAGCTTTAAATTCATCTGTGTTGCATCATGGGATACATCTGGGACTGCTTGTTTGTGGCGTTCGCGTTCTCCCGATGAGTGGGCTGGAACCTGAGACGTGCACGTTCCCAGGAGTTTGCCATTTGCTTCATCTGCCATGCTCCGCCACGCTGCCGAGCCCAAACCGCAGCAGATGTTATAGAGTGCAGATTTGTAAATATTTACCCTGGTTAGGGGCAAATGACATAGAGGGGTTGCACAATCCACGGTGACGGCGTTGCTCCGTATCAGCCTCGGGAGTCGTGTTTGGGAGGCGCTGCAGCGATGCAGTGCAGTCATATTTCACAGAAAAGACGTGGAAGTTTAAACCCAAACTATAAAGAGACGGCCATTAGGTTTGTAGAGCTGGCAGTAATGGGCTCTGAACCACAGCCCATACCTGGAGGGGTTTATGATGAGAGAGAGCCATAAGCTTCAAGTACTTAAAAAGT
This sequence comes from Brachionichthys hirsutus, assembly GCF_040956055.1. NCBI lineage: Eukaryota > Metazoa > Chordata > Actinopteri > Lophiiformes > Brachionichthyidae > Brachionichthys > Brachionichthys hirsutus. Next base: position 11,834,779 of record NC_090904.1, read on the forward strand.
ACTCCCTGCAGCGCTTTCACCTTACAGGGGTCTCCGCTAAGTAACTGCGTGTCTGAGATGAACGGATGTAATATCAGATTAACCTTCCAGCTGATATGTGTGATTGGTAGCCGGAGGAAGCTTATGACAATCGCAATAGATGCTTAGTAAAAAAAAAACTTTTCTTAACTCTCCCAAGACAAGCACGTAAGAAGCGTCAGGAACAAGGAGAGGAAGGAGTAGGGAGGAAAAAAGGCATTACCTCTGGTCTGATATGGAGCCTAATCTGCTGCCGTGGGATGAATCCCAGGGGCGAGGGGTCAAAGTGTGCCTTGCTGCTCGCAGCACCCTTCTCCCTAATGAAGACAAAACAGGCAGGCTGCACTCTGGGCCGCCTGGATGCGAACCATTACCGCAGCTAATTGTTAATTACTGGATTAATCAACATTGAACGCACTGTTCGCTGCGACTGGTTGCTGTGTCAGAATTTTTTATTGACCGCCTTTGAAAATGTAAAAGCAAAGCAAAAATCGTATTTGACCAAATAGAGAATTATTATTATTAATATTCGTATTTGGAGAAGAAAATTCTGCTCGTCTCAGGAATGTTCAGATGTGATGTCAGACATGATATTGTCAGTTACGTCCATGTAGCCCGTTGGATTTCTTTGCTCACCAACACGAGGGAATTAAAGCATTCATTATACAACATTTGGGCTATTATACAAGCATGCAATATTAGGAAGCGCGGTAATTGTCCGTGTTGCAATAGCAGCCTGTCTGCGTTGGTGCAGCACGCCTCATTAGCGCCATTCCCACAGCTGGATGCAGGCTAACCAGATAGCCAACGTTCAGTCTCTAATTGGCTCCTCTGGTACCCGGCATTCCCCTCTCGATGCTCACCGACAGGCTTCGCTATCAGGGCCTTGCGAGATATTGATTGAGCTTCTTTAATGATAAATTCCCTTTGTGCTACAGAAACCAGTCAGCAAGGTCTATCAAACTGGGCAGAGCCTTACTTTGTAGAATGGATTTGGCGAAGAAAAAAATATTCCGGCACGTCCGCGGAGTTCCGAAACAGGGAGAATCAGACTTGCATGTTGTTTGGAATTCTCGAAGCGCAGCAGCACTGCAGGGAAACGGGTCAATAGCATGTTCTTGTTTTCTGCATGCTATAATATCACCAGACTGAGACACACATATGCCAGACCTGTGATCCTTGTTAGCGACAGCTAGGCGCTCATGCCCTGCAGTCTGGGAGGTCAAACATGACGGGAACAGCAATGGGTAAAAGAGGAACGGCGGACGGGAATGAAAGGGTCAAGAGGGCACAAGGAGGGTCAGAAATGAGACGCTGCGAGTAACTTGGCATGAGCGACCCTTTCAGCCAGGGTGTAGCGTGTCTCCATGCAACATGCCAGCATTTTATTTAGCACCAGGCAACAAGTTGTAGGGAAACCCAATCTCCTTGCCAGCAGCCGGCTGCTTCTCCTCCAGAAAGGCCCGTCCAGAGCTTCATGCCGTCTCCCAGCTCTCTTGTCTGTCTTGCTCTGCATGACCCCCCCCCCCCCACGTTAGGTGACGTGTGAAGCCTCTTATAGCCCGCCAACTCCAGCTTTTGTACTGCAGTCAAGTTGCCACGTCTCGTATTACATTGACTCTGTCAATGATGGCCCAAGGGCAGATGCAAAGTTCCGGGTGCAGTCGCAGGGAAGGGGGTGTCACCGATAACTCTCCCAAGTATGGAAGTTTGAAAACACTCCAAAAGAAACGGAGGCCTACGGTGAACGTTCCGGTTCGACATTCTGTCTAGATCCACGTCAGCATGTGCAACGCCACCGCCGGATCAATGCGCCTCAGAATAACACTGTCGTAGCACATTCAAGAGGAAATGCAGCCCCCATTGATGCAGGATGACATAATTCATTAAACGGGAAAGTGAGAAAGTTGTACCTCTGAACGCTGGCTTCCATCACATGACGGGGATTAGAAAGAGAAACACAGGCCCTATTATCCAGTTGTTAGAAGTCGGACAGGGATGACCTTTTGGTTCACTCATATCGTTTGCCTGCTAACATTGATTAGGACTTATCGGTGTAGTATTTAAAGGTTTAACTGTAGCGCGGTGTTGTTTGGGGCGGCATGTCAGGCACACGCAGAGTCGTGTCTGCTCTGGATGATTAATGAAGGGAAAGGTCAGCCAAACGAGCTCCCCGGCTCGCCGTTTCCAGACAGCAACCAGAGGTGTAGGGTTCACTGTTTTCAATCAGCCGCAGAAATATCAGGACTGTGTTTATCAATGCTGCATGTTTCAGGTCTCAGGATCAATGGTGCATCTGTATGTGGTACAAAAAGAAATTGATGCAATGATACAAAAAAAAAGTATTTGCAGGGAAAACATCTAAGCAAAGAGCCGCACATGCACTAAACGCTCGCAGGAATTTAAGTTGTTCAAAGTTCAATCTCACAGAGATCCTTATCAGGCCTTTGCCAAGTCGGCGTCACAAGGCAGAGCAATATATGGACACATTCATCACTCAGGTGACAGAGATCATCTACCTGAGAGGCCACTCCTGTGGTGGACCAATCAGAGAAAAGCTGAACAACTCCTGTAGACCTCCTACCGGGAGAGACAGCGTGAATAAAGTCAACAAAGCTGTTCATATAGAAGTACAACTCTATGACATATAAATGCTTAGACTGAGATAGATTAGCGACGGAACCCAAGCCCGCTAACCCTGGGTGTGTCTAGAATCTGGCTGTAGTAAAATCTGCTTATAAATAAAGCTATAAAATCGCCGCCTGGCTTTCTCACACTGATTTGTGGCCAAGTTTTAATGCTCCAGTAGAACAGCTGATTGAACACTAATTAGAAAGATGATTAAGATTTTAGTATTTTTTTGTACAGCATGTTCACAGATTACAGACTAATATTCAGTAACCCGAACAATCAGGTTGTTCTGATATGACATCAGTCAGCCTGATGTCCCACAGTGTGTACATCTTCAGTGGAATTAGGTTCTCCGTTATAAGAACCTGTTCCCGTTCTATGGAGTAGGCGGCATCCCAAGGGAGCGGAGAAGAATCCGAATCTGAAGGTCTGAGTTAACGATTTTAAAGACAGTATATAGAGACATATATTACTCTTCTAATATATATATATATATATATATATATTTTACTAATACAGGTATGTTTATTGTCGTATTTATATTTACTAGAATCACAAACAACTGAATTTTTTTTTTGACAAATAATGAATTTCAGTGGGTGGCACGGTGGCATAGTGGTTAGCGCTGTCGCCTCACAGCTCCATATGGGGTTTCTCCGGGTTCTCCCGTTTCCTCCTCCCAAAAACATGTGATTTAGGTGAATCGATACTCCAAATTGTCCGTAATGTATGAGTGTGTGCGTGAGTGGTCGTCTGTGTCCGAGGTGTACCCCGCCTCTCGCCCATAGCAAGCTGGGATAGGCTCCAGCAAATCCTCTGACCTGCAAACTGGAAAGAAAATGGATGGATGAATTTCAGTACCCCAAGTCAAACGGAATCAATAGTTCAATACCTAAAATCTGTCTGTTTTCAATATAAAGCTGTTTATTCTGATGTTTTTTTGCTAACTGTGAAGCTCATATCTAAAATCCTCCCATCTTCCCATCAGTCTGGAAATTTCGAGACCGTTATTTCAAAAAAAAAAAAAATGTTTTTATTTTGTTGTGCTTCTTTTTTTTTAGGTTGCGACACCACACTTTGTCCTCAGCCACTCATTTCCAGTCACTGTCCCATCTGAATCCCATTTTCACCTGATAATCTATTAAGCTGCAAGCCATTTGCAGAATTTATCCAGAGACCCGATACTGCAAAAGTCTGCAAAAAAAATCAAGCACAAGCAGTTATTTAACCGAGAGCAGATGCACAGAGACAAAACCAAAAGTAAGCTGTAAAGATGATGTACTGCGTGGCTGCGCCGTTGCGGTTGTGCGACCCATGTGACTGACAGTCATGGCTTCTGATGGCAGATAACTGGAAGGCTAAATGTGCGAGGCAGGCAGCCTTTGTGAGGGCGGTTTGGTCAGACAGGCTCCATGCAAGTGATAAAAGTGGAAAAAAACATCCAAACAAGAGGAAAATGGGATGTCGTGTCTATCTGTGAGGACCTCGACATTCTCAGTAATGATAAGGCCTGGGCTCACGTCCGCCTGCATCAGTATCTGACAGCACTGGTGGACGCCGTTGGCGGTGGTAGTCGTGGTGAAATCTGCGCTGATTCGTTTTTGCACGATTGGATGGGATGTGTGTGTGTGTGATCGCCCTGCTATTGTTAGTTTGCTATGCAAAGTTCAAATATGATTTATTTTTGGGCATACATTATCCTGGAAGCTCTATTCCCTTTGTCCAGGTTGGCTCGTTTCTGCCCTCCGCCTGCTTCGCAGTCACGATGACATTTGTTGTTGTCGTCTGCAGAACAAGCGCGCCCACTCTGGAAGATGATTTTACCCAGCCTCTCCCGTTGTGTTGCAGGAGTTTGGCGGTGCGGTGCAGATGAATTTTTAATGCCCGTGCTGAAAGAAATGCTAGCCCGCGCATTCCCTTGCAGAAAGCAATTTGAAAGCTGCGGCACATGTCGTGTAGCCACAGCCCACAAGCAATCACAGAGATCTAAGTCAAATACCCCTATTCCCCAACATGGCTCAACAAAGGTTTTCCCAGCAACCACTTGGTATTCCGTGCAGAGAGCTCGAATGAAGGTGCCTCGACCCACAGCGGGGTGAAGCCTCCCCTCTTTTTTTTTATACCGGCATATTTTTTTTTTTTTATCAGGCATTGTTTTACATATGTCTGTCTTGTTTTGAAGTCCAGAGATTATGGAGTAAGGAATGTAATCCTCAAAGCTATACAGGCAATTAAGGTGATTATAAGATAAGATCAATTTATGAAATATGGTTGTTTAATGCCAGTTATCACTGGGGATATAACTGAAGGCTCCGGAGACATGCAGGTAATCAACAGGGCGTGATCCGTGTAAACACCGAGAGATCACACGGGAATAACACGGAGAGGTGTTTTCTCATTTACTCCCATGAGCTGAAATCAGTGTTTTGGTGTCGTGCAGATGAAAGTCATGAGGTGGGAATCAATATAAATGGCTTTAATAATGCACCACACGAATATAAAACTTTTGGTCACTGTTTCGTATGGATGTGGTAGATGTAAGATGAAGGAGTTTGGATTTTAACTATGTATTATTTTTCCACTTTATATGCAGGCCTTTGGAAATATTTCCAGAGTGGTATGGAGATTTGTACATGTGTGTGTGTGTGCGTGTGTGTGTGTGTGTATGGGCGTGCATTAACCAGACCCTGGGCTTTGACAAGTCTCCTTTTGGAAGCTGCAGAAATAGAGAGGTGGGAAAACACGCAGCCACACTGTAGTCAGTTGCCACCAGTTTATAATAAATCCCACCAGGCAACGCTCCACATCGACTCAGTTCAATACTATTGAACGTAGTCAGCGATCAATGTCTGTAGGGCAGATGTAGGCTGCACTTTACTGTAAGGGCTATGAAGTCTGGCCCCCTTTTCCATAAATGTAAAACACAGAACTTTGTGTCTTTCCAGTCACACAGTGTGGGATTAATGCTTAGAAGACGAACTCATCTAAATGCTAGCTCATGCTTTTCTCAGAGTTCACTTCATCAAACCTCCATTCAACTTCTGCTGGACCTCGTCCCTCTGTGGGACAATGCTGCCTGTCCTCTAGAGCGTCCCTTTAAAGGTTTTTGGGGTTTGTGTTGTCACTCAACATCTTTTCTGCATCATGTTGTAAAGTTTCCCTACATCTGTTTCTGATTCCTCAGGGCCAAGCAGGAGAATAAATGCATCTCTATCAGTAAAGATTTACAGGGGATGGGTAATTGAGACATGAAGATTTAGGTATTGGGTTACTCCTATAAAAGAATTTATTACAAGAACGGGAGGTGCAATGCTTTTTCTCTTAATTTTGATCTATAGGACTACACGAGGCGTTTTTATTCTTTCGGGCATATTTCCGGCACTTACCTCACAGCCTTTGCAGATTATGGACTAACAGAATACCGTGATTTGCAAATAGGAGGACTTCTTTTAATTAAAAATCGATAAAAGACTCAATCACATTTCCTCTTTGAGACATATATCAGCCAACTAGGAGGCAGAGGGTGATGGGAGGCCAAAGCACAGCTTGGGAGAAAGTTAAATGAAATGAAAGTTTAGTTGGGTGGGTTGCCTTGTGCTTCAGGGTGTCATCCTTTGGGCAGTGGGTTGTGTGTCTCCCAGCCCATATAAAAGTGTGTTTGCCCAAAAATGACAAATGTTTCTCATTCCCTTAACTTGCCTTTTTCTTTCTTTTTATGACTAATGGACTCACTAAGTTGAAGGGGCGTAAACGGTGGAGGCCAAGGGTGCTTTGCAGCCATCAGCATGGAGGAAACTGGGAATTAAATGAAGTGTTTTAGTTGCAGACTCTGTTGTGCATCAAGCAAAGCGATAGTGAAATGTTGTCACATGACGATCAAGGCTCCTCCCTTCACCACTTTTTTCCATTTATTTGTGTGTGTTTTTCTACATGTTTCCCCCTGTTGTACACAGTGGCAGTTCTAGCGACGCAAAATCTTTGCAAATAATTTTAACTAATGATTATTGCCGCCGCCACCTACACATCTGCATTTGATGAACCTTTCAAGCTGAGTTCAAGTCATGCTCACTACAAATTAGAAGAGAGGTCAGTAGTTTTTATTACAGAACGGCGACTGGTATTTTAAGTGAAGACGGTGAATTATAGCCGTGCCTCCCAGAGAGGAGAGAAACATTCCAGTACTCAGATATTATCTTGTCGTGCCCATTAGATATTTCACTGTGAGACCAAATGATGATTTCAACCAACCGCAGCTCTGCCCACATTAAGTCAGCAGACGAATTACACTCCATAGTAACTCCAGCCAGTCACCACAGCATCCTGTGTAACTTCCCTTGTGGACCAAGCGTGGAATCTGATTGCACCTCACTTTTATGTGAGTTGGGAGATCCCAATAAAGCAGTGTTACTTGGTACCCTCTGCCAAACAAGTATATTTAGATGACATCAGCTTGTTCATTTTAATCATCCTCTAATCCCATCTGCTTTGAACGGGGCTCAGGGTAAGCCTGGCGGTAATTGGCTGTCATAAGCAAAGCAGGGTTTGTTCAGGCGCCGATAATCATTCAGCTGAGGAAGAAGAACGGAAAATGGGAGAGGAGGAGGTGAGCAGCTCCTTCAACACCCAACGGTGTCGGTAGAGGCGATGTCTTTGAGCTTGTTTCATCTGAGAGAGAGAGAGCAGCGTCACCTTTTACACTAAATCTGTCCGTTTGGGTCTTTTAACAACATTTAGGAGAATATTTCAGCACAGGCCTTCATGGGCTGATGGATGCATGTTGATTTGGTGACCTTTCAGTTCTTTCAGGTCAAGTAAAGAAAGTATTTATAATAAATACGTTTTCCAAGTAAATTTATCGATTACTCTGAGCAGAGAATGCGAGTAAGATTCAGACTGTTTGCGTCTCGCTCAATCCAACTTCAGGCATTTCATTGCTGTGATGACGCTTGCCTAGTTCAGACAGGAGCAATCAATCAACAAAACCAAAGAAAATAAAAATGCGTGCAGAGCGCCAGCTGTTTTGTTTTTGCTCCTTATTTAGGATTTCATCCAGCTCTGTCGTGCTAGAATCCCCGGCGCTTGCTCACGGCATCTGGGTTCAGCTCTGGAACGCTGCCTGAGCCACTGACATACGATGACTATAAAGAGCAATTACGCAATGAACGCAAATAGATTTGATTTACTTTTAATAAAAATGTAATCCTGTATTGTAATAAAATTAAACTAAATCAGAGTAATTTATTCAGATGTAATTTGTCAAGTCAGGTTCGAATGAAATCCAGATGGTGGCATGTGTATTTGTAAGTATTTTGCTTTTGTATGTGTGTGCGTGTGTGCGTGTGCGTGCACTGTGAGACAGCTTTTAGTAGAGCCGCAGGGAACATGTTCATGATGGATTGTTCATTTTAATCTATTGTTTTCAAAGGGGGTGCTCCTTTTACAGACACTTGCTTGCTCTGCTGTCCAATAAAAATGAGCACATTAGGAGGACAGGGTGAAGTGGAGAAGGTTGATTTGCCCCGGCGACCCCTGACGGGGCAAGCAAGAAGACAAAGAAGAAGAAGAAAAAGAAGAAAAAGAAGTGTTGCCAAAAAGGCAAAACTAGTGTGTTGTTGGACAGTGATATTGATTGCTTTTTCTCACAACGCTACGCCCAAACCTCTACTAAATAAATATCTGACTGGTGTTGCAGAGGATTATTAATTTTAATCTGACTTGGCATAATCTGTATGGTAAATTAGCTACTGGGGTTCACAGTGTGACACAACATGCACAATATGGATTCCAATAATGGTATATCCTCCTCTTGCTTTTCTCTTTAAATCTCTTACAGGTGACAAAAAATGGCAGGTCCTGAGCGAGGAGCCAGGAAAGACACAAAAGCCCAGTGATGTGCAGGAATTTGACCTCTTTGAATGCCACAGCTCAGATTATATTGGAACAGCTGTATTCATCTTCAGAGAGAATGTGCGATAGCCGCTCTCTTTTGAAGTCCGACGCTAGTTAGACTCTGCGGGTTAAAGTAATTACAGCGCGACGCGTGGAGAGGTCAGAGAGAAGCGACTGCTTTAGCCTCAGATTGCTGCTTACTGCAGCACAACCAATGCTGGAGACGTAGAGCACCATGACGCAGCGCTCTAAGCATCCATATCAGGCCTGGTCACTGCAGTGGCAGATGTGTGTGCTGCTATGGGTGAAAGAGACCCACTTCCCTAGCATAAGTACAATGATCATTTCTGCTTTTAAATATATTTTGTTCATCAATTCACGTCCTGCATTGCCGGGCGCTATAAAAGCAAAATAAATGACATCTGCGATCGTATTAAAATAGTGTAAGTAGTAATTAAATGAATCACTCGTGCCAATTTTATAAATTATCTCCATCTGTTTTTGAAGAGCTAACAGAAAGACAAAAACATAACACACTATGTTCAGCGCAAGGCATGATGGGTAATAAAGGGTTGCACTTCAATGTGAACTGAGTTATAGCAAGCACCGATGGTGAAACAATGGCGGGATTGGTTCCGCCCAAGTATAACTAAAAGATGAAACTGATAATTTATGTCTTCTTTATGGTTGTCTGTGTGCAGAGCTGCTGCCGTCCGACAGCTGTCTCCTCCATTTAAGACTCCGTGATAAAACACTGCAGCATGTCTGCCAACCATGTGGTCAGCGTGTGGGAAAGCCAGGCTGCATGTGAATCTGTGATGGGTCACAACCCGGGACTTCCCCAGATCCCGAGAATCATCAGAAAGCAACACGGCAAGCAACATTCTGACAGATTAATTACTAGTTTATTGCAGTGTTATTGGTGCATTAAGGTGTACCTTGGTGCAGCGGCAACAAAACGTATTCTAATATTGGTACCATCGTAGAGTAAATTATAAAATCAAACAAAGATAGTTATGCAACATGACATTTCAGATCATTGTGCACCTCATGCATCATCAATATTAGTTCCCCCAGGCCCATTTCCCATTTATATAGAGAAAGGAGAGCGGGTCTGGCCCCGAGATGAAAGAGCATGTCAGTCAGCATCTGCAACGAAGGCTGCCCACCTGCTCCAAATACCACGCAATCAGATAGCTAATGAGATACCTGACTGGATTAGCAGGGTGATGCAGGAATACAATATGTTATTAAGGGTCAGCCCTGGCTGGCCGGGTTCTCTCCAGCTCTGCTAGTGAGCAGTGGGAAGGTACGGACGCAGCACAATGAGGTGCTTTTTCCTTTTGCTTGATAAAGCTGCCAAAATTCCAGCGATGTCTATGTTGATTGAACTGCTAATCAAACGGCAGGATCTCCAGCTCTGGAGCACAGGTGGTAAAAGCTTATCAGACGAGGCCTTTCCATAAATGTGCTGGCTTAGCTTGGCTCGCTTTGACTCGCCGCATGACAAGTGCACGGATTTGTAAAGAACGGGGCTTCATCCGCTTGGAGGTGTGTCCTTTGATTCAGTTATCAAAACCCATCATTTGAGACAACAATTAGGTCGGTGAAATGTTTTCTGGGGTCCGGACTTCACTGATTTTTCCCAGATTTATCAAGAAAATCTTAGATTTAAGGAAAATGATAAGAATTATTCTCTTATTATGTTCTCTGGTATATTTTAGTACCTTCCTTAAGGACACGCATATTTAGACACGTAGAACATTCAGAACAATCAGCAGGCTTAGTGACCTGCTGATTTTGGTATTGCACTAATTACAAACAAAAGCCACCAGACTTATTTGCAATCGCCCGTTGCCATGGGTACCAGACAATGAAAATGAGGCTGAGCTTGAGTGCTGCTAATACTGGTGAGAATAACATTAGCATTGCTCTGATGTAGCTCATGAAAGTGAGATGTGCCATACTTCATTCAACCAAACAGAGACGCTTTAATGGTCAGGAATCCCTCCCTTTTACCACGTGGCGGTCGCCATGGACACCACCTACTCAGCACTGATTTATATCATGTGTTTTCTTCACATGTCTTAAAATCTGACCCGATGGCACACTATTAATGCCACAGCAAACATTCAGTTGCACGCGTTCAGATTCAGAATCCATGTTTTAATACGGCCATGAATGGGTGTGCATTCATGACGTCTCCCACATGAAACAAACTCAACCTCAAAATGCCTCAATAATTCAAAGCCAAAGTTTCTCTGCCTGTTTCTCCTGTGTGTTTTTTTTTTATTATCAGATATTCCTTTTGCTTGGTCGCTCTCCAGGGAACAGAGCAACAAGGCTGCAGGGGGAATTTCTTTTTCTTTTCATTTTACCTCCTTCCATCTCCCTGTCAGTTTGGATCACGCAGTAGCATATCGTCAACTAAAATCATACCTATATAATGTGACAACAGTACGGATTGGTGAAAACTGTGTTTTCTGTGCCAGTTAGTACAAAGCAATGCATGTTTTCTGAATGGCGAGGAACTAAACGAACAAGGGTTTGCAGTAACGGCTCAGTGAGTCTGATTTTGCAGTGCGGTGTGCAGTAAAGCATTATGTTGATGCTCAGCAGCAGAAATGCTAGCCACCTTGTTGACTAATGATGTTATTTATGAGCTGTAATTGCCTCTGCTGCTGAACCTAAAGATGTGCAATTGTGCAAGACAATGCGCAAAAGTCACTCAAAAAGTTGTTATTGAAGGCCAATAAAAACAACATCCTGTTTCTGCCCTGGCTTTGAGATCATTGTGCATCAGTTCACACAGAGACAGACAACCGTTCACGCACACACGCACACACTCATACACTACGGGCAAATTAGAGAAATCATTTTACCTAAATTAGATGTTTTTGGAGGTGGGAGGAAACCGGAGAACCCGGGGGAAAACACACGCGGACACAGGGAGAACATACAAACTCTTAAACAGATAGGAATCAAACCAGTACCTGCTCGCTGTGAGACGACAGCGCTAACCACTACGCCACCTCTACCCCAACTATTAAAACCAAAGAAGCCAAACACTTCGAGACAGCCTATTGTCAAAATCCACTTTTACTTCCGATACTTTATTTCCTGATGACTGGAGCGTTTCCATCTCAATGAACCACCAGCCCAGAAGCTACTTGTGATGTAAATGCCCTCAGAAGTAGAGGTGGGCTAGAGGTCAAGTGGTCAACCAAAAATGCATGTGAGCATGTTTGTTTGTGTATGCAATGAGGGTGTGTGTGGCGATGAGTGTGTTTGCATGAATGTGCATTAGAAAGAGGGACAGAAACAAAGAAGAAATGCATCAATGGGACAGAGCACAGTGGGAAGTAGTCATACCTGATCACGTTTTTTAAAGAGTGTTTGTTTCTGCTTCATGACAATGTATAGATTTGTGTCTTTAAACTGTAGGAAAGCATGTAGCATCCTCCAGGAAGTGATGTCTAAAACATTCTTGTAATCAGGTGACCAGGTTTGGTTGTGTTTAGAGTGCTGACCAGTATTGGATTGAAGTCACTGGATTAGGGTTAAGGCCAGTTTTCTCAGTGTGATTGGAATTGATTTTAATTACTTTTAGTAATTTGCCTTCCTCCACTGATACTTCAGGTGCCCAATCAAGCGATGCCTCGAACAGCTGATGCAGCACAAACACACACAAGAACAATGGGGGAGGAAGCAAATGGATGATGTTGCTCTTGGCTCTCGGTATGTGGCTGTTTGCCACGACAAGGAGGCAACAAGAGACGGAGTGCAGATTGCGACCTGCCTCTTCGTGCTCTGAGAGATGAACGTCTGTGCCAATCGGTGAATTAACTGAGCACCTTTTGACTCGGCTTGTTTGGGGCTTCCACTGAGCGGAAGCCAAAAGAAACAGAAGGAAGTATCCACAAATCTTTGCCAATGGAAAACACGGGCCACCCAAACTATACCTATGAAGGAGGTATAAACAGAGGAAATGCCAGATTGTTGGTTCATTAGCTGTTATACTTACACTTTCAGTGCACCTACTTTTAATTTTTGTTAGCTGGCTTTTGAACTTTTGGCACTGGTCCCATGCCCGGATAACTGGGGAGGGGTTGGATCAGGAAGGACGTCCTGCATAAAGCCTGTGCCAGATCGACCATACGGATGGGTGGCCCCTAATGAGGAGCAGCCAAAAGAGGAAGCCTTTAATGGATAACTTTCCATACACGATAGGTTCAAGAACGTTGTGATTTAAAAGCTGTAAATTTTCCAAGCGTGAAGATTATGAACACGAAACAAAAAATAGCAACGTGGCTATCATAATATGAAAAACATGTTAGCATTGAGTTGGTGTTGGGCAACGTGGCTCAAAGGAACAGCAGCATGTCTGTAGACTCTTAGTCCTTCATTATTGATTCTTGAGATGATGGATTATTATACCGGGTTCTTTGATTGGTTCACTTCTCTGGTTGCTCCTCTATTGTAATTGCTCCAGTTTACCAAATTAAAACTTTGTTTTCCCGACCTGTTCAGAACTAAACCGAGCAGCTCTATGGTTGCTAATTGCAAGCTAATACCAATCATGTGGTTCAGTATCACAGTGTCATCTCTTTCTCGTGATATTTTATTTGCCGTCTCCTCTCTGCAAAGGTACGAGAGCTGGACACCCTCGCTCTGCAGGACCCTGCAGGTATTTTTCTTATCAGTCTTCTATTGTCTTCCCTCATTACCTCCTCTCACCTGCTAAGTATTGCAAGTTCTGCAACTGCTCGCCATGAATTTAATTTGCATCCAACCCTGCAGGCATTTCTCGCGAAACAAACATTTGACACATCAGTAAGGAGTTCCTCCGTGGTTTGAACTGTTACCTCAGAGCCCAACAAAACATCCTTTCATCCTTTCTTATTCAAGAGGGAAGCGGCATGCGTGCCCTGGAGATATTTGCTAATGCATTCCTGCACCGGGTCATTTCCTATGGTAGCACTTCCATGGAAGCCAAGCCAATTGTATAGACGTTTGAGACAGCCCAACGACTTAAGTCGGCCTCTAACAATAGCATTGTCTCTTAATGTCTAAATAAGATACAGAAAATGTCATGTACATTCCAGCTAAAGCAAGGCCAGATGAACAAACTCCAAGTCCTGATGCATTTCCACTTTTCCTGATGCAAAACCAAAGAGACTGTTTTTAGGTAAGTATTTACCAACTGTGTGTGAAAGGGTGTTTGTCATGTGAGTTGCTCAAATCGCTTTGTCTTTGTAGTAGTAGTATTTCTTTCAGCATTTGCTTGATGCAGAATGAAGGGTGCTGGATAGCCCATCGGTAAGAACTGCCAATAAATACGTCCAAAAAGGACAACCAAGAGTTTCAGCGGAGGACAGAAATACAACGAAATCCAATTTTCAGTTCACCAAGTGAATGCTGGGTTGGATTTGGATTTTTTTTTTTGCATTTTATTTCTAAATGATCCTTTTAGCTCTTGTCACATTTCTGGTGATTTCCACTTTTGGCCCATCACTGCCGAGGTCAACAGTGTGCAAACAGGCAGAAAGAATGTCTCATAATAATGTGCCTCAGCGTTGTATGTAGTAATAAATACATACAAGTATACCACACGCATCTACTATACAGTAAATGAAGGCTTGTCAGAGAGGATAGTGTTAGCCAAAAGCAATTACAGTGAAAAGGACTTTGGGTTGCATTAATCACCTGGAGCATCTCCACACCTGCATACATATAAACCAGGTGCCTGCTTGTGATATGAGGGTAAGAGAAAGCAAAACTCCTGAGGGAGAACGTCTCCTCTGCAAGGACAAACATAGACCTGAGGCTAGCCAATCAAATCGTTGTGACCCGCCACCCAAGGTCATGGTCAGCATTCAAAGCGAACAATCAGGAGGGAGAACTCATCCGCTGTCTGCTCCACCTCCGTCTACAAAGTCTTAAAAGTCAACTTGATGAATGAGCACACGTGGAGCATGGATACTGTTCTGTGCATGCACCTTTTTTTTTTTCTTTTTTTTTAACATGCGTGGGCTTGATAAACGGAAAGCGAAAAAAACATGTGGGGAAATCTAGTCTTGAATGACATAATGCACGGATCTCTGCAAACAAATTCTTCTACCACACAAACTCCTGGTTCATGCAAACATGACATATGATTTAGTCTCATCGTGTCATTCAGTTTTATCATTGTTTGTGGCAGTTATAAAGTGGCTCATCATTCCTGAGGGAGCCACAGTGGAAGTCATGGCGTTGGATTGTAGCGTCAGGCTGCTGTCTCTCAGAAGCATAATGATCTGGTGATGTAGTAAATGTAAAGAAGGAAACACACCATGGTGTTAATTTGGAATAGCACCAACACTAGAGAGAATACATTATAAATTGGTTCAAATATGGTACCAGATTGGATTTCAGTGTTTCATATGAGCTCGTCTGATCAGTCTTTTGGACTTGTCACTACGCGCTTTCAAAATCGTAAAGAACTATTATCTAATATACCGAAGGTACACAATGTTCATCTTGGCTATGATGACATCATTCAATCCCTGCTGCCCCAGTTATAGTTTGGAATCAATGTATTAATAATGTTTATTGTTGCAATACAGAATAAAATCCAAACTGTTGTGCGCTCTTTCAGCACTTGCTTGATTCCAGGCTTCGGCCTTTGGTGCCGCTGTGCGAGACCCGGAGCCCCTCCTGCGCCACGGCAGAAGTATAGCTTCCATTGGCCAGGAGCTTTCACGGGTACTTAAAACGCTATTAAGGCTGACGTCATCCGCGGAACTCCCGTACAGGCCCGCATCTACGCTGCCCCATACAATTTAGAGGACGCTGGGTAAACCGAGCGTTTTATGGACGATGCCGTAGTGCTAATATGCGTTTTTATTTCCTCCGGCTCAAACCTACTGTATCCTAGTCACAGTAGCGCAGGGACAGATATTGCATGAGTCAGCATACTTCGTAATGACTCAACGGGGATGTAAAGTCTCCTTTATTAGAATACATTAGGTGGTGGATGTGCTAGTCAGCCAAATGCTGTGTCAAAGACACACACATACATTTCGAAACGTTAACCAAATAAGCAGATATCCCAGGAGGTGAAACAGACGGAAAGACGACAACGAAGGCAGGAAAGAAGTGAAGTGGACATCCTTCCTTCATGTGTCACTGCTGCTACAATAAACCATCCGCATGAGTTCCCCTCAAAAAGACATCTTCCCCTAAAACATTCCTGGTGGAGCAAAAGCTTTTGTGCCATTGGTTAAAAATTCTGTCTATCTATATTAAATGATGAATCTTATCTAATGTAGGGTTTTACCAAACCCTCCATCTAATGTAGGAATTGGCCTTGAAATGTTAATGATAGTGGAAAAATAATAGCTCTTAAGTTGCATTTGGCAATATTTGCCTACTGCTTGTCTGAACCCAAGTGAATTTAATTCGGTCAAGATCATAGGGGTGACTTCATGGTGGAATGGGTGAGGCTGTGGGAGAGGAAGGGAGTGTCTCATCCCTGCAGAAACAATCCAGGAGCTGCACAAACCTGCACTGAGAGTTTAAGATAGCCTTCCAGCTCTGGCGGTGGCAACTCCAGGCAGGTTGATGTGGTTGGCATGGAAATAGAAACACAGCAAAACAAAAGTGGCACCACATTTGTAGCTGCCCTGTGTCTACTCCGCTGATTGTTCCATTGTTCTAGCTTCATTCAGTGGAAGTGTAGATTATTTCTACAATTTCATTATGCCTGCAATAGAATTGTGACGTGCAAAAACAAATAATTGTTAGAGTATTTAAGGCAAAGGCAAATGGGACAGGAGTTCAGTCAGATTAGTGAAACCTGAATATTGGTTTCATTGATGGGCGTTGTCCGACTGAAAGGCAGGATGTGAACTAAAGCTTGGAGGAAGCACCGCATCCCTGTGAGCAGCGTCACATCAGTAATAGAAATAGAAAGCCTTTATTGTCTTTGCATAGTGGATATACAAAGAGATTAGGAGCACTGCTCCGTCCGGTGCGTAGTACAACATAATAATATAAGAAAATGCCGGTAAATGCCGGTAAATGTGACATAATACAACAGATAACAAGCCAGTTGCAGAGAATACTCTTCCTATTCACTGGAAACTTTGCTTCGTGGGGGGAGGCGTTCTTAGATGAACTCCCTGCTTTTCTCAAAGAACAGCTGACAGGCGGCTGACAAAGACAACATTTGTGGTACAAGTTTGAGAGCCGCTGCAGTGATGGCTTGCTTGCTTTCTAATCTGAGGGAGCGCTTCATGTTAGAAGAACGAAACAAACTCAGTGTCCCCAGCAAAGAATCTAAAAGCCAGCCCTGTGGATGGATCTGGTTGAATATCAGGGCTATTTGTCAGGGGACTGTAGCGACACCTCACCGATATCTAGGTTCACACATTGTTACACATGATCGGCGTCCGATGAGCGAAGCAGGTTTCTGCTACGTGCAGATCTAAACACTTCAGTGGTTTAGTGATGTAATCCGGTTTCAAACTCTGTCCCAGTTCTGCACCTCCCACAAAGTCAGCGCTGAGAGGCATGACGCAAACCATGAATCATATGTGACCCTCCCGGAGGAGGTTTTATTTTACATTTTTTAATAATCAGACTCTGTAATCCACTGGATGAAATCACCATTCAAACTAGGGTAGATGGATTATTTGTTCAAATTTTGCCACTCAACTTTACGCTGACAGCCAAAAAAAAAGAGACCGCAGACGGCCAAGCCTCAGAGAACAGAGGCGTATTGAGCATCACAAAGAGGGTTGCCTATTTCTCCCCGGGCTGATGTCTCGGCCTGTGATTTTATTCAATTACAGAATATTTGCCTTTCACATAAAGTCTACACTGATGTAGAGCAGCGGCGGGCGGAAATGAACTCACCTGTTCCTCAGCACACACATTATAGTGTGTCCAATGTACACACGCAAATGAAACGACACAGAAATGCATATGCACATTCACATGCTGCGGTATGAGTTTGTTTATCCAGCTCGCCGGAGACCAGCGTGCTCCCCTTGTTCCCGTCTCCATTTGATGTGTGAAAAGTGGAAGGAAATCAAAGCCGTTTCCTTCGCTCTGGCCAGGGTGGGTTATGGTTCCCTCGGGCAGGAGGGGAGAGCCTGGCAGTAAAGTGTGGTTTTAAACGGCGGAGTCTGGGAAGTGTACGGAGCGCCACGTGTTGCCAAGAACAACAGAGGAAACTGTTGGTCAAACGCAGCAACCACAGGTAGGCGGGCGGGGAAGGAAGGTTGTCCTTGCACAGGATTGCAATCGTCTTCCCAAAGAGTTTCGCTCTTTCGCTCAGTCCGATCAGAGAGCCTGAAATTCCCTCCTTTCCTATACCTACTTTCTTCATTTGCCTGTTTAAGCGAGTCGCTTATAAGAGTCGCCACAAATCACTCCCCCCCCCCCCCCCCCCCCCCCCCAGGAGACGGCAGACGTGTTCTCCACACGACTCGAACTTCTGAACAAGTTTGATGCCAATGACAGATGATTTTCTTTTCTCATTTAAATGCTAATAGCTCCGAGGACATCTTCTGCAGAAAGTTTTCCCATCCCCCCCCGGTTTGATAAATAGCTATCAGTTTATATTCCGAGCATTCAGACTTCCAGCTGCAGTTTCACAATAGTTGTGAAATAGAGGAGAGCATGCAATAGCAACACTTTGCTTCACCTCATTTATCAGAGGCTGAAATGGTAGGTGATTCAACACAATGCAAAAACACAAAGCAGCTAATGCAGAGCGCGCAGCAGTGGGCGAGTCCCTCATCCACACTCCCTCAAACTGGCATTGTGTTCACGGATAATCCCTCCCAACTGTAAGAATCACAATCGCTGATCTAACACCTGCCAGCCGTTCATACCTTGCAGGCAGAGAGCCACAGAGAGTCAACGTTCACACCTTTGCTGGAATGCGTTTTCTTCTCCCCAACATTAAAATATCTTTATACGCCACTTAAATAGATGTCAACAGCAGCTCTGAATCGTGTACTGGCAAGATTGATCTAAAAAAAATCACAGCTTAAGGTCTACTCGGGAGCAAAAAGTGGATTAAGCACACAGTTCCCCTTGGGAAAGAAATTGACTTTAATCGGGCCTTTTTTTGTTTCTTTCAGAGAGCTGGACGGAGAAATGCTTTCGGAGGTGAAGCTGAAGGTCATACCTCTCAAAAGAAAATCTGACGTGTCCTCGCTGAATGGATAACATGTCCTCAAGAGGAAGAAGTCTACTCAAACTGATCCTTTTCTATTTGACTTCTGCCAAGTCACTATAAAAGAGCCTTCATGGCGGGTGAGTCTGCAGAGCGGAGGCTACAGAGCCGACGCCGTGGCTGCGTATGGAAGAAAGAGACGGACAGCTTCCTTTGACCTCATTGAGCCGACGCATGAAAACCTGACAGACTTTCCCTCCAACTCTCTGATGAGCTTAATTGCCAACTGAATACTTTAAAAGCTCCGGACTGAATGAGGGACAGATAAAATGCAGGTGTGTAAAAGGACTGAATGGAATAAGATTAAAAATTGGGAAAAACGTTTCATTTTGTCAATGAGTGATTCAGAAAATCTCCGCGAGGCGTAACCCTGTGACTTTGAAGCGCCCAATCGGTGTTTGAATAGAGCAGCAAATTAAACATTTCAGTCACCATTTTCAAAGTTCCATTGCATAAATTATATTTAATACCCTTCTTTTAAAATCAGTACATGAGGAAGATAAGACTTTTTTAATTTCTGCTAAATTGGACTCAACAATCTTTACATTGTCCGCACTCTAAGGCACTAAAATTGACTTTGCAGGTCAAATACTGAATGGAATAAAGTTTACGTGATAAACTTGCACTCTCCTTTAAGAGAGAGAACTTTTTAGCACATGAAAAGGGCATTTAAAAGGATTGTTTTAAAATCAAGATCGCACATGTTGGGCCCCATTTAAGCCACATCCTGCTGAATATTCCCCCTCCACACGTCTTATGAGGGCGGCGGATGATGGCTCACTGGTTGTCACAATGATAGAAGGAACTGTTCCCAACACCTCTTTTGTGAGAGACACTTTGCACATTCAGTTTGCGTCTCCCATCCCTTCCACAGCTGCTAGAATACAGCAGGCCGGTTGATTTGCCCTTTGTCAGTTTACGTCAAAACGGAAATTGCTTAAATCCTGCTACATAGAATGCATTAACGGCAACAACACAGTGTGACTCCTCGACCGTGAAATCCTTCCCCTGGTATCTGAAATTTGACACTCGTCTGGCTCGAGTCTTAACTTTATTTATCATCTCACAGTATGATAAAGTATTCCATCAGTCAAGTCATGTTTCCACCTGCAGAATGTTCTGAACAACTGTGGTGGGAGGAAGCGGGAGAACCCGGAGAGAACCCGCGCAGACACGGGGAGAACATCTAAACTCCTCACAGATGGGTCTGACTCGTGACATTCTTGCTGTGATGCAACAGTGTTTACTGCTGTGCCGCTGTCCTTGCCCTTCAATATCAAGAAAAATTGTTCAAGAATTATAAAAGTTGATGAAGTAAAAAAAATGTTTGTCCTTGTACTGTTTAGTACTGAATGGCCACATTCTGTGTTTATGTCCTACAGAATCAAAGTTGTGTGTTTGTTTGGATGGTTTAAAGTTAATTGATAGAGGTCACGTGATTAGATTGACGTCTGAAGCGGCATCTCATATTTTAGCATATTGTAAGATCGATAGACAGACAGATAGACAGACAGAGAGACAGATAGATAGATGGACGGGCAGACTTAGATACATAGATACATAGATACATAGATACATAGATACATAGATACATAGATACATAGATAGATAGATAGATAGATAGATAGATACATAGATAGATATATACATAGATAGATTGATACATAGATAGATAGATACATAGATAGATAGATAGATACATAGATAGATAGATAGATAGATAGATAGATAGATAGACAGATAGATGGACGGGCAGACTTAGATAGACAGATAGATAGATAGATAGATAGATAGATAGATAGATAGATAGATAGATAGATAGATAGACGGTCGGACTGATTTCTGTCACCTTTAACACTAATTCGAGGTCTTTGTGTGATTTCTCTGAGGGGCGTCCATCGTCCCGTCTTGCTCCTCTGACAGGTTCCACCGTGTAACGCGGTGGTGAATCACGCCCCCCCCCCCCCCTCAGCTGATGGGCGGCTCGGCTCTGCACCGCCCGCCCCGTGGGTGTGTTTAATATGGCCCCCCCTGCGTCCACCTGCTCGCGCCCTGCCTCCTCCTTCCAGTCAGGAGCGCACAAGTTTCCCGAGGAGCACACGCAGCGCGCTCGGACCTCTCCGCCCGAGGACTTTGGTTTCAACTGATTGGTTTTTTTTATTTTTTTATTTTTTTGCCCCCCCACCCCCCCACCCTCCTCGAGATGTCGATTGTGGTCGCGCGACGACAACACCCGATCACCTCGCGGTAACACCCTGTCCTTATTGAACTGTCATTTTCTCACTGAGCACTGACACCTCCAGAGGTAAACTGCAACCCCCGCCCCTGAACAAGGACCGCCTCGAAGCTGCGCTGGGATATTCATCAATCAATTCTTATTATTATTGATTACAACTTGGAGTCGGAAGTGACCGATTTGTTGGCATTTCAATGACTTGCCTGATTGGATCTGAAGTTGTTGTCGGGAAGCTGTAACAATAAGGTGAGCGTTATTGTTCTCCCCGCTGCTTTTATTTGATTGTAAATCACCTGCTTTAACATTTAGAGTGAAAACGATTTCCGGTCTGCTCTATTTCTAGTATTTTTTTTATTTTTTATTTCTGGTCTAATTTAAGACACTACTCAATGATTAGAAATATATAAACAAAAGTCTGTCGGATAATATTTAAACTTTTCAGATAGGTTCGTCTATCAAAATCCAATTTCTTCCATGAGCCATTATTAGCTAATTTATAATATTCTACTTATTTAATTGCTCTTCGTTTGAGCGTGCGCGCTGACGCCGCGCCGGACCGTCCACGTGTGGCCGAAGCTCCAGTCTGTTCAACACAGATTTCAGTCGACGCCTCTCATGTTTAACTGGAAATTACTGCATTTATTGATTTGGAATGTATAATGTATTCTATATATTGAACACATTTTTTTCCTCTTAATTATTATTAGTAAATGTGTCAGAATGATGAAACGAGTCTCAGTAATCATTTGAATAAAGATGGACATACCTGCAGGATTGAGGAGACGCCCAGCCCGTCCTTTGCTCATTAACCTTCACTGGTTGTATTATATTTATCCAACACGTGAAAGTTAATAACTTGCAGATTTAACACAGTGAACGTGAATGTGTTTTCTTTTTACTCAACTGTTTGGGCTGAGTCTATATTTGACCCCTAAATGGTCCTTTTTTTTGTTGTTGTTGTAAACCTGAAGCGATGTTTCCATTGTACGACACAAAACCGGTCAGAGCAGTGATGTGAAAGGACTCTGTGCCTCTCAGCCTCTTTGGTGATCATCCGTGTGCGGCGCCTTGCTCAATTTCATGTGCTTGTGTGAAGCGCTTGGCCTCCGTCTCAGAATAAACAGCTGGATGCTGAACAAATTGTCAGTAAATAAGAGTGGTTTAAACAGCTGGCAATGCCCATAAAAGCACTGCAGCCGACCGTTCCGAGGACCGGCTGGGATGATGTGTGAGATGCGACCTGGACTGAACACACGTTGCTTGTTGTGATTCATGCGAGGAGAGGAGACAAGGAGAGGAGACGAGGAGACGAGGAGACTCCTGGCCTCCGTGGGGCAGCGATGCTGGTGTGGGAATTAGACTGGGGGTGAAAAAAGTTCAATTTGACCTCGTTTGAGTGGATTTGATGGATAATCGGTGAATGCAGTTGTTGATGGGTCTTTCTGATGAGCTGTGATGTGTGTGTGTGTGTGGGGGGGGCTCATTGTGCCCCCCGTGTCTATCATTCATTAACTTCACGCTTCATTGATGGCCGACGCTGCATTGTTCGAAAGACGTGTCGGCCTGTTGTAGTTAGCGTCTGAGCCTGTCATCATTCGTAATCCCTCTCGCCCGCCTTTCATCGAGCGGTTAATGTTTTATTGCAGGTTGCACCGGCTTTTATTGTGTCTCTTTCTCTCTTGAGCGTGAGGACGTGGTGAAACCCAGCATTAGGTGAGCCTGTAATTACAGAACGGTGCACGCATACAGTGTCTGTCATGAGGCAGGAATGTGTTCTGGGTGCGTGGAGAGGAGAATTCGCCGCTGCCGAGGCTTCTCTCCATCGGTTTTGTCTCACAAGCCGAAAAAACAAACACAGTTTTTTTTTTTTTTACCAAACGGAGCTCGGCACACATCCCCGAAAGCCTGGCTCCGTTCCATCGACTCATCAGACGAGCAAACCTCCCGGAGATCTGGGGCGTCAACGCCACACCTCGCCGTTTCGTTGCCAAGACTTGCAGCGATGGGTCCCACGGGAGACGGTGATGAGACGTGTGACATAAATCAACACATGGACGCAGCTTTCGGACGTCTCTTTGTAATGTTGAATCAGGAAAGCGTCTTCTCTTCTCTGCTCATGCATTTCTTCTGTATTTATTGTCCCTGCAGAGATTTCTTATTTCTCTTCCGTGCTACTGGAGGACGCTCAACCATGCAGCTGGACGGTCTGTGGACGGTCCATGCTCTCCTGGCACTGTCCACTTTTGCTTTCGGGAATCCAGTGATCAATGAGCCGTTGGCTGCTCCCCGCGTCTTCACCTCCTTCAAAGGTAGGAACCCGAAGCTCATCTTCCTCTCTTGTTCGGTCCCCTTCTTCTTCTCGTTCTGCATGATTTCTTTTTTTTTTTTTTGTAAGAACATGCTGGCAGTCCAGAAGCAAGCCTTTTTATTTGACATATAAATCAAGCAACATCAAAGAAAATAAGATGTCATCTTGCGGGTGGATTTCAACTTCTGCCCGGAGGTCATGGAGCTCCTGAACTTTGCTCCGCCTTCCCAAATTGAGGGCATGTTCAGTTAGCCGCTGTCTGCTATTAGCTACCTATTACATCACACACTCCTGCCCTACTGCCTCTCTTGCTCGATCCTTTTGTAGACAACAATTCTGTTTTGTTTCTACCTCCTCTGCCGGCTCGGAGGCGGAACGGCGGCCCCGCCATTCTGATCTTTGTGAATTTTATGCAGAACAGTTTGGACCAACAAAGGGAGAACAAGAACCGGCTTTTGTTCCTCTTTTAGAACCGGACTCGTCGTGTTTCTAACTCTTACATAGTGTTCATTGCATAAACGGATGGCGTGACAGTTGTGCAACAGGAGCCGCCGTGGCTTCGGTAAGTGTTGAAGGTTTTTCCCGAGGACGAATCTGACTGTCATGTTCGGCCACGGAGCCCTCCGCAAACGAGCCATGCAATTCTCATTTGCTCCTCCCCCCCCCCTCCCTGCAGACCCCTATGCATTGTAATAATCACCAGATGCTTCCACTTGCTTATTTTGCAAAAAATAATTAAATATGCAAAGCTTGCAAACCATGACTGAGCAGACGCACACACTGAAGATATTTTGTGCGTTTGATGTCGGCGCTCATTCCCAGACAATGTACGTGATTATTGTTTTAGTTTTTTTTATCTTCATTCATCTTTATTACGGAATCCCTTAATGGGAGTCAGAAAGAGAGATGGGATAATGAGGAGGATGTAATAACACCAGGGCCATTATGTGATTATTCCCCAGTGAAGCAGACATGTATTTTAGGGCGCTGCGTTTGTGCACTGCGTCTGTGCAGATTTGGTAAAATGGGTTGCTGAGAAAGAGATGGGGGGGGGGGGGGTGTATTATCAAGAGCAAATTGGCAGGATCAGCCAAGCACAGCGATGTCCCAGAGGCCTGTCCTGCTCGCAGATCTAGCCTTTGATTAGCATCCCCAGAAAAGCCAAGGGAGCGAGCAGCAGCGCCCCTGTTTCCTCAGTGCTCCCCAGTACAAGGTGACTTAATAAAGTGGGCCGGCATAGTTCATTGTTGAAGGCCTTTTCCTATTTTAATCAACTAGGATTTAAAACATCAATGAACTTGCATCCAGAGCTCAGCAGGTCTTTTTTTCTTCCGCTTACAAATTGCATTTATTTTAAATTTCTATGTTGTTGTTGTTGTTGTTGTCGGGTCTCCATGCAAATGCTTGTGTCGCTTTTCGGGAACTCTTCCAATTGATTTTGTTTTGCTCGATAAGTCTTGAATCCTTGAATGCTCTTGTACGGGGGGGGGTGCATCTTGCTGGAGCTCACCCGAAGTGCGTTTGAAAGCAATGGACTGCAGGGCAGAAGCGCACGAGTGGGAAAAGGTCAGCACTCCCGCTTACCTGTGTGTGTTTGCCTCGCCAGTCAATATGAATTTCACAGTCTGCTGCCGCTGCCTCTCTCTCTCTCGGGGGAATGCACCCCTCTCTCCATTCAATATGTGATTTTCTCTCTCCCTTTAATTGCTTTTTGAGCGGCCCGTGTAGCCCTTACCTTGGCAAGTCGACTGTACTTCCCCTGGTGCCTCATGACGGGGCTCCGCTTTTTTTATTTTATTTTTTTTGCCCGAGCTGTTTGAGAAGGCGGTTTGCCTCTGAGCAGCAACTTTAAAGGAACACCGCACGAAGACAAGTGCGGACAATATGCAGGTTTTAAAGCGAGACAGAGGGAAAGAATGCATCAATTATCCCATGCTTATAATTATTGATCATTATGGCAAGCATGTCGCATCGGCTAGAACCTTAAATTGCAGCTATAAAGCTGAGTGTTTCTCTCTCAGCGTCGAACTAAACACATGTTCCAAACTGATTGACTCAGTAGCCGAGGAGCGAGTTTTCCGAACCATGTCCTCCGTCTGGGAGGCCCATACTAAAACAGGTAGAGTAAATCATGGGACCTAATTGCTTTGCTTTGGCTTCAAGCAGTGTGCAAAGCTTTTATTATATGGGGAGCACTCACTGTGGTTTTGGAAAGCATCTCAACATAGAAGCATCTAGAAGGTGAAAAATCAAGGTATTTCAGTGAAAATTGCTTTGCAATGGGGGGGGGGACAAACCTCGGCAGCAGACTTTGTTCTTTGTTATCATGCGGGGTAATAAGCGGAGGAGAAAGGGCAGAGTTGGCAAGAGCAAAAGAAGTTTAGACAACGAACGTGTATAATTAATGTCAGATGAACAAACAGCGGTTCATGGAATGAGGGGGGGGGGGTACAGCGGAAGCACCGTAGATAATCAGTTGACGTTTTACGGTTAGCTGAGACAAGACTGCTGTCGCCAGTAGCCCCCAAGAGAGGAATCGTATGAAGGGAGTCAATCTGATAGTTTGAGTTAACCCCCCCACCCCAAAGCGACCCCTACCACTGCAAGGAGAGAATGATCTTTAGACATTTAAGGAGCATATTCCTTATCATGTTTTGAAGCAAGGTTTCCGCTCATAATCATTTCCAGGTTTTGATGAATCTGCTCTTTTGTGTCTCCTCCTGAAAATGTTTATTTTCGTTCGGTTCGGAATGAACAAGGTGCTTGACGATCTCCCTCGTGGTGAATTTTCACTTTTCGGAGGGAGCCTTGTGAGAAACGGCAGTCTGTTCGTGTTAATGAAATCTGAAACGGCTGATGCTACAGCGATGGAATCATGCTCTGTCAGCACAAAAGAAAAAGGTCCACAACAGCACGCTGGATTATCTCAACCCCCCCCCCCCCCCCCCCCCATCCTTCCACTAGATGCATACAAAGTTAAATCCACCGAGATGACACCAGAATGTGGGTCAAATGTGCTGCACAAGAGCTCACCAGCAGGTGTATGTGAAAGGAAGCAGCTCCGACTCATCATTATTCAGAATGTTTCTTCTGTATGCCCCACCGTGAGGGGATGTGTGTGGATGCGTACGATTGAGTGGATGAGTGGGTGGGGTAGGGGAGAGAGTGAGAAACTCCCCGTTTGGGTTAAATGACAGGGGTTCTAGTACGGGTCAAATCTTCCTATGCAGTATTCATCCAGTTACCTGGATTTTAATTCCTGGGAATAACAACAGATCAGAATCAAATATGAGCTAAAACACTTTAGGAGTGTTGCCAAGTCAGCAGCTTTTTTATCAGTTCATCTGTGGCCCCTTTACTGTTGGCCTGACGCTTATAATAGTCAATGTTTAAACTGCGATTGCGGTATTGCAGTGGCCACTTTCTTCTCTGTGCTCCGGCACACATTAGCGGTCAAAGCTCTTACTTCCTCGCCACCGTTGAGCTGATTAGAGCTCTGTGGCATGAAGCATTTCTGAGGCCTGGGCTGAGTGCTTACGCAATATTGATAGGCTCAACAAACATAGTGTGGTTTCTTTGGCCGCGGGTTCCGGCAACTTCATTACAAACGCCCCCCCAAGGTTGCCTTTAAACCCGAGCCTTTTTATTTCCAATTCGTAAGATACCTCAAAACCTGCCGCCGCACCTTAGTCCTGTAGCTAATTCTCGACTAATTCACCACACGAGGAGGCCACAGAACCGCTGCCCCAGTCGTCTGGCGCAGCTGCAGCAGTTCGGCTGTGAGCTCTAATTATTACCGTTTGTGAGGATACATCCCATGGCAGCAAATTCATGACTGACAAAGCATTGACAAGCACCGAGTCCCAGACCTCAGCCTCTCTGCTCTGCTCTGCCCGCGCGAGGTTATATTTAGTGGCGGACTCTCCTCCCTCAGCGGGCACACAGTGGTCGCTTGTAGCGCCGTGGTTAACCATTGAACACAGTCGGCGGGGCGGTGGCGGTGATTCAGGGGCAAATGCAGCTCGGTCCCGTCACAGGTTCACAGTTTCAAATCCGTCTTTCTGTGAGGAGTTTGCATGTTCTCCCCGCGCCTGCGTGGGTTCTATCCCGTTTCTCCGGCTTCCTCTCGCCGAAAACATGCAAATTAGGTGAATTTGTTACACTAAATTGTCCTTAGTTGTTAGTGTGTGTGTTAATGATTGTCTGTCTGTGTGTGGCCCTGTGATGAACTGGTGGCCTGTCCGGGGTGTAACCCCCCCCCCCCCACCCCCACCCCGTTGACTGCTGGGATAGGCTCCAGCACGACCCGGTAACGGACAAAGCGGTTAAGAAGAGGAATGAATGGATATTTTTTCACCCTAAAATACAATGTGAGAGTTTAATGTGGCCCAACTTGAAATGCATTTATCTCTGACCAAACTGAATTTAGTGATTCAGTCAGACGTTACGGTTCAAATGTGTAAATTCATGTCAGAGTCTGAGGTTGACGGCTGTGGAATTAGGCATCGATTTGCTGTCTGCCCCGGGACCCGTTACCTAAACTGCACCCCCCCTCCCCCCTGTTAAGTGCAAACACAGTCCCATCAGTCATACACCTATCTTCAGACCACTCGACATGTTGTCAGTGGAATCTGATGATCAAGACGACTATGCAGCTGCAGGAAACAAGGCAAAACGCTGCACGGCATCTGTGTGATTTGATTGCAACTAAAGGAACCGATGCTCATATTTTGTATTTGCCTGTTGCCGCGGCGATTAATCAACATAAAAGCACGGGGACTCTGCATTTTATCTGGAAATAAACGTAATTTAATGTAGCACAAATACATTTCCGTAAAACTTAGCAATTGGCCCAAACTGTGAAATCAATGATTCATGTGCATCGGTGTTATAAAATGCAGCATTGCTCTTTTTTGTCACCCTTCTCTTTATCAAGTATATGTGTGAGACAGACATGTGATATTCCTCCAAAAATAAAAGGAGCACGTTGGCGCCTTTCGGCACGTTGACCCTGAATCCGGCAGCAATCTCATAGCCGTCTCTGATGATGCCAGTTTCCCTCTGCAAATCAAATTGCGGTCAGTGTCGTCCTGCGGCTGCGTCAGCCAACCAGTAACGCTGCCTTTGCCTCCCACCTCGTACCGATTCTGCAGCTCCTGGTATATTCTTGTATTCTCTCCTTCTGATTGTTAAACACACACACACAGGCCTTTATTTACCGTGGCCAGTGAATAGAACCATTGTATGTCAGTACTGCGACATGTATCTCCTTGCCGTACTCGATTCTCATGCCACATGGTTGCAAGTTTGCAGAGTGTATCGCAGGAAGCTTGGGTGGTCCTGATGTTTGATAAAGGAGGAAACGGTCTCAGAGTTTGTGTTGTTTCTCCAACATCTGGCCAAAGGTTGCTGCACGACATTGTGTGTGCAGGTGGGGAAGTGTTTGTTGGTGACAAGGTTCTTACACATCACCGGGGGGATTATTGCGGGCAGAGGAAACTGAAGGTGACTGAGGGGCATCTAAACATAGTCTGACTCATCTTTTAAATGCTTGGTTTCCTGCAGCACTTCTGTCCGGCTTTCCTTTCTTATTATTCATTTTTCTTCCTCAGGCACAGGATGGGCCGTAAATATACAGGAACCAGATATAGTTTTGGGTTCCTGGCATGTGGTGCTCCCATTTAGCATCTGCACGGAGTTATGTTGATCTCCCTTTGGACGGGGTTTCACCTGTGTAACAGACCCGTGTCAGATTACAGGTGCCGTCAATGCCTCGCGCCCGAATTCAACATCGTCTGAGACTGAGACCCCAGTGTTGTCTGTCCGTGTTGCCTTTTGCATCCCCCCGACGAGCCCTTCCTGCCATTCTGGAAAATAACAGCCAAATTGTCCAGATACTGTGAATCACTTTCTCCCGACTGGTGCATCCTCTTCCATGTGTTTTTTATTTATGGGACAACAATTCATCTTTTTTCCCCCAGCTTTAAATGAAAAGGTCAAAGCTAGAGAATTAGAGCATCCATTACTTAGAAGCAGAGCAAAGCTAACGTAATTCTGTCTTTTATGTCCGTGCACACTACGGGTAAACATTACGGAGCGGTAAATGATCCCACATGGTCTGACGGCGGAGTGCTCGGCGTTGTCCCAGCCAGGGAACGGTTTTTGGTTGCTGTAGAGCATGCCAATCCCACCGTGGCGGTCCTGTCAGGTGTGATTAAACGCTACACATCGTTTCACTGATGTGGAGAAAACTGTCGTTCATCATCATTTGTTACAATGCTACCTCTGTCCTCGGGAAACAAATGATGCATCCTCAGGCTTGGCACAATGGTTGAACCGAGCAAATGCCCGGGCTCATCTGGGCCTATGACTGGCTATGTAGCACACCTGCCAAGTCTCAAGGTTGGTCGTTTTTCTAGGTGGAATAATTAAGACTTCCTGTGGGATTTGGTGTCTATCCGGGATTGTGAGCATTTGTGGAGACCGGATAAACCGGGTTGAGAACTCTCAGACTGGCTTTAATGACATCGGGGATGAACGCCGTATATTCTTAGCGGTAGTGTTTCTCTTGTGGTAGATTAAGGTGTCAGGTAGAATCATGGTCCGGGGTGGGGGGGGGGGGGTTAGACATGTCTGTGGCTTCAGCTGAAACCTTTGCAAAAGTTTCAAGGATCGTTAACATTGAAGAATGAATTATCTGTGAGGACTTTATCGAACAATGTTACTCAAGAAGAGAAGTTGTGAAATGGCAGAGAGGGAGGGGTTGGATTCAGTAGGGGTGTGGAAAGAATATGCAAGGGAAGAACTCACTGGTCATGATTGTCATACATCATTTCTGCATGCTCGTACTAATCCCTAAAGATCTGGAGTAAAAGTGTGCCTCTCGAAAGGGTCAAGTGGAATGTTGTGTCCCTGACTGAGGAGGTCAAGGTCATGCCCCTTTCTGATCCCCAGCCTCAATCATTTCTAACTGTCAGAGGAGGATTGAATTTCAGATTCCTCTTACAGCCTCGGACATGATGCATTTGAAGTCGACAGTAAATATCCCAGACGGCGCCCTGGCATACAACCGGAACCTCAGAACAGAACAGAACAAGTCAAGTTAAATCAGTTACAGGTTCTCTACACGCTCACCTAAATGGTCAAATATAGACACGGCGATCAAAATTCGCATCCATCGGTTTCAGGCCAGCGTGGTTTCAACGTGAAACGATACCGACGTACATCTGGTTTTGTTTGAAAGTCCAGGGAAACAAAGGTTCTTTTCAGTGTAAATTTAGAATACAGAAACTATACGGATCATTATTCGAGCTCACCAAAGAATGCTAAGAGTAAACTGCACTTTCAACACACACTTGGACGCATGTGTGCTCGTACCTCCTCGTCTGCTCAGTGATGAGATCAGACGCTATTCCGCATTAGTGACAGGAAAAGAGGCTGTTTAAAAGATGCGCTGGAGAGTTCACCACACAGCAGCTCTCAGCACTTTGTTGCTTTTGTGGCGCCATGGTTTTGAAATGCTGATTTGGAGATTTTCTTATTGCTGTTGGTGGAGTAGGTGTTAATTGCAACGTATGGGGATGGACTCTCATTCACATCCATTGAGGCCGAGCCGGGGCCAGCGGTGACCCCCCTGACAGGCCGTTTTTTTTGTCAATGACCCATCCTTTCAAGCTCCCTCCTGTGGCAGTGCCTCCTCTAGATTGGAGAAGGAGTAAAAAAAAAAAAGAAATCCTGGCATGCAATTCCCTTTTTGTTGATGCTGTTTGGTGTCGCCCACACACTCCTCCCCCCGTGAGGGTCCTATGGCTGCAGGGGAGTTTGTGTAGGTTTGCCACCTATTCACAGAAGTTCATTCACATTCTGGGAGACCTGGGGGTTGGCGTCAAATGGGCATCAGGCTTTTCTTTTTTTTAATCAATGAATGTGGCGCTAAGCATCCCGCAGGCCTTTCTCTATGCTGCCTGCAGATTTCTCGGCCCGGGTCCAAAGAGCACCTCTGAGGAGCGGCAAAAGGACGACAGCGGTTTATAATGGAGGTGAAAAATGAGGTCCTTGGATGGAGGGAAAATGAAAGTCAAGACGCTCATTGTTTATAGATCCACCACTCCAGCCGGGCCTAATGCCAAACCAGTTGTGGCAACGTGTTGCAATTTGGAATCGCGGAGGGTTCCGAGTATCTGCGGTAATGCTTGTGAAACTGTTTGAGCAAACTAAGTTACGTTGGGATATTACCAATCACTCAACCCCCCCTACTTGGGGGTTGAGGGACTCTTAAGATGAGCGGGCTTGGTGTTGCTGTGGGCGCCAAATCCCTGTTTGACTTCTTAACTCCGTTGCTTGTTTTTCCTGCTCAGGCCTTTTAATGGAGGGTTAATGAATACTTTATTGCCTACTTTACTGCGTGGATCTCAGTGGCTGTATTTGATTTCCCTCCAGGGACGTCCTGCGGTGTTTCCCAGCATTTCGAAGAAGCCTACTTTGCATTTCCTTTCTGTGAGAAGACAAACGGGCCTGGAGTCCAAGATGAACCACTTTGACATAGGGAGAAGGAGACAGGGGGAAAAGAGGCAGGCTTGGGTTTCACGTCTCCCTCTTTCTTTCCATGCTCCTGAATCAAAAGTCTCTCTCGTGGGCTACAGCATGGACCAAAGTTTTACTCCAGCTTGTCCTCACCCACCTTCCTAGAGTCGACATGCTTACGTTTTATCTTCCAGGATGGAAATAAAGATGGACCTTAAGGGTGCCCGCTGACGAATGGGGTTGCAAAGAGTCTAGCAGTTTGTCAAATGTGCTTTTACCACCGACAGTCTGTGTCGCTAACCGTTCCTTGTTGGGCAATCTGTGAGCTCGGGCTGAACTCTGCTGGTTTGCAGGCAGGCAGGCAGCCGCCCACACATTCATCAGCTTTGGGGTTGCGATTCTTCCATCTTTACTACTGGAACAAACTTACCAACTCCAGCACAGGTGGCTATTGATTTAGGTCTTCGCCCTATCAGATGGAGCCCAGTAACGCAACTCAAAGGTTAGGAGCGCTCGCTATTTTTAAGTCAGTTAGTCTCCCCTTTTCCTGTCATAATGAATGAGCAGGGGTGCCCCTGCTCCCGGTACCCACCAGCATTGAGTGATTACTTTTTAATTGAGGCCTCTCACTCAAAAAAAAAAAAAAGTCTCACGGCAGTTGAACCAGCCCGTGGGACTATTTAAAAGAGCAGCAATGAATAAGCAGCTCTTCCTGTTTTCTTAAATGTGGAATTAGCATTGAGTAAAGGTAATTGATCGGAACTAATTAGCAGTGGGGAGATAAATGATGGTTAGGTGAGATACGGAGCCTTTAACGACACACTGAGGGGATGAAGTGCACGGTGGAATTAACTCTTCAGTGGGTCGGTTGAGGCTGCAGCTCGAAGCTCAGTCGTGTGTTTGTGTTAATCTCCAAGGCGCCGTGTCGAAATCATTAGTAAACCCACGGAAGTTTCCAACCTGACCTTTAGAGCTATGATTCAAAAGTTTTAATTGGTGAAGCACTTGATTGGAAATAAACGCGTCGTTGTTGCTCGTGCATTTTCATTGGCACGGCAGATGCTTCAACTTTAAACTCGTCTACTTGTTTAATGGGTTTCATTCTACTGGTTTCTGTCATGAGCTGTTAAACGGGAACGACGCTTTTGCTATGCTAAAAGTCATATGAGCGCACTGTGTCTCACAAGCAAGAAGGCGCATTCTGTTTGCTACGAATACGAGGATGAAGGCCACATCAAAAAACGTCTGTAAATCGGCAGCAATTAAGGGATTTACTGTGATTTGCTTGGATGAAGGGAAAATAAGGGCTCCAATCTGACTGGAGCTTAAACAACACTACAAGAAATCACTTGAAATTAAATCAACAAGCGAGCATAGCCCATAGTATGTTTATATAACACGCTGTTTGAGGTAATTGCATGTTGGTGTAGATTATCATAGGTCATGGTAATCCTTGAAGGTTAAATCTGAAGTTACTGGACTCAGATGTCGAAATGTCTTCAGAAAGTTCCTTGGCAATCACCGACACAAGTGGTACTTTACCTGCCAAAAAGATGCCGCTCCTTTTTTAATTCTACTTAATCTCACCTTTATTGAGAGGGATGCTTTCATGTTATATTAATTGAGTGTTGATACGCCTGTGGATATTAACATTCTTTGGTTTAAGGTTTGTAGGCAAAATAAATACTGTCACCAATCTCGTTTATTTAACGCTATTTCACCATTGGGGGTGAGATACAGATCTATGCCATCGCTATCTCTCTCGCTCTCTCTCTCTAATGGGCCAGACAATTGATTTAAGCAGAAAATGGGATTTGCAAGAGATGAATGTTATGAAGGGGAGCCTGACTGTTAAATGTTCCATTTCACTTGAACTTGAAGCAGCAGCCCTGGTGCAGACTTCATCCCTCTTATTGTTAAGAGAAAAAAAATAAAAATAAAAAGCCCTGAGGTCGATTGTGATGAATATCATGTGAAAAACCCAGCCGTCGCTGGCAGTTTGTCCTTGTTAACCTCGCCACGCTCTGGAGTGAAAAGATTTTTTTTTGTGTGATTAATGTTACATGTCAAAGAAAACTCCTTGGAAAAACTGCCGCTATAAAAGATATATATTAAATTACCTTTTGGGGAACAGCGTAAAGTGAAACAACAATGTCCACATGTAGAGATGTCTCTTCTCATTGTCTGCAATGTTTCCAGTTCTTTACTTTTGGTGCCACATAGCAACTCACCCACATTGTGTTGCTGCTAAGCCAAGTGTGGTGGATAATATGCTGCAAGTCTTTAAAGGATCATTCCGATAATTCATGCCTCATGCACTAACTGCACGTTGCATGGACGTGCCTGCTGACTACTGTCCAAACCGTGATGCCGGTTGTGTTTTTGATTAGGAGACTCTGTTTTTAACTCTCTGTGTGTCTTGTTTGGTTGTGTGCTTGACTTTGCTTAACACGATGGAGCATTTTTCAACCTTTTCCTTAATTTCAAGCTACCTAATTTAAAAAAAAACTTGTTCGTCCTTGGCGGACGTTTACGATCTGATGACTGCAATTCGTAGTTTGGACTGTGGTTGCCATGATGTAACTGCATGACATCAATTTTAAGCTTTTTTGAGGTCATGTCAGGTTTAGTTTCACTGAATTGTTTCAAGTAAATGCAGAAACTTTGAATATCAACCTCTTTACTGTAAGAGCTCATCATCAAGTCAGATTTGTTTGTGTGACATTACAAATAACACTGTTCATTGTAGTAATGTAATTAGTTCTGCAGGCTTCAATCCTGTATAATTAGATGCTCAAAAATTAACGTTTTGGAAATATCCGTTTATAATCTGGTTGGCCAAAAAGGTACCCGATGCTTGACTTGTAGAAGTGGTAAGTTATGCAAGAGCAGTTTCAGGGCCCATTAAAGGTGATGCACTCCAATTAATCTTCTGCCTATAGTCAAATATTTTCTTTGCCGCGAACTGTCTGGCTGAAATTCATCATGTCATTTTCTGTTGAGTGCTCGACATGTTCAAGATAAATTTGCCTGCGGAAGCAAATCGCTCTCCTCTCAGAGGTTCCAGAGCGGCGCTGTTGGGACTTGTCTGGCTTAATTGCCGTGCCAATTAAAATATGTCTCAGAGTCATCATACGGGAGGGACGCAGGTCTCTGTGTGCTGCCTGCAGCGCTAATGCAGAGAGTGGGACATGCTGGATAACTAAAGAGCAGCAGAAATGTCATTACTAGGGGCCGACACCCGATGTTCACGATCCACTCTTCCACTATCCACTATCACATTTTAATAATTCATGAAGTTAAGATGCCGCCCCTCCTTTGGAAATGGAACAGATGGCCCAGACGCGCCTATTTCTCCTCCTGGGGAGGGTCGCCACAGGTACTGTAATTAACATATTCCTCATTCATGACACATTATTTCACCTGCCACATTTGCTATTAATTGAAATGAGAATTTTATGTCAAGTTGCATCAAGCAAACTTGGTTATTTGGTTGCTCTATATGGATCATTACTCAAGACGATGGTCTCAGCAATGTCGACCGATGAAATGACAATCGTCAATATTAATTGGTGGAAATAAGAGACAGCAATAAGGGAAATCCTCCGATTGTTACTGGGGTCAAGAGGAAGTTTGAAGAATATAATTCAATCACGAGAGGAAAGGAATGCAGGCTATTTTAAAAAGATTTTGGTGGCCAATCTTATGCTTCAGTAAAGTGTATGTTGCCACACACTCCTAATATATTCTACCAGTAACCTCACTGTAGCCGAGACAGAATATACTGTAAAATACTTCTTAATAGTTTCCTGTGCTGTGGCCAATGACTGGCCTTCAAACTCACGGATCTAACTTTCCAAGTGTATTTAATCTTCCCTGGGCCTGCAGCAACGCGCCAGGCCGTTGCATTTTTTTTAGCACCAGGCTATGTTTGGTTTGAAATCCCAGCTCATAGCTCCAAAGAGGAGGCTAAGTATTGCCTTAAATGAATCAAATACAATATTCCAATTGCACCGGCCTCCCATTGAATACCTTTTGGGCCTGGGATACCTGCTCTCCACCCGATTCATGTCTTCACTGTCTACGAATTCACTCTCAGCAAAGGCTGCATTTCTGACCACTTCCATACTTCCGGCCTCTCCTGCAGCTCATTACCTGCTGCTGGAAGTGCTCAGGTATGCAGGGTCACAACAAAGGATATCCTGCCTGTCAGTCAGACGCCGTGGCTGTCAGGCGCGCCTCACTGTTGCCGTCCTAAACCGAGAGGGGAAAGACAGACTAGTCATTAAAATCTCGCAGGGAGGGCGATTTTTGCCCAAGCGCCATGCTTTTTCCCTGCTGTCAAGCTGCCTGTATGTCTGCTGCCATGTGTGACTGTCACCTCAGGCATGACTGGGGCGAGAGAGGCAGCTTTCCTTTGAGTTAATGAGGAAGAGAGATGAGGATGAGGGGGCCAGAGATAAGTTTTGGGAGGGATGTGAGTGGCTCTTCTGAGAATCAGAAGGTGTTTATTGCCATTCTGCTTCTGATTCTGCAAAGAGCCACTCAGTTTTGGGAGGGATGCGAGTGGCTCTTCTCTGAACGTGTATGGCGAATGTTAACCCCGAGTGAGATGGCATTAATAGTCTGACCAGTCGATGGACGCAGAGTTTGAAGAGGTGCACAAACCTGCGGGCGCGACACTTCTCTTCCTTTAAATCCAGAGACCCTAAAGAAGCCAAACGTAGTCTGCAAGGTTTGTAGTTTCTGTTTGCCTGACATGCAAAGTGCTTTTGATCCATCGTACTCTCAGTAGGGTTGGCCATAAAGCAGCACCTGCAGAGGGACATGCCAGCCCTCTTCTTTCCCTTTTACTTGCTGCATTCTCCTGTCATGCCAGCCTCCAGCATTATAGATGGATTTGGGAGCCTTTCATGTGTTTGTGAAAGGGGGGGGGGGTCAAAGTGAGGCTATCATGCACCCAGAAGAATCATGGATGTTTTTGAGGTGATAAAAGAAAGGCCTGGAGGGATACTATATCACTGCCACACCGAAAAACAACAGAACGAGTGTAAGAGGGAGTGCGGCCTGTCGAACAAGAAGAGCCGAGTGTTCAGAAAGTTTCAAAAAGCTTTTCCTTTCCTCCCCTACCTGATCGGAGAACAGCGCTGTTGGTGGGGAGCAGCTCCGACCTCTATGTGCCCTCAGTCTCCCGGAGAGATTGCTGCCTGTGACGGGCCAAGAAGCAACTCCATTAGCCGCGATAAGACAGGCAGGGATTGTGGAGCTCAGATCAATGAGTCATTATGGCGAGTGCAAAGCTCTTGCCACAAACTCAACCAGAGGTAGACGCTCGCAGTCTCGGCTTTGCGGCGGCGCAGCCCAGCAATCGCTCAGCCGCTTCTCTCCGACCTGCCGGGAGGTCATCCTGGTGGAAAACACGGCAGGATTTCCTCCGGATTAAGAGTTGATTCCATGTCAAATATGCTATCCAGGAATAAGGAGGCCACGGATCAACCTTTTGACCTGACACCGTTCAGGTTGACAGAGTGGCCGGTGGATTTCCCACTTTGTCAGGGTTTACTTTTCCGACTTCTTTACATGCTTAAGTTGCACATTCAGGGATCTTTTCTCTGTGGAATGTGAAAGGCTATGAAAATAGCGTTTGGGAAAACCAACTGGAAAGACTTAAAGGATGTTTTCTCCTGGTTGAGATCACCATTCAAAGAAACATTCCAATTCAGTGTACACTAAACATTCTGGTCATGATTCTTAAGTCTTAGCTGAACCAGGAAGTTGCTGTATAAACTAGGATGGATGTTTACAACCGACAGTTGGGATAATGACGGCATCTTAACTGTCTTTCCTAAGGGGTTTCACAACTCGTTTGTCCGGTTTTTTGTAACTTCTTTAGGCTACATTACCTCTCAGATCTCGGTGATTTTAAAGGTGTTGGTGTCTCATTCTCATTCATCCAGCTCATGGTCATCTTTAAAAGTTGAATTTGAAGCCGCTGGACTTCTGCTTAGGATTTCAAAGACATTTCAGCTCTTGCTTCTTCTTCGATGCTTCTTCAGTTCGGACTAACCGGTTTTTTGTAACTTCTTTAGGCTACATTACCTCTCAGATCTCGGTGATTTTAAAGGTGTTGGTATCTCATTTTCATTCATCCAGCTCATGGTCATCTTTAAAAGTTGAATTTGAAGCCGCTGGACTTCTGCTTAGGATTTCAAAGACATTTCAGCTCTTGCTTCTTCTTCGATGCTTCTTCAGTTCGGACTAACCGGTTTTTTGTAACTTCTTTAGGCTACATTACCTCTCAGATCTCGGTGATTTTAAAGGTGTTGGTATCTCATTTTCATTCATCCAGCTCATGGTCATCTTTAAAAGTTGAATTTGAAGCCGCTGGACTTCTGCTTAGGATTTCAAAGACATTTCAGCTCTTGCTTCTTCTTCGATGCTTCTTCAGTTTGGACTAATCAGGGCTGCACATAGTTAGACTCTTCTGAAGGCATCAAATTGTCAGTCGATAAGGTTTAACAATTGAGTCAAAATCCAATTTTGGGGAGAATCCAACTCAGAAAATTGTTAAAACATATTTCAAAATAACTTATTGTGCTATGCACTATGGCCACATATAATTTCCTTTCCAAGGATCACCCCTGCCCTAATAGCCACTCCTCAGAGTAACTCTTTGACTACCTTTTGACTGATATTGATCAAACCAAAGAGGAGCCTTTAAGTGAGGTGTAAAAAGCACTGGTAATCAATGATTGACAGTTGGTGCGTCGGTCATCAAGGTCACTTTTACCAATTTCAATGTAGAGAAGCTGCAGGGCAATCAAGTGATGAGAGAGAAAGAAGATTATTTGTTTTGCTGTACCAGAGGGAGGTGAGCTGAGACTGATTCAAGCCAGTCCTTTTATTTAATGCAGTCAGAATGAATAAATCAAATTTCTTTTTTGGGGGGGGGGGTGTTTTTCTTAGCCATTTGATTCCTGAAACATAAACACATTGTTGAAAAGAAGATGTATAGCTCTGCAATTTGAGGGCGGCCAGGACAACCTGTGGAGTGGCATTTCACCAAAAGTTACTGCATATTAACTGTTTAACTGGGTTACAGCTGATGTGCCGAAATTTATCTTGACAAGCCCATTTCCTCTTAATGTGTTGAAGTAAAAGCCAGTGAATAAATGGGGTTGTCAGCTAAAGGTAAGACCCATCAAGTTCTTTATGAGCTTCTAATTTAAGATCGCATGTCTCTACGGCTCCCAGAGCAAACAGGAAGCGGAGTTTTGGGCCCCAGCACTTCAGATTAATTCCGTTTGGCTGGGAATGTGAGAAAAAAAGAGAGACGCTCCCTTGATTTAGAACGCATATTGCCTGGGTTGGGGAAGAGGTTAGTGTTTATTATTCGGGGGTGGGAGAGGTCTTGCTGTTTGGGTTTGAAAGGAAGCGATTGAGGATGCTTTGGCTATGTGTCTTTTCCTTTTCTCTGTGAGGGATAAAGTTTCGGTCAAGACTGCCAAAGCGAGCGCCTCCATATTCCACCTGAGAGGAACCGATACGGACCTTTCACATGCTCTGCTCGTTGCCTTCCATCTGGATTTACCTTATTGCTCTCTGCTTTTGCTGGAGTGGAAGAACCGCTGTGACACTTACGGGATCCTCGCCTCTGATGAAACTGAGTGAATTTATCCAGCTGTTGCGTGTCCGACCCACACTTGTGTTGTGTGTGTGCGCATGCTATACACATTATCTGTGCATGTGTGCAAGAGGCCCGATAGATGAGGTCCTGCACAGCCACACAGTTTTCTCTCACCCACTCTGATCTGTTTCTCTCTTCATCCATCTCCTGCAGTTATCGGCCTGATTTTATCGCCCTGTTAGCTGCAGGGAGATTACCAGCGACAAACTGGGATGGCTAAATCGGCTTGGTAAACTTGTTGACCCTTGGCCCGCCTTCTCCACGGCGTGCGCCGCTATCTCTTTAGCACCACCTTACATGGACATGGAGGGTGATGTGCCACAAATAAGTCTTCAGACAGGTAAAGCTTTTAGCATCGGTCTGGTTAAAGGCGGGATTAAAATGAAGGCTTTGGTGAGTTTTGAAGACATGCAGGAAAGAAGTCTGGATTATGCTCTTAAGCAACGTTCTCCACGACCAAAATACAAAAATGTAAAGACCAAGAAACATAAATCGGGAATCAGGGACTGCCCTTTGCTGTCTTGTGACCTTTAGGCATTTAGTAGCTGCACAGTTATGAAGGGATTAGGCTCATGCAAGCTGACCAGACAAAAGGGTGGAGACACGGGAATGGAGTGGGCACGATTGTCAGTTTGAATAAAGTAAATAAATTACCGGACAACCCCCCCCCCCGCCCCCCACCCCACCCCTCCCCGCCCCGATTCATGGGGTCGTGTGGGCGCTGTCGGGCCCAGCGGCGCGACGGCAGCAGAGAACACAAAGTTGTGGATAAAAGGCTAATCGCCTTCAGTTCACACGACCGCTCTTTGTTCAACGAAACTAAGTGATGAGGCAAAAATGCTACCGCGGCGCTGACCTACGTGTTGAACAGCAGGATTTGTCCCCTAATCCAGCTTCCTGTGCACGAGGCCTGGGAATCAGCGATGCATTGGAAGCCAGCCGAACAAGAACGATGTTTCTGTCGACATCAGCTGCTTTCATATGCAGACCACCGATGCCCCCCCCCAAAATTATTTTTTTCTTTGAATCCACTGTTACCAGAGGGAATATCCGCTGCTCCATATACAAATAAAACCTTTCCTTCTTGGATTGAAACTGCTTGAGCAGCCGAGGATGCAGATTGAGTGTACGATAAAAATCCCCTGACACATAAAAAACATGATCGATCCACTCGTGATGCAGGAAATAAAAAAAAATACTTTGGTGTTGAAGAACTCCAGATGTTGAATTCGTGGCCTTAATTGTCCTGATAAAGTGGATTTATTTCGTTTCAATGGGCTACTGTTCTTTTAATAGCTTGGTTTTTGCTCAGATGGTTTTCTATTTCTTTTCTTTATTGCCTTAGAGTCTGAGTTTCAGGCCTCTCCATTTTCACTAGCTTCAACATTCTACGGCGGGGGGGGGGCTGAAAGAGATCCATCTTCATTACAACAAGGCTGCGCTGGTCTAATAGCTGACAAAGGTCCCAGGTGGACCGTCCTCTGCAAAGCAGACACCAGAAGCAGAGATGTTGGAGTGTGTCTCTTTTTCTAAGTGTGTCCAATATGTGGGGATTAGGCTCTGACGCCAAGCAGAGACATGCGAGGCTAAGATAAGTGAGGCTAAAGATAACCAGGCTCTTCCACTCAGGGTTTTACATTCAATCTTTTTTGCGTGGTCATTGCTTTGTTCCCCTGAGGCAAACGTGCATGCTTGTCTCCTACCTCTTGTATCTCCTGTATCATATCGGCGTTACAATAAATTCACTCAGGAAACCAGAGGATGTGGATAACGGATACCAGATGGATACTATATGCATGATTCACTGCTTCATGAGGTGTAGTTAATCCTTTGCCTTAGTGCATGTTGATCTCTACCCAGTTGGAAATGAGGGTTTGGGGGTGTTAGAGTGACGGCAGGGAGGCTGCACTCGTACCCCCAGCGACTCAGGCTGGACGTACCTGCCTTCTCTCCTTCACCCCTGTCGAGCACAGGCTCATTGCGATTCTGGACAGGTCGTGCAGTGATGCCACTTTACCTCAGGCAATCCCTGTTTCCTGATTCCACTCAGGCTAGCGGACAGATAACACTGACCCCGAGCTAATCCCAGATTAAACCAGAACATAAAGCACCGCCGCCGCCGCTGCCTGGCCACCTCTGACCTCGTCCACGTCTCCTGGCCCAGGCTGCCGTAGCCCTGTCTGTCGCCACTTGCCAAGACATCGTCTGGCTTGTTTAAAATAATTGATTCAGATGAAGTGAACTGCTAATGCTCCCCCTGTGACTGAAAAAACCTCCAAAACAAATCGCATTTAAGAACAATGGTGGATTTGTCGTGGTTGCAGAAGGCTTGTAGGATTTGACATGCAGGATGAGAAGGTAGCAGCATCTGTGGTGAACAGGAGAGACTGTGAATCAAGCACAGTTAAAGCAGATCCAAGTTTGTGCAGAAGTGTGTAATTAGATTACGACTCTCATTTGAGGATCTCCTTCCTCACTCTGCTGGATCCGTGTTTCCTCCTCTGCCGGATCTCCACCTTTTACATGTTTCTTCTAGATTGAGGAAGAAATGTGTTTGTGCACATTATTGGCAGAAAACACACACTGTTGGTACGGAGTCATTTTGTTTTTGTCATGGATTAATTGCTTCGTGCTTATTTTGTGCCAGAGCTTTTATGTCTGACCTTACAAGAGTTTACATAAAGACTGAGACAAATGTGTTCCTCGACTCCAAAGGCACCCTTTGGCCCTGCACCCTCTCTACCTGTCCATCAACAGGAGGCAGAAGGAGAGGGGCTTAGATGATGGGAGCCCCCCCCCCCGAGATAAGGCAATCTCTGCATGAGAGCTCATCGGAGATGACCGTGAATACAAATTGCTTCCATTAGAGGGGTGTTGGGG
This sequence comes from Brachionichthys hirsutus, assembly GCF_040956055.1. NCBI lineage: Eukaryota > Metazoa > Chordata > Actinopteri > Lophiiformes > Brachionichthyidae > Brachionichthys > Brachionichthys hirsutus. The sequence goes on from NC_090904.1 coordinate 11,877,179, forward strand.
CAGTTGCAGGCTGCTTTAAAAGGAGCAGTGGGGCACAACAGTGGTTCCTAATTATAGAACAGGTCTGAATATGTCAAATGAGATTGGCAGGTGCAGCAACGGCGGTAAACAGTAAAGTGTCTCGTCTCGCATGGTGTCATAGGGCAACTTTTGACCACTGTGGTGCTCGATGACGTGAGATACTGGGCTGTTTTAACTGCACCTCCTATGATGGATCACATCAGTGTCTATGGAGACAGGAAGGGGGGGGGGGGGTCACACCTTTTCCACAGTGAAGGAAACCTCTATAATACGTATGAGTGAGGCAGTTGTTTGTGCAGACATGCTGTTGTGTCCTTGTTGTCTCTCCTAGCAGCAATCTGCAGAGCCTCTAAAACATGTCGACAGACACACACACACACACAGAGGATTCAGCCAAGCTTGACCACATCACCGAGAGCGCGTCACGAGAGATTACCATTCCATTGTGGGCCATGCTTTTTGGCATTACCAGTGCGTCAGATATTATCTCTAGATCTTGTGCCCTTGTATATTTGCCGTGCGCTGCGTGACACTCCGATCTGATGCGACACGGATCCTCCGACCCACCAAAGTGGCTAAGCCGATGCGAGCAGCTGCTGTGTTTGCATACTGTTATCGCCCCTGCTCATTTAGCAGCAGGGCTAACCTGCTACCCTCGCTCCGATAATCACACAGACATTCTTTAACAACTGTGTCACTCTGGTGGATTTGAAGCGTGTAATTTACACAAACCCAAATAACTACCCGTACGTGTTTGACACGAGGAAGAGTTGTGTTGAAAGGAGGGAGAGCAAAGTGAGGCGCACTCTGCCAGCAAACAGCCCATCATATTAGGGGTGTTAGAGTCACACACGTGTCCGTGTGCATGTGCATGAAAATGTTCCGTAATCTCCCTCTTTGTGATTGTGGCCTCTGTGATTTTTTTTTGTCTATATTAGGCAACTTATCTGGCAGATATAGGAAATCAGTGTGAGAACGTTTTGATAGAGTAAGATAAGAGTGAGAACCACAGCAGCTCTCTGACGCAGGCGTCTGGGGGCGGGCCAGCTCAACCCCGACTGTGGAACTCAAGTCGATTCACGGGCTTAGCCGGACCATTTATTGCCAAACGTATCATATTTGATGCGCATGGCCGTTCAGGATTTTGAGACTTCTACTTCAGAAGTTTGATTTTCTTCTTCTTGAAACACCTGATAGATACATGCCAACACATGCATCTGCATTTCCCATGAAATAAATTCCAGATTTTACAAGTTACATAAATTAGAGCACTTTTTATAATAATAATATATTTTCCTGACCTCATTCTAGATCAGATCCAGAAGATATTTTGCATCGACTGCAATATGAATAAAGATTTGAAAGTGACCCAGAATCCAGGGTCTCTTCTGGATCATCATCAAGATGCATCTGTAACATTTTGAGTTTTCTTGTTAACAAACAGACGACAGACAGACAAACGCTGGCAAATACATAAACTCCTGGTTGGAGGTAAGAATCCGAAACCAAGATAAAAGTAAAAATAAAGACAAGTGACCAAGGACAAAGTTGACCTTTCTTTCAAGGACGGAAGCTTGAAATTCTCAACAAAAAGTGAAATAAGCTTCCTCTGCATTGACATCATTTAAAATATTTGTTCAGGATTTTTGACAAGTGCTGCCTTTGATGTGTGAGAGCATACCGACTCCCACCCGCTCTTAAACGCCACAATAATCACTCCTGCCACTCCAGTGTGAATGAACTAACACACCTCTATGACTGGTTGGAAAACTGCCACAGGCCCCTGCTCAGGTAGCACAGCTTGTTTATAATGTGCCGGGGGGGGGGGGGCTGTGGGAGTATTTCTTTGTTGCTTCATCATCCGACATTAAAAGACTGATTTGAACAGAAGATTTCTAAAATTACTGTTCTTTCAGCAGAGTGGATCCTGGTTTATGAGCTCTGGCTTTAGCGCCTCACTTTAATCTTCGGACGGACGATGTTGTGGCGCAGTTTCTAATTATCAGCCGCACATTCCACATGTGAAAATCATAGACCCAAAGAACTGAGTGCGTGATTGCTGCGCAATTTGGTCAACGTTGCTCATCGCTTCCTTCCTGTCAAGAGTCAAAGCAAGAGACCACAAATGTTGATCTTGTGCCATCGCAACCCCGTAGCCTCTTTACAGTCAGTTACAGTTCTCTGCAAGCAGGGACATGCTTTGAACCGTCATTGACAGCGGCCCGCACTTTTAATCTGCCCAATTTGAAACCAGAGAGTTATGCACATGGGTGGGGACGCCCATATCGCTGTCATGTTACGAGTGTGCACTCTATTTACTCTGTTCTGATCTTCCCGGAAGAGAAATAGGAATGAATAGCTCAATATGCAACATAGAGCGCCGTCCAATCTTTGTCGTATGACAAGCATGGAGGGAAATCATTTCGTTAAGGACTAACCCTAACCAGTGTGCTCTCTCGTGACTGGAGACGCATGATCTTGAGAGAGTGCTGCGTGCCAGTAAACTGTTCCTGTCCAAACGTACTTCCAAAGTAAATTTGGCCTGTTGGCTATTAATTTAAGATGGAGAGATACGCCGTAATATGAAGGCCTGAAGCCCCTGAGATCACCGTCGGCAGCCAAGTGCTCTCTCGGGAGGAGGGGGGTTGTTTCAGCCTGACAGTGAGGCATGTCTCTGTATTGCTATACCTCATTTAAACAAGCAAGCCGAGACCAAAGTACCGTATTTTTCCGGACTAGACGTTGCACTTTTTTCATAGTTTGGCTGGTCCTGCGACTTGTACTCCGGTGAGATTTATGTATATTAAAATATGTACAGTAAGCCCCCCCCCAAGCTATCCGCGGTTCCAACTCAAGTATCCGCAACAATTTTTTCATTGTTCCTTCTCGAACAATCTCGCGAGACTGTTTCGAGATCTGAATTTTCAGCGAAATCTCGCGTGATATGAATTTTGAGATCAATCTCACAAGATCTGAATCGGTTTGTTTACCTCGTTTTTAAGGCGGCGTCGATTAATTCAGGTGTTTTTTGCAAACTTTTACAGATAGATAGAGAAAATATTCAGACGAGATCTGAAACCATCAACGCTTGCTGGAAGAATCTGTGGCCTGAAGCGGTCAGAAAAGCGGCTTCACCCCCTAAAGACAATGAAAGTGCAGCTGCAACCACGTCCGTGTGACTGAGCTCTGAGGTCGGGAGAGCGGAGCTGTAACCACATGACGGAAACACGGCCCGTGTTCACCAGAACACCACGACCCTGGACCTGATTAGTTCAACTTCCCTCCGGTGTAATCTTTTACATTTCTGTGTCGTTCCGCAAATAATTGAGATCGAAAAACAAGAAATCACTTCCTTTCGTTTCCATTCAAATGCATAATGCAACAAAAAAATGAAAGTGATTGAAAGAAAAGATACGGCGGGTGAGGATCATGTTCCTCGACGGCTTGCTTTCACCTCTAAGCCTTTGCCATTCTGTGTGTGTGTGTGGGGGGGGGGGGGGGGGTGTATTACCCAAAAACAAAGCTCTCGCTGTGTGCGCCGACCCCCCAGAGTGAACCGAACCCGTACAACGGTAATGGCCTACTTTAAGAGTTTATCTGGCTTTAATAGACATGCAGCTCCCGGACTCGAAATCACCAGGACACGTCTGTGTGCAGAAAACCGCTGTCATGCCCTAATGTGGCTGACAAAGACCAGGGCAGCTCAGCCTTTTGGGCCCTTTCCTGTTTGAGTTGTAATCCCTGAGTATTTACATGCGTGTTCCAGGGGAAGCAGCGGACAGAGGATCTCTAGCCCTGTTCCCCGGCAGTTCTGTCCTCAACAGCCTTCTATTGATATACTCACCACTGATTTGAATCTGCTATGCGGCAAATACATGAATCTTTTATATCTAGGCACCAGGAGTTCTGCTACTCCGCATCAGTCTTGATTTGAGACGATGCGTGTCCGGGTTTTTTTTTATTTATTTTTTACCCGGCACCACTCTCAGTTCAGGGATCCGCTGGAGCAGCGTAGCAACACATCCTCAATCAGCATTTCGTAGGATCATCGGCACACTAAGCCACGTCTGGCCGAATCGAAGGTTGTGTTTGGGACCGAGTTGAGACAGGCTGACAGAATAAGGAATGGTATTTAATAGCTGGAATGACTTCACTCTTTCTGGACCAGATTTATTTTTTACTTTTTCTACTGCCCTTCTCAACTTTCTTTTTACGGTCACCATGAGAGTTGGGGAATGTCTTGAAGTATGTATTGTTTATGTATGTTTTTAGGACAACTTAAGAAGTTTTGAACAGATTTTCTAGACATTTTGTGGAAAAGCGGACTATGAGGGTTTGATGGTGTCGAGCCGAGATTAGTTTTTTTTTTTTTTTTTTATGAATTCTATTTTGATTCTTGGTAATGACCTCTGAGAAATGTCATCAGAATGACCAAACCAGTCCAGAGTAAGGCCGGTCTTGGCATTGCAAAAGGATCTGTGTCTGTTATCAGAATTACATTACACAAAAATCTTTGAATGGATTTAGCTGTTTTTTTTTTAAATGATCCATTTCTATATTATATCCGGTCATCTTCATGATCCATGATGGTTTTTAAATGATTCCATTTGCGATTGATAATGGATAAGATCTTTTGTCGAGAATTACACGCTGACATCCTCATGGCGTCACACATTTTGATCTAGAACAAATTTGACATATTAAAATAACGGCGATACATCCTGGAAAAAAACAAACCCACCATCTGTTGCTTTTCTTCAATAATTGTTATCATCATCATGATGATCAAACTACTAAGGGACTTTGGCACAAAGACAAATTGTGGAAACTGAGCTGCTTCGGTGGAGGTTTGTGCCATCTGAGTGCTGATAAGCTGCAAGTCGACATCGTCTGTCAGAGGCCAATACCGAGGCTGGACAGCATAGCTCTATCTGCGAATGATTCTAGAATTACGATAATAGATCACATATGTGTTGGTGTATTGTAACGGCTGTCGGTAGAGCATGCTGTTACTGTGTTCACATTCCCTATTCAGCTGACTGATGGTCCCATCCAGCTCTCTGACAGCAAATACACCGAGCACTTGCTGACAGTCGGCCTCAGGAAAGCGTTTTGGCTGTCCCACAGAATGTGTGTGTGATATACAAGGCACTTCTGGCTGGTTCAGTCTCTCTGTGCACACACACACACACACACAAACGCAGCGAGAGTGTATGGGGACTCATCATTCAACTAAAGTCTCCAACACAAATAATCAGGGGTCCGACCACATGTTGCAGCGCCTCTGCTTTGGGCTCTGGCAGGTGTCAATCACTCTGCTGACCTGTAAACATTCCTTAGGTGGGCACAGTTATTAAATCAAACCGTACAAACAGAGCAAATGTAATGCTATTAATCGTTGCTTATTGACATAACCCCTTGTTAAATTTAGATCTGGCTTGTAATATCAGATTCCATTGGGACCGTTTAAAAGGGTCTTTAGATGGCGTTTATTTTAAGGCGGACATGTTGACGGCTTTGGCGTCCAGACTTCTTTCGCGCGACCACATCACATTGCACAGGAATGTTTCTTAGGAGCTCCAAACATGGTGAGCCCGATTCAAAGACAGAGCCTTAGTCTTGAAATGGTTCTGATTTGAAGTCTGTGTTGTACTTTCATGGTCCGACACCTCACAATAACCACCTTTCACACTTCCTTCCTTTTAATTATCTGCCGGCGTGTCTCTGTTCTAATAAACCATTTGTAAACAGTCAACCAAAGCTAACTGGATAGGACGGTTTATTCTCTGGTTTTCCTTCGCCAGATATTTTATTTTTGTCGGTTAAATCCACTCAGAAGAACTCGGGGTAACCTCAGTGCCGTGGCTCCCTGTTTCGGCTCTCTGTTGGTCCAAGAGTAAAGCCAAACCTCCTGTTTGACTGAAATGCCTGTTTGTCCAACAATATGTAAATGCCACCCTCTAATGCCTCTCCCCTATAGATTGTGAAGGAGTGTTTGCCTATGGTGTGGCATGGGGCCTTCAGGATGCCGTCTTAGCATTGGCCTCTCTGCCCTGCTTGTATATGGCTGCTGAACCAAGACCAACATATCAAACAAACACTCCGACACAGCGCTTTAGGAAGATTGGGTTACTCTAGACATGAGAGAGCATGCCCACTGCTTGGTGCACACAATCCTCTGGCCGTGTGTCAGGCATGGGGCAGTTTAAACCCACCTTAATACTGCACCCCTTACTCTACCATGGTTCAAACTTCTTCTACCATGTCTGTCAGAAGACTTGCTAGATCTTCTGATCCCACTCAGGCGGGATTAAGGCATCAACACAATGTGACAGACTCTCAGTATCACTTGCGTCTAATGCGTGGTGTTAAGTTGCAGCAGTGTTTGGTGGGAAAACCATTAGATAACTCCACGCGGGTACATGCAGGAGCAACAAAGGGAACGTGTCAGTCATGCATGCATGTTTTTGCGAGCCACAGCTGTCCTTAATGGCTATATTTCTGTCTCTAAACAGAGCTGAAGTCCACCGGTACTGCTCATCACTTCGCCTACTTCCTCAACACGTCCGATTATAGGATCCTGCGCATGGATGAGGACCATGATCGCATGTATGTTGGCAGCAAGGACCACATCCTGTCCATGGATCTCCACGACATCAACAAGGACCCACATATCGTAAGAGCATTCCCATAACTTGAGAAAATATCTTCACCTCAGGTCAACAACTGGTGGTTCCAGTGCAAAATGTTCTGTGACAACCATCTCCATTAATTTACTGTTTATTATCGTTGGAGAGCACGTTTGTGGTGTTGGTCGTTAAAGCACTGGAATTAAATCTTTACAATCCCAAAAGGGTAATGTTTTGCCTGTCTGGACTCTGCTTTTGCAAGTTTAGCCCTGAAATCTCGATCATATAGGAGAAGCTGGGTTGCGTAGATAACTTGCCCTCTGTTTGCTCCTGGCAGATCCACTGGCCAGTGTCCGAACGAAGAAGGATGGAGTGCCTAGTGAGCGGGAAGGATGCCGACGTAAGTACAGCTTGGAATGACTGTGAATGGCTGCTGCTTTTCATTTGGATGCTTAATTAGATCTGTCTGTGTTTCCAGGAGGAGTGTGCGAACTTCATCCGTCTGATTGAGCCATGGAACCGAACTCAACTTTACATCTGTGGGACGGGAGCTTACAATCCAGTCTGCACTTTTGTCAACCGTGGGCGCAAACCTCAGGTTAGGATTGAGGATGTCTCCAACTGAACAAGTAGCTTTCTCTGTGTCTGCGTCGTGAGTGGCAAAGCTCGTCTGTCCTGTTTCTTTGTCTTACCCAAGCTCTTGCTCTCCCTTTTAATGCATACCCATTACGGTGAGTTTTCTCCATCATTAAGCAGGTTTGTGGTACCTTGTCTTCGCACCTGGCATAGCGGCAAGCACAGCTGTCCTCCCCAATGAGCTGTTAAATCTACCCTGTTCGTTCTCAACCATGGGACTTTTTTTTTAAGCCAAGCCAGGCATCACTACCTCGCCATACTCCCCATTAACACCTCACTGTTCTCTAAATATTACACGTGTTCCCTCATGATGGCCAGGGGACTTTAAAAAAAAGGGACAAATAAAAAGTCTAATTTCCCACATGCCTCCAACTCAAGTTGTCCAGTCTGGTGCCAAGAACATGTCGGTAAGCATGACTTGAACTGGTCCCTTGTTGCCTCTGCATCTATCCATCCCCTCACCCATCCATCACCCATTCATGCATTCATCCAGGCCACCTGCCAGCCTCTTCCATGTAAGACACTGGGAAGTTGGAGCTCCTATCTTGGGGTGCCGATGGAATGTTCCAGTTCTAATCCAAAAATGAGTCGGGCATTTTTTTTTCCTCCATTGCATTCAAAAGACAGGTCTGAGTCGTCCTCGCTTAGCGCACCTTTCTCAAGTTACTTATGACTGCAACAACAAGAAAACACACACATCCTGACGGACGTGAGAAAACGATTCATTAACCATCCTTTTAGCATTCAGATGGATTGTCATTTTATTGCATTTGAGTTCATGATTGAGTTTCCTGGAGCTGCGTAGCTTTTGTGATCTGTAATACCCAAGTGTGTTGTCGCAGCAAAATCGTTCACTTTGAATCTACATAGCAAACTGCGAGATCCTTTATTGAATCAGAAACAGTGGGATACATTTTCCTTCCCCCCCTCCCCACTTCTGTAAGTCAGGAAGGATTCATATGGAGGTTAGGTATGGGCTTTCAGCATTTACTGGTTTCACGGTATAGATTATTGGTGTATTTATTGTGAAGGCAATGGGCAAATCTCTTTTGCTCTTGGCCTGCCGGTCAGACTATGCACTGGGTGCAACGGGGAAAATGGGAACGGGAAGCGAGACATATATGACTGTTCTCTCCGCCACAGAAAAGAAAGTAAGATAAATATTGTGGGACTGTAGATATCTGGAAAACACACGTAGATTAAAGGACGGATGCCCTCTTTGCAAAAGATTTGAGTTGTTTTTGTCCTGTAAAACCTAGCACCCAAAATATCTTACCGATTCCATTTAAATACTAGTGAAACCAATTGCCACAAAATCATGTGCAAAGGGAATTTGAGTTGCATTCACATCCAAACATTCCAAGGAATTGAACATTTCAGTAGTGCATTTTATTGCCAAGGACATAATTCCCATAAGAGTCATATAAAAGCCTGTGATGCACAGTTTCCTTGTTTATTAAAAAATAGTCGAGGGATTCACTATAATAAAGCATCTGGTCATCCTTTATTGATCCCTGGTAATAAATAATAAAATAAAATAGGTCACACAAAGAAGATCTCATACCCTTGCAGCCCTAGTCAAGAAGGTCCTTGATCCCTCGTCACCAGTGGCGTAACATCCGGACTGTGTTGCTGTCTCCTGTTTTAGACGTCCATGTATCTGCAGATGGCCCAGGCCAGAGGAAGGGCTAGCCGCGCAGCTGAACCCAGTGCGGTGCACGAGACACTTGGACTAAAGGTGTGATGTGGGCCCTATCTGCACTGCAGCCCTGCGTACTGCTTGGGCTTGTGGTCACCAGCAGCATGCGCCCTCTCTTTGTGTTTGAACACAACATCTCTTTTATTTATTTATCTCTCTAACCTTCATCATGCATCTCTTCTCGTCCGTGCACAATCATAAAGTCTTGTGCAACGTGGAATTGCTTCTAATCTCATGCCATGTGGTTAATCCAATTTTTTCTTTTCGTAACCGTCACTTTCTGAACACCCTTTCCCCAACCTTCATTGTCTTTTCTGTGCTTTGCATTTTTGCTAAATGTCAGATTTTGCATTAAAATTATGTTGCCAAGTTGGTATTGCTTTTAGGCTACTAAAAAAAAATGTTGACTTTTGCTGAACACAAATTCAATTAAATAGGCTTTCACTGCTGCTTGATGCATGGCATATTCATTTAATTTAGCATATTCTGTTTGCCGTTAATCGAGAGCAGATATGAAATCTTTTATCCTGCTTATCTGAGACCTCACCGACCCCCCCCCCCCCCCCCCACACACACACGCACACGCACACGCACACACACACACACACACACACACACCTTCTGTAGGAATGCGGTGCAGTCGCTCCCACAGAGGCGTCAGGACTAGTCAGCATCTGACCCACTCCCACAGCAGGCTCTATTGGCCTAGAGCAAACACCCGCCATCTGTAGCCAACTAGCTGTGCAGTGCAGGAAATAAAAACGGCACGTACTTGAACATGTCTCCAGTGTTTGGGTTCTCTGAGCACTTTGCAACAATATAAGGGACTTTGGAACGATGCTTTGACTGAAGTCGGACTCGTTTTGTACTCTGCTTTTCCTTTTCTTTTTTTTAATGCCTTACAACTTTTCTTAAGGGTCATATTTTACAGCGGGGTTGTAAAAACATGTACAGAGCACAGGTTCCCTGTGGCAAACATAAATGTTTGTGACCATTTTACAGGTCTGGCATGGCTGGAAGTGGGCTGCCAGCGCCTTCTTTATTTGATCTAGTTGTGATTTTAATTAAATGTGATCTAATGAACGGAGTTTGGCAAGGTGCCGCGTTCCCTCCCCTGCTTGAGTTCTGATGTACGATGACAGAGACGTCTCCGTCTCTGTAACCGTCGGGAGTGAAAAAGTGGGGATTGGACATGCTCTGGTCTGCGAGGCAAAAAACACAGGACATGTCATTGCATGCCACTAATTCATCCCCCCCACTCTCATACGTGCGATCCTGCCAATTGCATTTCAGTGCTTGTGTTCAGAATGTCGTGATCAGTATGAGTCATTCAGCCACCATGCCGCTTCTGTGTTCATTATGTTGGATTACAGGTGTCAGCAGGAGACCTGCACCATAGGCACCATGTGGCTGAGAGGTATTTGGCATGCAGCTTATTATGCTGCAGGAGGAGGCCCCACAGAACATTGTTTTGTGCAATACTATGGCATAGAGATGGATTGGAAATTCCTTGACTTCCCTGCATGTATTTTTCTGTATGAACACATGCTCATTATTCTAACACTTCAGGCAGGTCCCGCAGGAATCAGAGGAAGCGCATTGGCTGCCTCGTATTCCCTCCACAAGGGAATTACAGCGACAAGATGAAGAGTACTGAATTTATTGCCATCTCTGTATTGTCTTTCCATTTCAGGAGGAAATCTTCCATTTGGAGCCGGGCAAAGTGGAATCTGGGAAGGGAAAGTGTTCTTATGACCCGAAGCTCAACAGCGTGTCAGCTTTAATCAGTGAGTATCATCGCACTTTGGTCACATGATTAGGGTTTAGGCATCAGTACAGCCTGGCCCAGCAGTCGTCATAGCAACGGCAGTGTCCAACCATATGGGTTATGTATAAAGCGGTCAAGAAAATGGATGGATGGATATTCTATAAGTCCGGTGGAAGCATTATCTTTAAGAAAGGTGTTTCTGAGGCATATGATGGCCTAATTAACATCCAATAAAAATAATTCATGATGGCAGATGTCCTCTGTCCCTTTGTCCAAAGTCAACCAAACCACACCGTTGCCACCAATGGAAGGCGATCTTCTCCGAGGGTGTAAATCACTGGCACTGCGTTCCCCACAGTAGCACAGTGCCAGCTGGCAAGGGTGGAACCAGTACTGTCATCCCAGATGGATTTACCTTCCCCTCCACCAGTTAGCATCCTGTAGTTGCTTTACAATTATTGATTTTTAGTGACCACTAGCTCTCTCTCCATCACATTCCCACTACGCTGTCTGATTTTAACATTTCAATGACATGTTACCAGTCTCCGTATTGGACCAGGACAGTGAATATAATGATGGTAGGACAGTGTTTTTTTTGTTTATTTCATTTGCCCCCCCACCTCCTCCTGCTGTCTCCTCACTCCATCTCTGAGAGCTCTGACAGCCACGCCTGGTCCAGTGGGGCCCTTCCGGCAGCTGCAGAACCAACACCTTGCCTTCCTGTGGCTTAACAAGGCTGTTGTGTGCATGTTTCAGTCTGCACACATGGATGTGCTCATATTTTATGTGTTTGTGGAGCTGGTGCTATGGCTGTTTCAGGAGGTTTGGGTACAACAATTTATTTTACGTCCTGCAATTTTACTGGTTTCCTGTGGTTTCCAGGGAAGGATGTTATAAATTGATACTAACGCTAGAAGTAAATGGCCATCAAGGAATATAACAAATATATTTATTTCATGGTTTAGTGAGTCAACTACAGAATTCTTCAACTAAAGCTTTGGTTGATCATTCATAATTTAATAGCATATATTTATTAGATATTATTATTGAGTATGATTTGCAATGCAAATTTTTTTTTTGCTTTGCCCTAAATATTATCAGAGGATTATGCAAAACCTAAACAGAATTAACCAGCTTAAGTCTTAATAGATGGTGATGTTTCTGCTCTAACATTAATTAGCAGCATTCGCCAGCATGGTCTGCTAACTAGCTTTCGCCCTCCAGATGTAACCCAGGCAAGGAAGCATGTCACTAGTAAACTACTTAGTTTGAGGTTTTTAAGGATGTTAAAAGTAATGAAATATCTACCTATTATTATATCCGAGTCCTAACCGGGAGCTAACGTCCGATTGTGTTCGAGTCTGCAAGCTCGTGATCGGGCCCGATTTCCAATCATGAGATCGGATTGGGACATTCCGAGATTGATAACTTGCCACTTATCGTCCACGTTGCGCCTGAATGAAGACAAATCAGGATCAGTTAGTTTGTGTAATAGGTGCTGCTGAGATGTAGAGTTTTAAATATATATTTTGAAATAAAAGTCTGTGTTTTGTGCAAAGGGTTGTGCTGGAATAATCTCAAAGTAGAGGAATTTTGTTGTTGTTTATTTCTCTTTTTCAGGTGGTGAACTGTACGCCGGGGTCTATGTTGACTTCATGGGAACCGACTCGGCCATTTTCCGAACACTGGGGAGAAAGACTGCCATGCGAACAGATCAGTACAACTCCAGATGGCTAAATGGTGAGTGTCCTGTTTAGCCCATAAATGATAGGTGGGGCTTCGAAACGGCTTTCTCAATTCACAATCCCTCTGGATTCAACGTGTGTAGCTGAAATGTTAAGATTGCAGTATTTGTATATGTTTAGGATCCCTCAACAAGTGCTCAAAAGGGAAATGGTGACTGTTTATAAAGCCTTTCAGTCAGATGGTTCTCCATATACATCCCCTGCATGAACATCTCACTGCCTGATCTCCCCACAGACCCCACGTTCATCCATGTGCACCTCATCCCTGACAGCGCCGAGAGAAACGATGACAAGCTGTATTTCTTCTTCCGGGAGAAGTCCTCAGAGATGGGCCAGAGTCCCGTGACCCAGTCCCGTATCGGACGCATCTGCCTGGTGTGTACACATTTCAGAGTTGTGTTTGTGTTGTGGTGTAAACATAATGTAAAGGAAACCAGAGCCGCTGTGAGAAATAGGCTGGAGTCGCCCGCCGCGAAACAATGATCGTGGGTGCAGAGCTAGTATTTGGCCAACGCTGACGTGCTGGAATCCACGTGTGTCTTTAACCTTCCTGTCTACAATACATCCCTCTGTCTTTAAGGTCGACCTCTGACCTTTGACCCGTCGACCTTTTGACCTCCTCTCCTTGGTAATCCCAAAATGTTTGAAACCTCTCGTGCCGCAAATAACACTCTCTCTGACTTCTTCTTTGCACTCGTTCAAAATAAAGCTGCAAAACCTAAACTAGACTTCCTCTTTAAAAGCCCAGAAACGCAAATATGGCCGAGGGGAAAAACAAAACAAACAACAACGTGCATCTTAAACAATGCAAGCATGAGAAAAATGATCGTCCCAGCAGACGAGCACGGCCGCGACTGGCAAAATGCTGCATCTGTGGATTAGTCGCCTCAGCTGTTCACCGCCGTATTTATTTGAGGAGGTCAGGCGCTGACCCGGCACACAAACACTCATCCCCCTCTCAGTGGGCTCCCACAGGTCCGGCTCCTGTCATCCTTCGTCCGACACACATCTGGATGCTCTTATTGCTGTCCTTCGCACCCTGCACACCACTCAAAAAAAATGCACCCAGCAGTTTACTGTAATTACACTTGAAATTATAAGAACATTTCAACTCCCAAGTATGCGCTTTGCATTCTGGTCTCAGCTCTTTCTTACTGGGGTACATTCTGGCCTCGCTCCACCACAGATGGGAGAATCTAAAGGCGGTGTTTACCGCCACCCCCACCGCCCCGATCCCGGCTTTGCAAACCGACATGTACTGTATAGTGTGTGTGGGCGGCTCCACCTGGACAGTGGAGGATGTGAATCTGAGTGATGGAGGAACTGTACTGTGTCTCCACCCGGTCAAATGCAGAATGATGATGGAGGACACTGCTGTCTGGTCAACAAGTGGAGCACTTTCCTGAAGGCCAGGCTCATCTGCTCGGTGCCGGGGGCCGATGGCATGGAGACGCACTTCGATGAGCTCCGTGAGTACACTTTCTGATTTTTCTGTGAGTGATGCTTCACTGTTGTTTTTTTTGGTGTGAATATCCTACATATCTAGATCTGCATCTAATAATTTATTTTAAGACTGATCAGCATTTGGGCTGTAGGATATGAGAAAATATTGAAAATATTTCCCACCAGCAAAGACGACGGCATCATTTTCTACCTTATCTGACAAATAAAAGCATCCAATTGCCTCTAAAATGCTAAATATATTTACACAATAATTATTCAAGATAGTGCTGAACCAGCCAATATTTTTTAACGGGCGGCCCCGTGTCCTCGTGGGTTTTCTCTGGGTTCTTCATCTCATCTACATGAAAATGAATGGATGGATGTCCATATTATGTGGGTGATTCTTTAAAATTCTCCAAAATAATTATTGTCATTATTTCTGACACAAATGCATTTTATTTTTAACCAAGAGCATTTGTTAAACTCCTCTTTTGAACTAAATTAAATCGATTTATGCACATTGATCATTTTTACAGTAGGTTTAAAAAATATTTTTTTATTTATTCATTCAAACATTCTCGGGTTCTTGTCATGGATGCTGCGTTTTAAAGTAGAGACCATTTTTACTGAAGAACCTGACAAGAGTGTACTTGTGCGAACAAACACACACCCTGTGCCGACATAGCAGTGCACTCCCATCATATGGCCTGCAGAGCATACCCTAATGGGAATGACACACATAATGTTACAATAACACTATTGTTGCCATTTTCTTAAATAAAAGTGTAAGGGGGTGGCCTGATGGCGGGCGGATCACATCACAGCACAGGAATGTCTGTGACTGTGAGACGACCGACTCTCCAGGGGAAATTCTTTCGGCTTCTGTCTCTCGGGTTTAAGGTGGAGCCAAAGAACGATAGAGGTCCGATCTCTCCGGCTACTGTCTCTCTTCAGCTGCGTTTCCTGTGTTTTAGATGTGAAATGCTTTCAAATGAATCAATAGCTGGAGAGATGAAATGGCTGTGATGAAGAGAAGAGGAGACAAATGGAAAAGGAAGAAGGGACACAGAAAACGGCTGCGTAATCTGGATCCTTTCCTCCACTTTATTAACACACTTTATCCCCTGGAGCTCAGTGATCTGCCATTCACGACTCTGCCTTGGCCTTGGTAATCTTGTCTGTTTGCGAGCACTTGCAAATTGCCCGTTTCTGCAATCCAGCAGCTGCACATCGTCTGTTGCTTGACGCCCGCGACAGCCCGTCACGCTGTGTCCACGCTAACCCGTGTCCGTTCCATCGCTCTGGCGGTGGCAGCTGCGGAAGATAGCATGGTGGTGGAGGCGTGTGAGACTTTGGGGAATTGGAGAAATAAGGACAAAGTATTTGTTTTATTTTTTCCCCCCCAGGAATGAACTCAAGGTTGTCAAGCGTCCCCAGAGGAAGGCCTGACTGTACAGGTGCTCTAATGTGAACAGATAGGGAGGCCATCCGCTCAGATTCAAACACAATCCTCACCCCTACTATCTATCGTTCTATCGACATAGAAGCCTGACAGCTCATGTTTCATGCTGGACTATATGGAACCAGAAGAGCATAAATCTGGGCTTTTCATACTGATGCGTTCTCCTTCTGTTTCCACACTTTCTGTCCTCTAATAGTCACATTCTTTTCTTTTTTTGGTGAATCTTTCTCCAATCTTATTTTTTTCACAATGTGGTCATTTCCCTCCACAAATAGGTCATGAACGCATTCTATTGTTGGCAGTGAAAATGCCTCCTGGGAGTAGTATTTAGGTCGGGTAAGAGACTCATCACCCGTCACGCATTTAGCTCTTCTTTCTTTGTTACCGTGGACCTTTCCTCGACGTCAACAAAAAAAGATCCTCTAAATCAGCCGGCGTTCCTTGTCAGAGCCTCGTAAGACAGAGTAGGTGCATGAGCGTTTGTGATTTACAGATTGCCAGAATTGGCCTGAAACCGCATGACGCAGTCCTCCGATGGGAGAGATGCGCTTCCCCTCACGTCAAAGACGTCAGATGCAGATGCAAGAGGAGGAGAATCTCATCACACCGTGCTCAGATTTTCTGTCTCCCCTGGAGCGGTCTCGGGTGGTTTAGCAATCACACTGCTGCAGTCTAGACTGAACCAGACGGCGTGGTTTTACTGCTCTGCCATTAAATAGCATTGCGCTGGCATTCGGATTGAACTGCTGCGTTTAGGATGCTCCGGTGATAAAGCTTCTCAAGGTTAGGGCTTGATGTGTCATCATCTCGTCAATAAAGACCTTCATCCCCGAGGTTGTTGTTTGGCTTCCTGCTGCACGAAGTGGATTGCTGTGATTTTTCACCTAATTTTTCCTTCATCGGGAATGGCAGGAACGTTGTCTGCGTGGAAAATACACAAGTTTTAGATTAGATCATCTGACTATCTACATCTAGAGATGCCAATGTCAGCGCCACTGGTTGGAGTAGGATAACTAGCATTTACATTTTGTTATGCATAATATTTAAGCCCAGGAGAGGCTATCTTGACTGGCCGGGCTGTGTAGGAAGACCCGCCCACTCTTCCTGTTTTCCCACCATACCTCATCAGGTGTTCTTCGCCATCTGCTATACGCTAATAGACCATACTCTGGTGATGAAATGGATGAGAGGATCGTATTCCCGTGACGACAGATGAAAAATCATGAAAAATATCCATCAAGGAATGAACAGGAAGTTGTCGAGAAGAAACTGAGAAGCAGCTCTAACACCTTTAATTCCACACGCGACTGATAGACCCTCAGCTGACACCGGGATATGTTTTCACACCTCCACGTCTACACCAGGGTTATAATAGTTTTGGATTTTTAATTATAGTTTAGTTTTAGTTAGTTTTGAATTTGTTTTCTCTAATTCAGTTGGTTTTAGTTAGTTTTTAGAGTGGATTTGTTAGTTTTTATTAGTTTTAGTTTTGTTTTTATTCGTTTAATTTAGTTTTTATTAGTTTTAGTTTTTCATACTTTGTGTTATTTGTCAGACGCAGGATTAAAAAATAATAAAATAATACAACTCAACAAAAGATAACGTAAAATAATTTATATTTTATATATAATAATATATAATATTTTATATATAACAGTCCGCAGCATAGCTGCTTACGTGCTACAATCTCGCAGTTAGCTTTCTTGTTTCTCTCCGTCGTAATAAACACATCCCACATGGGGCTGGAGCGCTCGGCATTTCCTGCCGGCTTCCGTCGGTAGTGACGTCACCAACCCGAGTCTCAACGAGCAGTGACAGGAACAGCCGGACGGAGCCGCTGGCTCACGTAAAACTCCTCGAGCAAAATAAATCAATTTCAAAATCGATAAAGACGAAAACGAAGGGATTAGTGTCTTTAATTTTTATTAGTTTTAGTTAGTTTTGTGAACGGACAATACCGTTTTAGTTAGTTTTAGTTTTCTCTTTTAATTTTAGTTTTTATTTAGTTCAGTTAACGAAAATGTTTTTTCAATTCTAGTTTTCGTTTTTTCGTTAGTTTTCGTTAACTATAATAACCCTGGTCTACACCCACTTAATGAGGGTTTCGCCCGCTCGAAGACGCAGCAGTGGTGGCCAACCGATCAAAATAGGGAAGAGGGAGCAGCGTTGATGGCAATGCAGCCAATCTGGAAAACGTCGTTTTCAGATTGTTTCACTGCAGTTCTGTTCAAGAAGACACAAATAAATATCTGCACAGCCCCGCAGAAACTGGTCACAATGCGTATGCCGTCTTTGCACATTGTCTGCAAATATAACCAAATGCGATGTTCCCTCTCCAAGTGATTTTCTAGTTAGTGCATCAATCCTTCCAGGGATGTGCCGTCCTAATGTCTCCTGGGCTGGGAGCACTTGGATCGACTGAAAGCTGTGTCAATATTAGCTTGTGCTCTGGAGCGTGATGCTTCCTTCAGCCATCCTGTTTCCACTGACGGGATCCGATCTCTTTTCTTGCAGGAGACGTTTACATACAGTCAACCCAGGATTCCAAAAATCCTGTGATATACGGCGTCTTCTCTGTGTCGGGGTTTGTGTGCTATAATAAATACTTTACATTCATTTATATAAAGTCGATTTATCATGGGAGGCGTTTTCTGACGTTTTTTTGTCCTCTCATTTCAGGTCTGTCTTTAAAGGCTCAGCAGTTTGCGTCTACTCCATGGCTGACATCCGCATGGTCTTCAACGGACCCTTCGCCCACAAGGAGGGTCCCAATTACCAGTGGGTGGCCTACACTGGGAAGATCCCTTACCCTCGGCCCGGAACGGTGAGTTCCAATTCCACGCTTTCACCCACACACGAATCGCAGAGCAAGCTGTCATAACAGGGGTTTCTGTGTGACTTCGACCTCAAACAGAAACGATCTGACAGGAAGCAGGCGTCAGGGGGGGGCGGGTCTACTTTTGTGGTGGATTTGGGCCCTTGTTCATAGTTTCAGCGCTTGTTTTTCTCTCTCAGTGCCCCGGAGGTACGTTCACCCCCAACATGAAGTCCACTAAGGACTATCCAGATGAAGTGATTAACTTTATGAGGAATCACCCCGCCATGTACAATGCCGTGTACCCGATACACAAGCGCCCCCTTGTGGTCAGGACAAATGCAGAGTATGAGTTCACCACCATCACCGTGGACCAAGTGACGGCTGCAGATGGCAACTATGAAGTGCTCTTCTTAGGAACTGGTGAGTGGCACTTAGAATTTGATTTAATGTGATGAAATGAGGCTTTAAGGTTACTTGAAATGTAAATGAAGTCAGTCTTAGCTCATGAACCCTTTGATCATAGCCAGGAGAGGGATTGACAGCTTCAATGGGAAGCTGGATAATTGGGGGGGGGGCAGGGAATCCCCGCCTTGAAATAAATCCACATAAGTGTAGGGCTTGTCTGCCCTGCAATCATTTAACATTACGAGCATTCTTGCCTTTTACGCTTGAGTGGAAATGCAACAAATCAATGGGTTTGTACCTCGCTCTATTCACATGGAGTAAACAACAGGAGATTTGTACCTGGAGGGCAAGGGTGGCTCGACAGAGGGGGGGGGGGGGGCAATGGGCTCTCAGAAGAGGGCTCTGTTGAAGTGGGGATATCCATCAACTTAATCTTTCCCACTGGTGTAAGGGAGATTATCTATTTGTCTGCATGCCTTGAACCTTTAAATCAGGTCCCTACTATGACAGCAGTCATACTACGACAGCAGTCGCCACCACATAGTGTGCGGCGATCACATGTGGCATATCGTGCCTGTTCATTTATGTATGCATTACGGGAGGAGGCTAAATGCGTTCGTGTGCGACATCCTTTCAGCTGCTGTCAGACGGGACCGTTCAGCCCTGCATCGTCATAGATCTCAGTGGGGGGGTTGAGGATGACAGAAGAGTTTTGTCACGGCAGTGTCGTTTAGTAAAGTTTCAAGTGAATGCAAAGCCGCTAACGGAGGTGAAGAGTATAGTACAACCTGTTGATACGGGGATTATCCCATGGTGGGTTTTGCCCAGAGAATAAAGTGGACTGTTGACAGAATGTGAGGCTGCAGGTATGTTAGCTGACAGGTGTGCGTTGCGGTCCGCAGACAAGGGAACGGTTCAGAAAGTCATAGTTCTGCCCAGGGATGATCTGCAGACCGAGGAGCTGGTCCTGGAAGAGGTGGAGGTTTTTAAGGTAACGTTTATTTCATCTTATTTGACGTTGCATACCTCTGCTTCGCCGACGACACGCTGTGCTCACCAGGAATTCATTTTTTCTTCATCAAGGTCCCCACTCCGATTACGACAATGAAGATCTCGTCCAAAAGAGTAAGCATGACGGTTGCATCGCATGCAAATCATGCATGCACGCTTGATTTTCTTACCCTTTGCTTGTACGAGAGAAATGAAACCATCTTCCAAAAGAAAGCCAGTGAATTTAATGCAGCGTGGAAAGGTCACAAGCTACGTACATCCAGCTGCGCTTCCTTCATAAGTCAGAGTAACTGTAAGTCTGCAGGCGGCAACAGAGAGACAGATATGGAAAGAAAAATCAAAAGTTTGTGTTGCATTTCAGCGTTATAGGAATTCTCGGCCTCTACGCGGCATGACATCGTTCCACAGAGAGTTTGTGTTACACACAGCCTGCCAGACTGATGAATTTCACATCAACGTGGCAATCTGAGAAGGATTAGCTCAGTGTCCTGTCAGGTGATGGCGAACCTGCTGGACCGTGCAGGACTGATTTTAAACGTACCCCAGTACATTCATCTGGGTTAGCGGAATAATCCCAAGAAATGCATGAGCCTTACCAGCTCCTGGATGTTGTTTTATGCTGAATTGAAGTACCCAGGCTCCGTCATCCTCGGTATCCTCGATCTTGAATTCTAGTGCCTGACGTAAACTGACCTAAATGAATGGCTGATATCTGCCTCCTTGTTTTTTTCTCCTCTCTGAGCAGCCGTCCTATGAAATGTCAGCATGTTTTCCATTCATCCCTCTTTTCAATCTCATCACATTTCCCTCCAGCGTCGTGCGTGACACCATTTTTCCGCCCTCTTCTCCCCAACAGCAACAGCTGTACGTGTCGTCTGTGGTCGGACTGACCCAGTTGGCGCTGCACCGGTGCGATGTGTACGGCGAGGCCTGCGCTGACTGCTGCCTGGCCAGAGACCCGTATTGCGCCTGGGACGGCAAGTCCTGCTCCCGCTACTCGGCTTCGCAGAAGAGGTAAGCACCAGCGGCGGTGTTAGCATGGGCGAGGCTAACTTCATGACTCGGCGCCCTGGATGGTGCTCAGATTGGGCTGAAAGGCTGTTTGGTGGGCATTGTGGGTAACGGGGTGTGAATTCACATCCTCGTTGTGCAGTGAAATAGGGTTTGCGTTGATCCATTTCACACTAATACCCTTATTATATATTGACGAATGGCTTTGAATGGCATGCAGCTGCTTTATGATTGTTTTTTCTCTCCTTATTTGGCTACACTGGTCTGACCCCTTTAGACGGAGCCGGAGGCAGGACGTCAAGTACGGGAACCCCATCCGCCTGTGCCGGGGCTTCAACTCCAATGGTGAGATTCCTGTCCTCCAGCCTCGCGGCTTTTCCTTTCGGCTTCTTGCTGTTTATCTTTAGACATTAATGATATATTCATTGTGCTTTTCACTAGTGCTGCTCCAAGCGCCTCGTGGTGTCAAGTTTTTTAACGACTAAATTCCGGCGGCTATGCGGCTCTTCATTTGAGTGCTTTATCGCTGTGAGCTTTGGTTGTTGGCGTTTTGTCGTGCAAGCCTCTCGTTCTGTCCGTCCCACAGCCAATAAGAACACCCTGGAGATGGTGCAGTATGGGGTGGAGGGAAGCAGTACCTTCCTGGAGTGTCAGGCCCGTTCGCCACACGCCGTCATCAAATGGCATCTGCAGAGAGATAACAGCGACCGCAGGAAAGAGGCGAGTAAATGCAGCACCTAATCCCTTTTCCAATAATCTGATAGCATCATTTATTTGATGCAAGCTGAGATTGATTCTACTGACAGACCTCCAAGTGTCCTCAGACCGGAGGAAGGACACAGAAAGGGCAGATCTGCAACAGCCCTTTGCAGTCATTTGTAACCCCGAGGCCCTGGTTAATGTTTTATTATTTTTTCACTGCACCCCCCTTTTATTGGCCAGCCTGCTGGATGGCCTCGGTTTCTACAGGCAGAGCCGACATTGCTGCCGTCCAGCACATCTGGCTCTGAGTTAAAAGGCTGTCAACACATAATCAGATTCCTCTGAGCGGATGCAGAGAAACGGATTCATAGATTTACTGTTTGGTTACATTTGAGTTTATTAACAGGATGCTAATGCAGGCGATGTAGATGGATGCCAATATATTACTTGGATTTGAATAAACATTATACATATGCACTCGTTATGAATGTATATGAATACGTTCAGGTATATGTTGCTATAAATGCTTTTTTAAATATTTTGTGGGCAGCCTATTGTTTTTTTTTTGTGGGGGGGGGGGGGGGGGCATAAATAACACAGAAACATTTAATTCTATTGATAATGTAAACGACTGGAAACCAGTTCAGATTGCGGCTTTGACTTACACCCAACACAGCCAGCCCTTCTGCAGATGTTAACTGAGCTGCTCGTCATTCTGTCGCTGCAGATGCGCTCTGACGGCCGGGTTTTGAAGACGGAACAGGGTCTCCTCCTCCGGTCTCTGCAGCCCTCTGACTCCGGCATGTACCAATGTACGGCCACGGAGAAGAACTTCAAGCACTCGCTGGTCAAGCTGCAGCTGGTGGTTCTGTCCAGCCGTGCCGTTAACAACGTGCTGGTTGAGGCGGCAGGAGGACTGGTGCCGTCCTCTCTGCACTCCAGCAGCACCCAGTGGACCGCCAGCGCCGGCCAGTACAAGGACCTGCTGACCATCCTGAGCCAGCCGGAGATGACCCTGATCAATCAGTACTGTCAGGACTACTGGCAGTTCGGAGACCCGCTGCTGGGTGCTCTCAAGGGCAAAGACCTGAAGGAGCTCAAGGAGCAAAAGAAGCCCCGCAACCGCCGGCATCACGGGGAGGGGGAAGAGAACGAGGAGCAGGAGGAGGTAGAGACATGAGGAGACCAATGTTATGTGAGACGCACTCTCGATCCACCCTTCCCATCCACCCTGCGAAAACCGGGAGAGACTCATCAAGAGTAGTGAAATGAAAAAAAATCCACAAATGGGGAAGAAACAAAACCCCACACGCATCCTCTCAAACAGTAAGATATATGATCACAGTATTTATTGTAGGTTGTATATAGTATCATTCTGTGGATTTCTTTGTACTTATAGAAGAAAAAACATGCTCTTTGTGTATAGGTACCTTTTGGGCAAATATTATTATTATTGACGTTGTTAATTTTATTGTTGCTGTTACTGTCAATACAAAAAGCTCATCTGTCGGCATTTTTATGACCTTTGTGTGCTTGGAATCTGTTATCAGGCAAGTAAGCTGTTCGGATGGAGCTTGGAGAAGCTCTCTGGGATGGGGGGGTGGGAGGTGAGATGTTGATAAGGGGTGATGGGATTTTAGTTGTTGTTGTTTTTCGTGCTTGCTTTGACTCGATGCCGGGACTCATTTATGGGACTCATTTATTTCTGGACACTCCATGAAAGCCTGTGACGCAACCTCCTTGTGGTTGCATGTAGACAGAGACTTGATATTGCAAGGGGACCATCGGCACATGGTCCCGGTTATTCTTTGGGGGGGGAATTGATGCGTCTCCCCGCGAGAGCCCAGATGTTCAGATGACTGTTCGTGTATTTTCTTTTATGTAATTGGGTCTTTTGATAGGAGCCATCGTTCATTTCTTGTATTGGCTTCCTGGTTTTAGGATTGCCTGCTATTCTTCCAGGCAAAATACTCATTCTGAATATTTAAATTCCAATTATACTTGTGAGTAACCTGCAGCGCCTTCTGACCGTGACTTTTCAAGAGGAGCCAGCGTGACGGTTTGTTTTCTTCAAGGTAAAATGCAAAACATTCTTTGAAGCTGTGACAAAGGGTCAAGTTTCTGCAAAAGAAAAGGGGCATTATTTCGACGTTAAGGGGCATCAGCTGGAGATAAAATACGACAAGCACGCTTGGGGCAAGCTATAGGCAACTTTGTAAAAAACCCACTTTAAGATTAGGCAGCGGTTGTTTGTTCACACACACACAGAGTCTTTCCTTCTTTGACATTCATTTGTAGAAAAAACGAACGACAGATCATCGTAACAATGTTGTGACACTAACCAAACTATCGGGAAGCTGGCTTTCATTGTGTGCATGAACCTGTATTTGTACTGTAATTCTAAAGAGACTTTGTGACTGTTTTTGTTTACCCGTTTGTTTGTTTTTCATCTTTAGGGTTGTACAGTACGGTGTCTGAGGGATATTCTCAGTACAGGAAATGTCGAAAACAAAAAGCTTCAACAACGCCCCCCCGATTCAGATATACCCTGTATGAACCGTGATTTTTTTTTTTTTTTTTTATTGATGCAGATTCTGTCTGAGCCTTATTCCCAGATTTGATCGCAGCTCCTGATTGTCTCCATCACGCGAGACCAGGGCTTATAAAATTCTAAGAAAAGTTGAACAATTTTTTGTTGTTTTTTTGTTTTTGTTTTTTTAAATAAGTGTAGTTTCTGAGTGTGTTTGTTTGTTTTTGTATTTTTGCATCATCGGACTTTATGTTAAAAAGAAAAAAACTAAATGCACAGAGGTGATGTTATTGTAATGACTTGTGTAAATGACTATATCTTCCCTTTCCATTGTGGTTGCTGACTAATAAATTAAAGCTCTATATTTTATAAGAATGGAATGCCCAGTTCACCCCCCCTTATTGTGATTGCCTTGAAACTGGATGTTTTCCATGTGCTGCACAGAAACCTCTGGATACTAGGAATAAAGTTGTACTTGTTAAAGATATATGGATGCACATTTTGTGTCAAATATTCACACTGCATTTATGTTACAAGGTAAAATGCCTCGTGAAAGCAAGTCTGGCTCACAGCAGAATTACTCCTTTCCTGTATTTCAGCTTCATTAAAGTGCGCTACCATTCCTCGTTACGGATCGGAATATGGCATCACAAAGGTCATCCCACAAAGAGACGAGCCATAGGACGAGCTCTGTTCCCCTTGCTTATCTGATTCCTACTGAGGAACGGCACATCGGATGACGAGAGACATAATGAGGGATTGGCAGTCCTTTGCAGAGAACAACAATATTCAGGGTTGCCTCCCCCCACAGTGGCTGTTATAACGAGGCCGGTATCGTCACCATATCTACTAGAAACAGCCTCTGAATCAGAAACTGGCTCAAAACCATGAAGCTGATCCACACTGGAAATTCAAGACTACCGACAACCAAAAGTTGACCTTTCTTCTTTGATCAGATGTTTCTCTGTGCCGTTCTCTTGCAGAGTTCTGTCTGTGGTACACTGATTCCATGGCAGCGCCTCACATGACACAAGATCCCTAAAGTCACTCAAGCGACTGTTTTGATGTGGAATGCAGCGCCGTCTTATCGTGGAGCCCGATCTGGTGCTCGGTGGCCGGGAAGAAGTCGTGGTATTCTCTGCTCTGGCTGGTGCAGCGGGAGCTGCTGGACACTTGCTGCATTGTTGGAGCAGAGAAACTCGGAGGTCTGGGGATGAGAAGGAGACATTTGGAAGGCAACAGAACTCATTAAAGTTCTGAAGAGCTAATATTTATTTAATGCTTCAAAATGATTTTCTTTGTGTGTGTCTGTATAGGTGTGTGTGTGTGTGTGTGTGTGTGTGTGTGTGTGTGTGTGGAATGGGTTGCAGCTTACATGGTTGTGAGGACCGACCCACTACACCCCACCCTGCCCTGATCCAGGGGCCTCCAAAGTGGAGTAACACTGCTCTCTGCTGCTCCTATCAGATTACAACAGCGCTGCTAACACCTGCATTACGCACCACTGACCAGCAGGTGGCGGTACGCAACAGCGTAAACGTGACAGACCTGGAACTTTAGAGAAAAAAGAGCTGGAACCTCAGAAGTGTACTTATACTTTCATGGAATCTTTTAACCTTTACTGTAGATTGATAGAACCACTGATATCTTTGAAGCAGAAATAATTATATTTAAATGAAACACACTGAAGCCATGTGGTGTTATGTTTGTTTGTTTTTATTGAATAAATTACGTGCAGGGAAGTTGTTTTTAACTCTTCATGGTAATAAATCAGTTATCCAGGCTACACCCATTCAACACTATCATAATTCACTCATTAGTGGTGCTTCCATCACTTTGGATCCAATGCCTGATGGTTACTTTAAAGGGTGGAAACATCAATAGAAACTCCGATACTAATGCTGCTTTACTATCGATTGCCCTACATAGCTCAGTTCACAACGTTCAGTAGCGACTTTATATTTTTACTTTTTGTTTTCGTGGTTGCCATATTTTGTTGTTCCCTGAAAAATCCGTGTTTCCTCACAGCGAGCACCGACTCTGATCAGCAGACTTTGATCTCTACAGCACCAGCTGCGGTGCAGGAAACTGACACTTCCCTCGCCCTTTCTCCCTTCCCGAAGTCTTCCATTGACAGAGATGTGCAGTTTGGACTCCTATGAGCTCGGTGATGGCTGCATACTGCTGTGCAACTGGCGTGAAGCACAGAAAGTCTCCCGGGGTGTGAACCTATTGAAACCCCAGAGGCCCCTGGAAAAGTAAGCTTTCGTCATTATTATTCCGGCTTAATGCAATTCGAGTATCCTCGAAAGTGTCGCCAAATGGCGCTGCAAGGGTTTTCACGCCCCACCAGGAAGGGCGCTAAGCTTGTGCTAATTGCGACGGTGCAACACAGACGCTCTGCAGTTTAGGGAAGCAGAGTGGGATAACGGCAGAGATGCCGTTTTATGAGTCGTCCACTGACACAGAAATAAAGAGGGTTAGAGATGAATGAACGCATGAATCAGAATTTTATTACCATCAAAGTCAAGGGGTACAATACGTACTGTAGCTCACAAATGCAAGACAGGACCTACATGTGACCACCGGTCCCGGCAAACCTGAACTGATGCGAAATGCACGAGTGTGAGAAATGCAGTTTCAATGGCACAGCAGTTAATCTAAACAAAGAGAACAGACGACACGAAACAACTTATTCACACAAAAGAGCTCTGAAATATTTCTGTTTGAGACACTTCTTAAGATCTAAAACGCTCACGTAATGTCAGAAATAACGGTTAGCTATAATCTGAGTGTGACCACCGATCCAGTTTAGCACAAATTAAAAGGGGACATTAAGTCGAGCTACGGGGAGAATCTCTTCATCCGGAAAGGACGTTTTCATAGGAAGGTTTTCACATGAAATACTCTTAACGGCAGTCTGGATACACAAATGTACCTTTGTTATTTATTCTAATAATGACATTGACGATGTGGCTGCTGTGAAAGGGCCATTATTCTGTGTGTGTTTTCGCGGCGATCATGCCCCCCGCCGACACACACATGCAATTATCTGAAAGCAGCCTTGTGTTTGTGCTGATGGGCCCGACAGGAGGTAAAGGATTATAGACTGCACTTACAGGTACATGGACTTGATTAAAAGGGCACCAGGAATCACAGTTTAGTGTCGCCAGTTGAATATTGCTCAAGTTCCTCTCATGATTACAGAGAACAACTTGTGTAGCTCGTTATAAATGCTCCCGGGGACCAGCGACAGGAGAGGATAGTTAGGAGCGTTATTACTGCTTATCAAGTATAAAGTGAACAAAGGAGGATAAAGGTGAAAAAAGCAATACGAAAATGTATAATAATAATAATAAGTGTAGAAATGATGATTGTATTCTTACATTATCTCAGTACGACACAGATCAGTAACGTTGAGTTAGTGAAGGTGAAACTAATCAATTAATAAAAATAAATAAATACATTCTAAGCAGAAAGTGGAAATGCATGCTGGCTACGTCTACAAAGGTCTCTATGTACAGACTTTTTACACCTACAGCTATGAGGTTCGTTCCTGAGCAGGAAGTTAGCAAAGGAGCGTCGGGTTGATGCGTGAAGCCGCCTAGTTCCAAATGCAGTGCCGAGAATAAACGCTCGCGGTCATCGCTAAAACAAACGACTGGTCCGTGGAGACAATAACATCTTGAGGAAAAGACAGGATACGTGTGAAATAAAAAGAAAGCAAACACGATGTAGCACTCAGGAAAGGTAGCGTGCAGCCTCCGCGTGATGATGCTAATGCTGCAAGTACGAGAGAAGCGGAGTCAGAGTCATCATGCTAGCAGCCGATGTACAGTGTGCAGAAGCCCGGTGGCGGCGGCGGATGTCGCACCGGGAGGACGGTGGCGTCTACCCCTGCTCGTTCCCAGCATCAGTGGCTGCATGGAGAGCGACCCGAGCTTCTCCATTACAGCGCGATGTGGGCTCAGCCTCCCGCGGCGCCGGGCTCGGCTGCTCCGGCTCAACGGCCGAGGCCGCCAGCCCGACCCCGACCCCGGCCCCGGCTCCGGCCTCTGGCGCCAGCTGGTTCATCGCCCCTCCAACGGGGAGCCCCTCCAACGGGGATGAAGGGGCAGAGGGGTCTGTGGCGGGCCGGGGAGCCGCCGAGTCGGCCGGGGTGCCGGCTGCCGTCAGCGCGCCCTGATCAGGTCCCCTCAATCTCTTCATGATGGTGGTGACCCGCACCGCTTTCTGCAGGAGGAGGAGAACACAGTGATCTGAAGGAGCATCAGCTCTCAACGGACGGCTTTGAGTCATACGCAGTGTTGCAAAGCTCTATTTCCAGAACCGCTGTTGAGCACGAACAGTTTGGTGGAAGAGAACATTAAGTCTTACCTTCCACTTTGCTCTGGCAAAGTTCTTCTCTATTTGTGCACACACATTTTCCTTGATGTTCTTATCCGACGCTGCGCCGCCGGAGATCCTGTTGTACAAAACCGGAGAAACACAGCTTTAAGCCTCCCCTAACTGTCGAAGCCACACTGCAGACAGAATTTACTGCTGAAATTGACTGAATAATTTTATTCTGATAAATGTATGTT
Source organism: Brachionichthys hirsutus (assembly GCF_040956055.1). Lineage (NCBI taxonomy): Eukaryota > Metazoa > Chordata > Actinopteri > Lophiiformes > Brachionichthyidae > Brachionichthys > Brachionichthys hirsutus. Next base: position 11,905,642 of record NC_090904.1, read on the forward strand.
CTTTTTATCCTACTTTTTTTTGGTTATAAGACTGTATAGTGATCAATGTGATCAAGTCATTTAGCACCAACTCACAACGCAACTCAGACAGAAACTCGTCTCGCCTGACTCTTTATTATTATTGGATGTCAAAAAATAAAACTTTATGGAACGGTCTAAATTCAAACAACAAAATATCCAAGAGAATATACACAACGAATTCAGTCGGTACATCTCTGCACGTGTAAAAAAAAGTTCATCTCAGCCAAACCAAAAGAAATTAGACCAGTTGCATTAAATGAAATAAAAAAAAAGTTTGGATATAAAGTCCCATTACGCTGCCGCTGCTTCAAACGCTCTGCACCATTTAAAAAGAGGAGCGGCCTACCATTCGTGGCTTATCGCTTCCTGCGCCGTTAGTCTCTGGTCCTGATCGACCTCCATCAGACGAGCCACCAGACTCTTAGCTATCAGAAAAACACAGATTTGAAAGGTATTTGGGTTTGTTCTTCTGATGGATGGGAGCACAACCCGCACAGGGTAAACACCTCTACAAAGTTTACGCGTTTGCAGAGCGAGCTTTGCTCATTTCTTCATGGTGACTTCATCTGGAGTACCTGAGTCAGAGATGTCATCCCAGTAGGGAGAGTCAAACTCGTAATCGCCTGCCAGGATTTTTCGGAATAGGTTCTTGTCGTGATTTTCATAATCGTCGTCGTCGGTTTCATCGTAGAAAGGAGGGTTGCCTGACAGCCTGAGGCAGCGGAGGAAATCGAGAGCATCAGGATATTCCAACATCTTAACTGGGCCCGCTTCTCAGTATCACATCCAGTATAATCTGAAGCAAGTCTGGAGATCGTTCAAGTGAGCCTGCCTGACAAACGGTGACTTCTAAAAGAGGCGAGAAGGTTCAGAAAGGATAATGTCAGAACTCACAGGATGTACACGATGACACCTGTGGCCCAGCAGTCCACGGGCCTGCCATAGCGCTGTCTGCCGACCACTTCAGGAGCTGCAGGAAAACACAGACACTTCCTTCAGCCCCGATCTACCGGCACAACAGCGCCGTATTTGAGTATTTGCCCACCGGCGAATTAGCGTTCTCACCGAGATACTCCGGCGTCCCGCAGGGGTCTTTGATTAGTCCGTTCTCCAACTTGGCAAGATGGAAGTCACTGATGATGATTTTCGAGTGCTTCAGGCGGTTGTAGTAAACCAAGTTCTCCAACTGAAAAGTGGCATATTACAATGGCAGCATTTTGATCTAATATTAATGTTTAAGTACTTTTCATTTTCATCTTTAATCATCTGGCAAACATTTTGATTTTCCCTTGTGAGATTCTGTGACAGAAATATAACGAGAAGGCTGGAAACGTCTAAAAGTTTAATCATCCAGTGCGGATTAAAACAAAAGAGAGCAAACAACAGGCTCTTTCATTTTGTCATGTCATTATAACCGGACAAAAGCTCAACTTTTCAACCAACTTTTACATATTTTCACTTGGGATATGTATTTATTTTCCATTTAAGATCCTCTTTACACAAGAAAGGAGATCAAGATAATAAAGCTTTCGCTGTGATTCGAAGACAGACGAAAACCACCTTTTTCTTTTTGAGGTTTTGTCTTCTTGAATATGCTTACAAACACAGAGCACCCCAGTGCTTTTATCCTGTGGCACACTTGGATAAAAGGTTGGATCAGAAAGCCTCGCTGTGCATCACAGGGAGGAGGCTTGGGAATCTTGTGCAGACGAAATTCACCGCCAAATTCACCTCAAATAATCAGATTTGCTTAAATCAGATATATTTAAATGTTGGTTCATGAGTCTGTGAGGAAAAGCAGACGGCAGGCGTTCCCGGCCTGACAGCAGCTGCATGAAGCCGGCGTGGCTCCGTTGCTCTGCAGGTGAAATGTTGGACCAGATTCAGATCTTGGTCTTATTTTACCTTGAGGTTTCTGTGAACAATATTCAAGGAGTGGAGGTAGGCAACCGCCTCCAGCACCTGGCGGACCACATTGCTGGTGTCTCGCTCTGAGTAGTAGCCTTGATCCAGGATCCAGTCGAATACCTCTCTGCCTGTTGCGCTGCGGGAACAGAGAGAAGAAGAAAGCCGCTTGTTGCATTACAAACGCAACTTTCCCTTTGCCTCCGTCTGATCTCCCTTCTCTCGACAAATCAAGCAAAGGCAATATGGAACAATCTAATTGTAATTTCAGGTGTAAACATTTTTGACAAGATTACATTGCCCTTCACTTCTGTTAAAGAAAAATGATGTTGCTTAAGATGTTGCTTTTGTGAGTTCCTAAACGCACTCAAAGGATGCAACGAGCAACGCACATTTGGCATTTCTATAGAAACGTATCAGATTCCCAATGACGACATGGCCAACGAGCAATCGCGTCTGAATACCAAATGAGCGGAGTTCAGAGACATTCTCATATCTACTGCGCCTCGGGCTACAGCAGCTCATTCCCCGCAAGCGTGTGATCAACACTTATAGTTCAGCAGGCCCAAAAGACTGCAAAGAAACGCAGAGAGCCTTTCCTCTCCGGCTCATCCGGCATCGGAACTCACAGTTCAAGGAAGAGGAAATACTCCTTCTTGGTCTCAAAGACGTCCACCAGTTGGAGAATATTAGGATGCTTCACCCTGAGTGTTGAAAAGCAGAAGATTATTATAAGCAAGATTATGCTATGTAGCTTTTTAAATGATGAATGTAGTTTTGCAAGATGCATTAAGCAGAAAACAAATAAACAACAAAAGCAGGGGCCTTGACAGTCTAACCAGAAAACTAAACCCGCCCTGTCCAGAGAACGTTCACCACGAGGATTAACTCACATCTTCAAAATGAGGATCTCATTTTTGGCAGCCTTGCGAACCTTCCTTCCGTCCTTTTTCAGGAACTTTTTACACGTGTACATTCTCATCGTGGTTTTGTCCTTGGCCCTGAATATCTCACAGAACTCCTCCCTGTGGAGAAGAATTTAAAGATCATAAAGAATTTAAAGTTCATATGAACAAAGATCGTAAGGGTTTCTGCAGAAAAGATTCACGTAAAACATCCGAAGTGAACCTGCTTAATTCTCTAATATATATATATATATATATATATATATATATATAAATAAGATACTCACGATTTAATGAGCTGACCCATGTCATATTTATCTGTCACATCTGAAGGATTATTATAATCCTTCTTTTCTCCGACTGCTAAACAGCCGAATGGCATGGCCTCTTCTCACCTAAGAGAAACAGAGAGAGCAACAGGAGACAGAAGAAAATAGAATTAACTCCTCTCTTGTGTCCTGATGTCCCAAGAAGCTAATGGATTGTTTTCACATTGTGCTGTATAAAAACACGGGGCTTAAAGAATTCCTTTAATACCGGTAGAAAGCCTTTCAAAGGTGCAAGAGCGTCCCGAGGAAGCGCCCGATGCACTGGATCGTTTAATCTACTGTCACAGCGCCTTTCAGGGTCAATAAAGGTGGGACGCAGCTTTATACTAATATCTAACTCCTATAGGTAATAAAACAGTCAGGGGTATGATTTCACAATGAAGCCAGTCTGGACTGTATGTGCCAGTTCTTCTTTGTGAGGTTCAATTTGCCAGCCACATGGGGTGAAGGAGGAGAGGGAGCAGCGGGCAATATGGTTCTAGAGTCCGGCGAGTATTTTCAATCAAGACAGGGAGGCAGCAATTACAGTCACAGCGAGAGGAATTTAAGGGCTTCGCCGGCTGTGCTTCAGCGCCTAATGCAGCGCAGGCTGTATGCGTCTCTCTTAAACAGCATGGAGTGAAATTCAGGATCAGATTCTTTTTCACTATAGTGCTGGGTGGGGGGTGGGGGGGAGGGGTTCTGATGGTTTAAGGTGCATCTATTTTAGTTTGAGAGGTTATTTTTGTGTTTCAAGGGAAGGGAGCGGCTTTTCCATGGTCACACCTTCCTGATGGTGATGAAATACAGACAGCAAGGTATATAAAATCATTCAGGGTTTTTTCCGAGTCGGTCTGAATGTTCTTCACTGGGAGCCGCCAGAATGTAAATCATGACGCGTATCGTCAGATAAAGCAAGAGCAGAAAATATTTATTTCATAGCCACACAAAATCCATCTGTGCCAACAGTCTGGATGATGGATGTCAGCATGTAAATGAGTGCAGGAGGCGTGAAATATATAGTGTTGTGTGTAAGAAGGGTAATCTGTTCACTGCCGCTCCGTGAACCCACTCCGATCACAATCTGTAGCAAGGAGGGCCAGCACAGAGTCGTCTCCAGACGCTGGGGAGGATCATTTGTGCTCTCCGGACCATTTCTGGCTACTGATCTCTTTTTTTTTTTTTTTTGCTCTCAGTGTTCTACTCCATCGTAAACAGTTTGGTTCAGTGAAGTTATGCTGTAAAGTAAAAAAAAAAAGCAAAGTTCTGCAAAGCCAGAAGCGTAAATGAAAGTAATTCTGAGCAAGTCTGGCAGAAGTGCAGAAGAAAAAAAAAAAAAAGACTACTGCTTATTATGCTGGAAAATATTTATATTCTGTAAGAAGAGAACAGTTCACAAAGGAGTCTTTGTGTTGAGGAGAAGGAAGAGAGACTGAAGAAAAGAGTGAAAAAGATGCTCTGATGATGGAATCTAATAAACCGAATCACAAAATCCAGCAAATAAACAAGGTCTTTGTGGTTTTTAGAAATGCTTTCTAAGCACACAAAAAAGTCAAATGGCCTCAGCAGAATCCTAGAAGTATTTCCACAAAGTTCCCCCAAGTGTGCCTCGTGGTAATGGATGACGAATTTGTAAATCAGTTCAAGTGGAAAAAGCAGGATGCCAGCTGTATCATATACCAGTGGGTGCATAAAGGGCCCATTTGGCCTGACCACCATCAGCAACACTCAAGCATTATCGCTCAATATTCTGACTGTTATCTGTCCCGGGAGCCCTAATCAATGACTCAAGATGCTTTCGGGCTCAATGCGAGAGCCGGGACCGCCGGCAGGCTCGCTTTGGGCCGCCCTGCGGAATCGCCACAGACTCTCTGCAAATGCAATAAAGATTTTCAACAATGGAAGATGGATAGTGATGAAAGATCCCGGGCTTATTAAGCGGGTGCAGCAAATGAGGTTTTCTTTTTTGCTCGTGTCAAAATCGATGAAAAACTGTTGTGTTTGGGTAAAAGTTTCTGATTGCACTAAAGGCAACGTTTATGTGTGCGGAGCTCAGAATGATTTCATTTTTATTTTTAACACAGAGGGATAATAGTACCTGCTGCTTTGGTATGAGACTGAACCACCTCAGGAAAGCGCCTGCTGCCTCTGCGTGGTAATCCTTTATGGGAGGAAGCAGCATTAATCCCACCAGGACATTTCTCACAGAGGGACAAGTGCTTCCTCAATTGTGGTAATCGTTCATGCACTGTTCAGTTTCTCGATCTGCCTTTCACACCTCCCCGTTTACTCTCCCTCCGGCTCAGCGGCCACTTAATGAGGACGCAAACTAAAGACCAGACGTCATGTATCACGCTGGCACCGTTACCTGAAGGGAACCAAAGTGGTGCTGAAAAAAAGAGAGCTGTTGGCCACACGAAGCAAAAGACTCTGAGATGTCTTCATGCTGTTAGGTTGAGGGTGATAAATCAGGTGATCGAGGTTAGATTGAGATCTGGGCTTGAATAACCGTGCGGGTCGGGGGTGTTGTTGGCGCCGATCCCTGCTGACTACAGGCGAGAGGCAGGGCACACCCCGGATGCGTCGCCAGCGCATCGCGGGGCCATACAGAGACACAAGACCCTTCACACACTCACTCTTACACTACAATTTTGGAGTGACCAATTAACCTCAATTGCATGTTTTTGGAGGGTTAGAGCTTTTTGTTAAATTTAACCTCATTATGGCTCCCAATAAAGTTCAAATTGCTGCCTGTAGTGGGGCTGAGAAGCCCAAGGGCATTCAAAGGAGTAGTCTTCCTCCTCCTCCACCTGCCGCACACCTTCAACAACCAAGCTAATGTATACAATTATTATGTATAACTGTCATTAATGTAAGCACTGTGCTTTTCTATAATTAAGGATATCTTTCATTCCTTTCTATATTTTTGCCACACATAATAATAAAGAGTGTTTCTGGGTCTGGAGAATGGATGGACTGGATTTATATTCATTTAAACAGAAAAAAAAATTCAGGTTGAGAACAGAGACAAAGAACGGATTTAAACATATTGATTATTTTTTATTTTTTAGGGTCGGGGAAGGCAAGCATGAATATTATATTAATACATGGAAAATCATAATAATTAATGATGGATGTAAATTTTCTCCACAGCGCTGTTCGGTGTGGATTCAAATGGCTGAGCTGAGCCATTTATCATCTCTTAGACTCTTGTGGTTTCTCCTTTCATGCTGGGGATCGCTTATAAAGTTCAGCCTCCCAAGGAGAGAAGCGCCAGGTTTTAGGAAATAAACATCCTTGACATTTATTTTCTCGCTGCCGATCTCCAGAGATCGCCCAAGAGACTGTGAAAAGTACTTTGCCTTCAGCTGAAACCGGAGGATAAGGTCAACACGGATGCAAGAAAGGTGCTCAAATGATTGCTTCCTGTTATCTCTTCTTGTCGGAAAATTTACCGCTGCGAGTAAACAGTGCTGGGAAAACTCGGCTTATCGAATGTGAAGCAAATGCAAGGAGCAGAGCAAGGGGGTCTCCAATTAGAGGCCGGCAATTCGTTCATATAGACATCCTACGTTCAACTTTTGTCCAGGCAGGACGTGGACGGCTAAATCGAATCAGCTGGGTCCTGTTGCTGCAACCACATGCTGCTGCATCCTGTATGCTCTGTTCAGCTATAGCGGGGACAGAGATGTACAACATACAGGAAAGATGACCTTAAGGACCAGGAGATTGTGAAATCCACCGTGAGTGGAAACGCTGATCAGCGTTACGACGGCCTCCACGGACGCTGAGGAGAGTTACCTGCAGTCCAAGGTAAGAATCAGCAAACTGCATGGATCCCCCGCAGCAGAACCAGGTGAGTGTCCAGTGAGAGAAAGTGGATTTTCTGAATACGGTATGTAAAAGCCCTCTGCAGATAATGGAAATAATAAAGGGGTGTATGCAGATGCAAGGTCGTATAATCAATGAAATTATTTTCGTTGCTTTTCACTTCATTAACTCTGTGTGTTTCTGACTGATCGTGTTTCTTAAACTCAAACGATGTGAAAGCTTTTCACTGGAGAGCAGTTCTGTCTCTGACCTGGCTAAAATGCCATCGCCCATTCAAAGGAGGCTGAACTGATCAGGAAGTGGGCAGATCTCTACAGATAGAACTTATTGATCTGCACGGAAATGTGACATCGGGGGGGCTTCCACCATCAACTGAGCACATTATCCATTTCTCCTTTCTGGATTCTTACTTTTTGTGCATTTCTTACAATTATTTGCAAAAAGTTCGATCAACCAGATTTTATTCTCAAAGCCCTGAGTGGAGCCTCCGGTTAAAGGGAACCAGGGCCCAGCAACAGAGCTTTTAAATAATATAGATGCTGTAGTTCAATGCTTAATGTAATGGGTTCAAACACAATCACACACACCTTTTATGGCATTTACGTGTGATTTATTGATCAGATTAATTCTAAATTCACACATTATCTGGTTTTTCAACTAAGCAGTGAGGAATGCAACCTCATCATTCCCTTTGTTCTGAGTGCTTGCTCTTCTCAGCTCTATGTTTATTTCTGACGTGAACTGATTCGATGTGAGATCTGACATTTCGGAAACGGATAAAAAAAAAAAAAATAAGACATGCAGGTGTGGATGTGACATTTTACAGAAGCAACCACTAATGCGAAAGACGGACTGATAACTGTGTTAAATCGTTTTTAAGTGTCGGCTCATCAGAGTATGAGCTCTGTGGTGTGAAGGCGAGGCAAGAGTGGGCGAGTAAATAATGTAAGCTACATGAGGGCAGCTCATGCAACTAAAACAGCCTTCTAAGCTACGAATGCAGAGTGTAATTTTCTATTATGCTCCAAATGTAACTATAAATCCGATAATTAGTTTTATTTATACTAAGAGCTAAAGCCCATTAAAGCCAAAGCGGTCTGACTGTGATTGAATTGCTCTGCAAGCCGGGCTGAACTAAAGGTCAAGAGATCCCGTTTTCTGGCAATGCTGGTGCTATGAAATAAATCTAAAGTGTCTCTGACAAAGCTGGCAAATGGTCTGCGCAGTGCTCTGTTGATATCTGCGTCTGGTCCATCTTATTCTAATGGACACCCAGGAAAAAGCAAATTAAAGCAAAATTATTTCACAATCCAGCAAACAAACAAAAATACCAACTGCATTCGTTCGAGGATGATGCTGCATTTGAATGAAAGCAATTCTCACAAACCCGCTGGGGAAGAAAGATTTTCAGCAAGATAATAACGCCGCCTCTTTACCGGACCTCACAAGAACCCTGTCTGTGTCCATTTGACTTGGAGAGGAAACGGATGCGTGGAACCGTTGACACAAAGATTTGCGTGCGCCATCTCCGGGGTGTTTTAACGCGCTAATTAAAGGTGCATTGCAGAATATTGGGCTCGCGGTTTTCAACCTTTTTTGCATAGCGAGCGGGAGGAGAAGAGCAGGGTGGCAGTTAGGAACTGAGCATCGAGTTGGAAAAAGCGCATCAATCAGCAAGCGAGAGTTGACCGAAACCAGAATAAAGATGGTGGCAATGTTTTGTTTGTTTTAAAGTCGGTGCATGCACAATTGTAATTAATGATTCATGGGATTTCTGCAGTCGGCATGCGGTTCGTGTGTTGCTTGTATCGAGGAATGGCTTTGTCCCGCGAACAGCAGAAGCATGGCAGCTACGGCAGCACTGTAATAATTACCAGGATTCTTTCCTCGGCGCTCCTCTAATCCCGGTTCAGTGCACCGCTTGTTGCCGTCTTTGTCGGCCTCACACATCACTCAAGACTTAAGAGCTCAGATGTCTTTGGAAACATTTTTTCTTTCAAGGAATTATCCAAGGCCAAGCATCCTAATCATCCTAATCATCCCGTCACAGTCACACTTTGCGCTGTTTTTCATTCCAAGCAAGGCTCTGGGTCTGACTAGTGTTGCTGAATGGGGGGAACGCTGCAGGCCTGGAAGGAGAAGCGCCAACCAAATATGGCCGTGTTTCATCTGCTCCGCTGGTTGATTGACCTTGGGGGGGGGGGGGGGATCGCAATAGTCGAACTACCCGCTAGCATTCTGGTGAAACTAAATTTCACCAGTAAAAGAAAACAACAGAACTGCAATTCTCTCCAGCACCATCTTCTGTTCAAAGCAAAGTATATAGTGTGTAATGCCCTCATTAACGTCCCTCGTCGTCTATCTCTGTGCAGCACAGAATTCCAGCTCCGGCTTTCATTCGCTCCTCTTATTCCGTTGGAACGTCTCTATCTCTACTGCCGGGGAGAGGAGGATTCTAATATCTTTGTTGCGCTGAACTGAAAATATGAAGTTCAGAGCATGAAAATGTCTTTGACAGAGGAGGGGGGGGGGGGCTGAAATAAGGGAGATGTGGAGGAATTTGTCTGAAGTCCAGCACAACTGAAACCAAATGCAGCACGATGAATCAGTGGCTCAAAGGCAATGCAAGCATGAAGAGGATGTGGGCATCTGCATAGTTTAGATGCATTCTGTGTGATTTCTTTTTGCTAATGACGTAGCCTAAAGGGGCACCACAAAAGCTCCCCCTTTTAACCAAAATATGTCAGAATTAGTTATGTAAAACATCAAATAATGCTGGAATGAATATAAAACATGCAGCAAACAAACAACACAACGGCTAATGATAATACAGTCATTGGATTTTCAACATCATTGTGCAGATAGAAGGTAAACTGTGTCTAAAGTCAACCTGGCTCTCTCCAAAGCAGGAAACCAACATCAAATCAGCAGAATGGAACAGACAAAATGTAAATTTCGTAGCTGCTGTTGGCTGCATGGAGATCTAAATACAAAAGAAATGCTTTTTGAAAAATACAGTTTTTCAAATTCAAATGTAGGAGTCACATAAAAACCTAATCGGAGGTTCTTAGAGGTGGAACAGGTCTATGTGTATCTGCTAAATACACCATGATTTTTTACTATGTATTTTTTTTTTAAATCTAAACAAATACAAAGTCCTTTTTTGGAAAATATATATATAAAGAATATGCATAACAATATTATTTCCTATTCTACTCATATTATAGTCAGTTGTGCAATATTCTCCACAGCCTCGTCATATTTGTGTGATGTTCTCTGAAAATAAGCTCAATGAAGGAGGTGTAATCGCTCTCTTGACAGAATTCTTGAAATTTGGGATTCTGTTCCCGCTGTGGGTGCCTTTGGGTGCTTGGCAGCAAAAGCTGTCGCACAGTGAAACACTGGCTGTTGTACAGATCGCAGTAGAGCGGAGCAGCTGTTTGTCTCGTGTATGCAGGTAATGATGAATGCACCGTTGGATGGTTCATAAGTAATCCAAAGAATGAAAGCTGAATTAGAAGCACTGCAGAAACATCAAAGTTTCACATGGCTATAAGTAGAAGGAGGCAGGCTTATCTCCATGGTTACACAGCGGACGATGACAAAGAAAGAACATCCTGCTGGGAGGACATGTTCTCACCCCTCAGACCGGGGTGAGTGCGTATCACAGCCCACAGACCCAGTGGAGGAGGGAGCGGTGAGCTGTCCGGCATATGGCCTTGATGGTTCTGGTGGTATCGCACCAGTCCAGCCCACCTGCTCCTCAACAGCGCCAACTTAGTCCCGTCCCCATGCTGGCTGCATTTCCTGTTATTCACACGCAAACACTGTAGCCGCTGAAGTAACGTCATCGACGTTTGCATATCAGCCAATGCTTAAATTGTTCTAGGCATTCATGCATGTTTTAACAACATCGCAAATTTGTCGCTCCAATATAACTCCAGTGTTCTTTGAGTTAGCCGCTAACTGCTTACGAGCTGTTTTATAAATCTCCTGGCTTACACTCGTACGCCATCAAGATATCACACATAGATCTGCTCCATCCGAACGCCACGCTGATGCTTCTACCGCTCATGTTTTAGTCTTACCTTCCTGTCAACCTAATCTTGGCAGTTTGAAGTATCTGAACCGATTGACCGGTCTAAATCCATGCATCATGCAAGCAAAGAAACTGTGCACGATGCAGTCCAGGGCGATGGCACTGAAGGCTCCTGGGCCGTGTACTCTGGTGCACGCTTGGCCTGTTCCCTCTGAGCTAATGTGTCTGGAAGACCAGACGAACTGCTCTGCAAAAAACCCACGATCCACCACAAGACTTCTTCTCAGCCCACGTAAATGAAAAAAGCTCCTCTCTGAGGCCTGCCTTCAGTCAGCAGTAGTAGTCTGTGGCTATATATATGCTTTCCTCTGCCTTCCTGCTTTGCCTCGGCAGCGATGCGGTTAATCTGCTGTTGGCGTGTTGTGCGCTACGAGACAAGGGAGAGAACGTTGCCGTGCTGTGCTGCGAGAACATGCAGTGAAGGAATGGCTTGGAGCCAGGTGACTCAGGACATGTGATGGAGTCAGTGTGGTGGGAGGTGGCGCGATGAATGACCGAGGTGTGAATCCTTTTCGCTAATGGAGGCATCCTCCTCCACCAAGCTCTCTTCCTGAAGTGTGCGATTAGCTCATCTCTTGCCTCACGCTCAGCTGGGTGCCGTCAGCTTTTGAGTTTGAATATTCCTGCTTGAATTTCTTCTTGGGATAAAGAAATGAAATTGTCCCAAAGAGTCTGGCGATTAAAGAAAATCCCAGTTCATTTATGCAGCACAAAGAATGCCGCGCGTGCCCAACGTCACAGCGGCTGCTGCAGCTGATGTCCAATGCAGCAGTTTATTCCAGTTTTAAATGCTCTGTTCTCAACTAAAACCGCTTGGCCATTCCGCTTCATGTAAAATCTGAAAAGCTTCCTCTTACAGCTGATCTGACCGTTCTCTGAGCCGGTTGGGAGTTGCGTTGGTTGCAAAGTCCTCCGGCGTGGCATCACAGTATACGGTACGGTTTCATCTCCATGCATAGACATGCACAATGTGCTTCAAAAGGGTGGGGCTCCGAGTTGAATTCCACATTGCTATTTTTTCTTTGCGGGGTCCAAGAGTTTGTTTACATGTTCACACTGCAAAATTCTGATGAATAAATACATTACCACACTACTATTGTGTTTTTCACCCAAGAGGAGTAGGAATGGCTGCCTGGAACGAATTTAATTCGATCTGCTCTTTAATGCCTACCACCTGTTCCCTCAGCCCCGATTGCCTTCTCTTTATCCATTGGCAAAGAGTTTGCAAAGGGGATCTCATTCAATGTGAAATTTCTGCATCTCAGCTGCTAATTAGCGACGAGCCCCCAGGTGGAAAACAAACTCAAATCCGGGAAAATCTCCTCACACACACACAGCGGCAGTCATCATGCAAAATGTGGCGTGCTTTACTGCATTGCACTTTTGGAGTCTTTGCAGGCTTCCCAAGTTGGGGGGGGGGAGTCTTCGACCATGGCTTGCTGTGTTTATCAGGGAAGTGGAACTGCTGCCTTTCATTCAGAGACATTAGATCCAACAAATGGATGCGCCGGAGTCGCAGGAAGGCTGTCGGGCTGCACGCCTGCCGTCTGCTCGGATGTTTCAGAGGACTCTAAAAGCATGATGGAAGAAGATCCTCTGCCAATGCTGTGTTTTGCTCCTTTCTGCTCTTACATCAGTGGCAAGGAAAATCACTATAATCAAAAATGCAGGTTTAATCGCAGTGTGGCAATCAAGATTCAGGCAGACAAATGCATTTTCTTTCCTTTTTTTGCACTTGAAGCGTGAAGTTCACAATAAATTAAATGATTTGTTTTTATTTGCGAATCGCTCATTTGTAATATGCAACAAGCTCTGAGTTTCCAATCCTACTGGGCTGAAATGATTCATTCGGGTTGTTTAGAAAATAACAACTCCTATTTGCTCCCTTCGGTGACCCAGACCTGCTTGAACATTTCCCATTTAATTGCGTGCTGTTTGTGAATGCAGAAGTTGCCTGCTCCACAACTGAGCCCCATCTCCCCGCTCTCCTCCTCCTCTTCCCGTTTTGCCATGAGAAGCAGCATTAGCCAAGCGTGTTCAACCTCCAACATGTTTCCCTGTCAAGATGTCAAAGCATAGTGCATGTTATGTATTACAGCAGGCCAACGCCAGAGCATGAAGTCAATTTAAGTGTCGACTCAAAGCATATTTCTGCCTCCATCGCCACGGTGACAAACCGAGAATGACGGCGAGGCATTGATTGCACGGCGAGCAGCTACCAGCTGTCTTCACGCGCTGTCCTGCAACTTTAATGAAAATAGATTTCTCCTGTCCTTCACCTGTGCGGCATGACGTATATGCCAGTGCATGCAGAGGGGGGGGGGGCAGAGAGAATGTGTTAACTGGAGCGACATTACATCTCCAGCACAAGTGTTTCGCTACAGATGCAAATTTCAATATATTTCATCAGTTTATTTTTGCTTTGTTGCACAAGCAGAACAACGCTGCAGACTTGATATGCCTAACATGCCACCGTATGATTACCTTGCTCATTCAGATATTATGGAAATGCCATGTAGTTCTCGAGGACACAGTCAGCATAGACTACAAAGTTAACTAGAAAACGACAATCAGAGATTGCAGACCCTCGCCTCCAAAAGACTATTCGATCTTGTGAGACAGTAAACAGGGCTTCCGGATCAGAGGGGCCAAACCTGCTCTAGCTTGCTGCTCCGGAATGTACTACAAGCCATCTTCTGGACTCTTTTTCCCATCATGCCATTCGTGCCCCTCCCTCTTAAAGTGGCAGTTTACAGCACAGGCACAATTCCAGATGTAAAAATAATTCTAGAATCTGGATCCAGATCCGGATCAAAGCCATTCTCGGGGAGGACCGAGCCACGGACAGAACCTTGCTTGTGTAAAAATTTCAAGTCGATTGGGTTACTAGTTTTTGACTTATGCGCTCGGACAGACAAACAGACAAACAGACAGACAAACGCACCCAATTGCAATACCCTCGCTTCCGCTTCGGCGAGGGTAATAACAACACCTTCTGTCCATCACAGTCGCTGACGCCTCGCCGCCACTGCCGTGAATGAGAGGATGACAGAGCAGACAGCCGGGGTGACAATCTAAGCAGTGATGACAGTGATGCTCCGCATAGGAGGCCCATTGCGTCTAATGCACGCTGCAGCGGAGAGGGTGTGCCACATCAAGGCTGCAGCAGAGTCGCTGCACCTTTGCATACAAGTGGTTCACTCATAGAGAAAAAGGTCTATCGTGGCAGCATGACTCAATGTTGAGGTGAAATATTAATCTGCTTCCATTTATAATTCCCCTTCAAATGGTAGGCAGGGTGGCCCTTTGAAGCCGCATGGCGCCACAAGTAGCCCTTTTTTAAGCAGAGACGAGGTTTGAAGGCAGGAAACACGTTCTGTTTGATCCTTTCCATGGAAACTTCCACAGTCGTAGATACGATTGATGGCACTGATTAATTTAGTCTTGCTTTATATATATATTTATAGATAGTAACTGTAGCTGACCGCCAATGTGTGCAGACACTGCATGGGAACACAATACTTTACGTGTCTTTGTTTCAATTCATCCACCTTTTATATTTACAGCGCAATGTCGTATTCTGCGTGGAAGCTTTGACGGACGATAGCTACAGGTATGTGCAGGATCTATTTCTGCAGCATCTCCTTGTTTTACTCTCCTGCATGTCTAACAGCGGGGTATTGATCAACTCCGAGAGTGAGAGAGCATGCATGCCTTCAAAAAAATTGCTCACGTGTTTCGCTAAATCACGGCATCACTCGTTCACTGCTCGAGTCATGCGAGGACAGCATTTGGGGATGGACAGCGGCAGACAGAGCACATCTAATATTTCACACTGTAATATCTCCTGGTGGGACTTCACACATGCAGAACTGCACGACACATCTTTTCTCAGTTTGCAGGATGTGTGGTTCATTCCGTGAAAAGCAAGCTTTTTTCATATTTGAGTGACATCATGCTTATGAAACAACATATATCTGCAGGCTGTAGGATTTTTTTCTTCTCATGCTTAAGCATGTATCAGGTTATTGTA
The DNA here is from genome assembly GCF_040956055.1 of Brachionichthys hirsutus. Lineage (NCBI taxonomy): Eukaryota > Metazoa > Chordata > Actinopteri > Lophiiformes > Brachionichthyidae > Brachionichthys > Brachionichthys hirsutus. Next base: position 11,920,744 of record NC_090904.1, read on the forward strand.
TTTATTGTATTTATATGCTTTTTTTTGTGTATGGAAGCAATATGGGGGGGGGGGGGGGGCAGACAGTTGATCTGGCAGAAATCTGTATTTATGTGGGTTATGTAAAGTCAATGTAACAGTTAGCCTCTGTAAATCCACAAACTACGCTCACAGTCCACATGAAAGAGAGCCAGTCCCGTCTCATTACTTTTGATCTAACCATCCACACTGCTGCGGCGCTGTCTCTGACTTAAGCCATTAAACTTCCGTCCCTACACTCACAGGCCCGCTATTCTTCTGTTCTCACAACACCGGTGACAATATAATGAAACGCCACAAACATTTCCGGCAAGCAGCAGTGCCTCCTCACGACGGCAAGTCCTGTACTTTAATGTCAAAATGTGCCTTCCACTCCTCTCCACACAGAGAAGGACCCCACTTTATGGAGACGACGCATAAAAGTTCAGGAAAAACAGGAAGCCGTCCCTGTTGTGCGTCACTGCATTCACTGTCGCCGCTTGTAGGAAGGGTCTTAATTAATGAAAAGTGTATCTCAGATATTGGATAATCTCTCTCTCCCCCACTCCCCACATGACGTCTTCCTTCCTTGCAGCTCAAATATTGCAGCTCAGTGTGTGTTTGGAGTTCTCAGCGCAGCGCCTGCCTTTACGCCTTAAGAGGACAAGCGGTGAAAATGATTTTTTTCTTGTGGCTCTTCATAGAAACATTACCGACTGAGGACCCTCAGAGGTCCCGTACACATTTTAATGAGCGCCGATGTAGCCACATGCAAGGAAGAGGAAACTAGATGCATTATATCATAGAGGCGAAAAGAAAAAAGAAAGTGCTGCTCTGCATACAGAAGGCAGAAAGCAATAAAAACACTGCATTGGGATGTATTAGCACCTTCAGAGAAAGCATAGAATATGAATGAGCAGGCTGACAAAAGCTGATCCCACAGCTACTTATACGGGACCACCAACTGCACTCTCCCCCGAGTTTCATTTCACCAATTTAGAAACGCAGCCGTCGCTTTGTTTATTTCACCGCTCACATCTGCAGCTGCATTAAAAAAAAAAAAAAGCCTCCCTTACACTTCCAACATTTACTTACATTTCTCTACCGTGACTGCAGCAGAGGCGAAAGTACGGATGGCTCTCTGTTATCCGACTCCAGCTCACTGCTGATCCAAGCATCCCCATCTTAAAGGAGCTCAAGGATGTGACATGTGGATAAGCATCCACCTGTTATGGAGATCCCCCCCCCCCCCCCCCCCCCCCCCGAGGAAACTTCTCCTTATGAAATGCTTCAGAGCTGATTATTGTCAAACCCTAAAACGGAATGTTTAGCACGCACTCCTTCCTTTATGCGCCACAGGGACGGGACAAAAGAGGAGTTAATGCCAGTGTCATGTTGCTACAGTAAAAAGCGTGATCTACTCATTGCAGAATTTAAAATGTCGATTAAGACACATTTTCTAAAAGTTAGAACTACTTTCACACCCACAAAGGTCATCAGTGAATGTGTTTTGAACAACAACAACAACAAAGGAGTATTTCATGTGGTAATTGATTAGCATTAAGCTCAGAAAGTCTCGCTGCTTTTAGCATTCAGCATCCGCAAATGTCATAATGGCATTCTGTTCATTCATATTTAAAGTTCCCGCATCTCTGAGGTGTTGTGTGATTGTCCTCTGCAGATCAATGATGCCGCGTTGTCCTGATTTATAGCATGTTTAACCTCAGGTATATGAAACCCACCAAAGACCACCACTGCCCTTTGACACGGTGGAGTCGGCGTGGCTTTCCACGCTAAAAGGGCGTGACGATGATGGTTGAGTATTTTGAATGCTGTTCAGTGTTGTGGCATCAGCATCCACTCAGAGCTGCAGCGTCCACGCGGTCTGTGGATCCATGGAGGACTTGGAGGCTGCTTCAGAATAAGGAGGTCTTAATTCAGAACCATACAGCGAATGAAGTAAACACATCGCTTTGATATCATAACAGTCTAAATTTCTACATGTTATTTTATGCTGTCTGTACATTAGTTTTTTAACATTTAGATATCAGCTTTGCCCAGATGCTGTAAAAGAAAACCAATTAAAAAGCCGATTCATGCATTTAGATTTAATTTCGGGTTAATTAACGCCAGCGTGCTTCAATGCGTAAAATATTATGCCGCACGTTTTAAACGACTATAGAACCGGTGTTATAGACGACTTGAAGTTATTGCCCGTAATGATTTCGAGGTGTAAACCGTTCTTTAAACTTACCTTTACGCCGAAATCCGACTCTGTGGGATCCAGTGAGCGTCAAACTCCTCGGAGAAGCCCCCCCCACCTGTTAGACTAAACGAGGCTGTGAAGTTTAGAGAAATATTAGTGCCTCTGCCTCAGAATCTTGCGCTCCTACAGCCTTTAGTTCTGTACCATCTTTTTGTGCGTGCGCTCGTCCGGCTCCGCGCGGCGGTGAGAAAGAGGAGGATAAGGAGGGAGGGGGCTTCGCGTCCAGAGCGCACGGCGGACAGCGGGGCGCGCACCGGGAGGAGGGTCACCGGGTATCTGAACGAGGTGGTCCCTTCTCAACGCCACATGCACTGTCAGCGTTCACCTTTATAGCGCGCAGAATCAGCAGGTGACGCGCGGCCGGATCCTTTCTGTCTGATAATCCAGCAGTGCGTAAAACGCGCCAGCGCTGAATGACAAATAGGAAACATAAAACTGGGTTCTGCTTTTGTAATTACATTGAAAACTGGAAACACGTGGTATTGTTTGGGTCCGCTGTCGTTATTATTATTATTATTTGCTCATTAAGAGAATGTAAGAATATCTTATATCTGACACTATAGTGAATTTTCCATGAGCGCGAATGGAAACATTCGGTTTCACCAAATATGGAAGCTCATTCTGCTCCAGATCAAACTTGGATGCCTGATAGATCTGAGAGTTTGGATGCAAAAAATGTTGCAGTCACCCTTATCCAGTGATGAAAGAATCTGGATGCAGACGATGATCCGGATCACTACCAAAAATCGAATGGATTCTTCCATCTGGGCCGGAGCCTGAACTGTCAGTTATGGCTGGGCTGGTTTAACAGAGTGCATCGCCATTCCTCAAAACAAGAAATGCACAGTTGCGATTTGTTTAGTCCTCATCGAGACATCCAGTGAACCATTGCGTGTAAATGTGCATGCATCGTTGGTGCTCACAGCCTCGGGAGGGACAAAAACAGACTCAACCGTTTCTGAAAGGTCATTTTCACGCAGAACATCAACGGTTCATCAGCTGTAATAATTGTGACGGAAGAAATCTCGCAGATGGGTATTCTGTCTCTGAAGATGTGCAGGGAAATCCACAATCAGAAATATTACATTTACGATAGAATAATCCAGACTTTTGTATGATTTGGTTGCATCGACTCTTTTAAACCTCATTATGGAGATTGCCTCTGATTATTGTTCAAGATCAAACATGCTCTTCCACTATGTGGCTTATCCAATCCAATCCCCAAAGGGTCCACACGTCCACACACATTACCGAAGATGCATGAGGGGAAACGTACCGAACTTATACTAAATCCAGGAGCAGAAGGCAGGAGATGCTCATGCATGGAGACACTAAGAGAGCATATGTTTCCCTTAACGCGGCGGGGCCCGTACGATGACCTCAATATGTTGAGAACGGTTACAAAAAAGAAGGTCAAACTCTAGTTGCTGCTCAACAAACTTGGATCTCATGATAATGACCCCCACAAACAGGTGTTCCTTGCAGGATGATTCATCTTTATTTTCAAATTGTTTCCCTGCATAATTTGTCAAAAAGTACATTTCATGTTGCTCCCAACGCTCCCGCGTCTTCACACGCATGTCCAGAAATGAGCCGAGGCAGGTGGAGACGCAGGCCCTCCTGCTCGGGATGAGTATTTCTGGTGAGGCACAGAGAGAATGTTGACCCAGGTGTCTCTGACGCCATTTGCAACCGTCCAGAGAAGCCAAGCTGCCATACTCGCCGCATATATTTCCTCCCAAATGGGATTGTATTTCTTCTGCTGCTCCCGAGTCGCCAGACACGGCGGTCACTCTCATGATGAGGAAGAGCTCCGGAGCGTAGCGGCTTATTCTGGCTCATCCCTGAGGGACAGTCACCAATTAACGCTTTCCAGGTGACAGCGATATTACGTGGCGCAGATCCTTGTGTTCATTAATGAAGCTTAAAGGGTCACCATCAACATTTTCCTTGTCAACAATGTCATCTAGAAACAGGGGAAGGGCAATTTAAGGTCCTGTTTAGAATGGAGAAACAACTTGGAAGCGATGAAACCAATTAATTCGTGGCTGAGCGTGATTTTACTCTGTCAGAATGTTTTTGATGAGACAAGGAGGCGAGAGGAATTTAGCAAAATGGCCCAGCAATGATGCTGATTAAATCGCGGACAGACAGAATTGGAAGAGACATCAAAGAAGACAAAGTTAGCGATGCAATCCATTTACACCGGAACAGTTGAAGAGCGTGCACAAAGCAACGCCGATGCTTGGTCACTTTGCCTCCTGTCACAATCGTGTCAGTGATGTAATGAAGCAGGAAGTGGTTGTTTCAGAGTGAACACTCGGCTGTCGTTTCTCTGCCCTGGGAACGGACTGACAGGGGGATCTGCTGCCAGGATGCCGTATTCCGTAACGCAGACTCTCGCCGTCGCATTCTCAGTGGCTGCATTTTGTCTCCTCTCAGTTTGCCAGAATGTCTTTGTTCACAAGTAAATTCTGTCTGCTTGCTCCAAACATTCTGCAGTCCTCACGTCACTTGGCTCAAAAATGTTGTTTCTTTATTACTTGAAGGTGTTTTTGATGTTTTTCACTCACCAGCCTTCTTGCTAATGCTCTTTGCTGTTCGGCCACTACTTTAAGTCGCAAACAGACTGTGCTGTTTCACTCCAAATGTCTCCTATCGCAACAGCATGTACGGCTCTGTAAGCATCACAGCTGGAGTTGCTATAGCAACGGGCGATCAGAGGGGTTCGGTTTTTTTCTGCATTTGTGAACATATTTAGGATAAGATTGTATAACCGTTCACAAGAAGGGTGATATTTTGTGCGCCGCAGTCGAGGTGGAATAAAGAATAACTTGTCATATTCTACCTTAGCACAATTTAAACCGTTTTTTTCATGGGTGACTTTATACTTCTACTTTTTGACACTTTCTTTGTCATCAATAACCCAGCAAACCCTGCCGACCTTCTAACCCGACCACCACGTGATGCTTGACAGAATGCTTGTATGTTGAACATGAAATGTGCGGCTGTTTTTAGTTTATGAACCGCGAAGGAGTCTGAGCTGACATCTTTTTTGTTTTCTTTCAGTAGTAGTAGTCAGATTATCCGACAGAGACGTTTTCTGGCGGTGTTGTTATAATCTTTGTTTAGTTTTAATGTAGGGTGTCGGTTAGAATAGAAATACTTTGTTTATCCCAGACCTGCATGGGAAATTATTTTGTTGCAGCGACAGAAGACATCCTGGTTAGTGGGATGGGAAAGCCTGGCTGATTGCATGTCAGCTCTACCGGCTTTCTGATTGATTTCTGAATGACTGATTGATTTTTATTTGCTGTAGAATTAACTGATCCTGTTCCTAAGGTCTCTTGAGTGGCGATTGATCGCCAGGTTTAACTATAATGGACTTGAGGAAACCTTTCACACCCAAACCTGGTCAAAATGGCAGCTTTTTTCTGCAGTACTTATTTCTATTGAAAAAAATATTAGTGAATTAGTGAAACATGTCAGAGCACTAAACCTGATCAATATGTGCCTGCTGCCCACCTCCTAGCAGCCTTTGACAGCTTCTCCCAAAACAAGCTTTTCAGGAGAATCCCTCGCTGAGATGATAAATCGTAAAGGCCACAGCCTGATTTAAGATTAGAGGGGCTCTCCCGACACTTTACTGATACTTCTCAAAGTCACAACTCGGTGCTTTATCAGCGATATTCTAGTTTGTTGGGGATGCAGATGCAGATTAACCTTAGAGACATACAGAACAGGAGTTTAAGAATGTTTGATTAGCTGATCACATGGTGTATATATATATATAAAGTACATAAGTTAAATATATTGTAAGACGTGAACAACTTTGGGACCTGTGCCACAGTTTTCTTGGTGTCTTTCCTTTTGGTGCGACAACATTTTTACGTCAGTGGGAATTATGATGATGTGTAGACAATGATGATGACGATCGATGCTGCGCTGACTGCTAAAATAAAAATGTAATCAAAGGAAGTACGATCAAATATTCCTCACTTATAAGGCTGATTCCACTGCAGCGGGTGAATGTGGTGTTTATGCAACCTTTTAAAGTGTCGGCCTCCGAGGATTTTCACGCGCGGGCATGCAGCCGAGTGGGAGCGCTGCTCAACAATCGGCTGTCTTCATGTCTGGTTATTTATGGCAGCTACTGTTTACGAGTTCTTGCCAAGATGCTCTGAGCTATTTCAGACCCGCTTGAGATAACACTAACATCATTTTGGGCTTTGAAGGCTTGTCTTTGAGTATATGAATGAGTGGCAACGGTCATTTTGGCCAAAATAATTATATTATTAGCGATGCTAACAATAGCATAACAATACATTTTGGGAAATGCGGTATGCTTTTTGCCAAGAGTTAAATGAGAATTTAATAATGTATGAAAGGTAAAAAAAAAAAAAAAGGCAGACACACACAGTTGTAAAAACGAGTTCAATGAGGCTAAAACATACAAAGTGTAAGGAGGGATATTCTTCTACAACTTGGTTTTATAACTGTGGATGAGTTATTCTGGGCCATCATTAGCATTACCAGGTTTCCTTCCGCTCTCAATGCTATAGGAACTATCTGCCTGTTTACGGCTCAGTCTCACTGTCAACAGCAACATCTCGAGCCAGGCTCCTCGGCGCCATCTGTCAGAATGAGCTCGTACCCAGCGATCGGATGGATGCCAGCGTTGTTGTAATCCTGTTGCGTGCAAGAAAGTAGAATCTCAAGGCCTTCAAAGGCAGATGCAGCTACCTGATGATCACTGAAAGACGCTCGACTGTGTAACATGCAAATAACATTTGACCCGCGAGACATTGAACTGCTTCCAGGATGACATTAGCAAACATATTTTGCTGTACATATCTTATGCCTCAGTAAGATCCTCTGAAGTACAAGAGTAATATTCATGAGCATAACATTTTGAGTCCCGTGATTCTTTTGTAGTAGAAACCAAGCTGACCACCCAGAGTGAAAACACCTCCTAGATGTTCATCATCTCCTGCTGCGTAGCTTTCTCTCTCAGTGTCTGTGAAGGTTCTCGCCTATCCAGGTCTTTCTGTCTCAGATCTTCCTGAAGTCGTGAATGCAGAGCTATCTCTGTCTGCTACATCGTGATGAGGAAGTCTTGCTTATATCTGGGAGGCAGCCATCTGCACGGCATGCAGCGAAGAACAGGTCAGCCATATGTTAATGGATGAGCCACACTGCCCCGCTGCCATGGTGATTAGTTTTTGGCATCACAGATTTATATATCAATAGGAGACAAAAAAAAAAAAAAGAATTACGGGATCAGGATCATCCAGGTGGTACAGGAAAAAATTCCTGGATCTTAATTCCAATCCATATGACTGTTTAGAAGTATCTTGAGACCAATAAGCTAAACTCTCCTGTCAAGTTCCATGAAAATCCATCTGTCAGTTTTTGCATTGATCCTACAAACAAACAAACAAAGATGTATAAACGCCAGAGAAAACACAACCACCTGGGTGGAAGTAAATATAAAGCTCTAAAATATGCGGCGGCTTCATCCGGAGGGTCTGGTGCATGACGGTTTGTCTCATGCGTGACGTCAGGTATCAATTTGCAGTTGGATGATCTGTTGTGAACTACTTTTGAATAACAACCGCCTCACTGACAGAGGTGGTTCACAGACAGACAGATGGTTTCCATGACAACGCTATTTGATAAGCTCCCTCAATGCTATCAAAAGTCGATAATGCAAAGCCACCTACTCAATAAATCATTGAATGGTGAGTGAGTCTCTATATGTGCAATTTGGACATCTTTATTTATTTATTTTTTGTGCATAATGACAGGGATATTAAAGTGGATGGCATTTATGTCTTTGGGAATCAAATCCAATTGCATCTGGAATAAAGGCCGTTTATGTGAGGTGGTGCAACACACAAACACACACACACACACACACACACAGTCGCAGTAGATCAGGAGGAATCGGAGTGATTGACGGTTCTCTGAGATGAACGATAGCCTGGGAAATCTGAAAAATATGGCGATAAAAGACTGAACCATTTTGACACGCTAGATGGAGAAAAAAAATTAAACAAAATGGCTCTTTTATAGCATCTCATCCTTTTGCAGTAGAATATTTATGAGGATGAGGGTTCGTTCAGATACAAAGTGTGGGTCAAGTTATTTAATTCAGATATAATGCTGTGAAGATCTGATGTTTCACGAATGATATTTGAGTGACGCTTGTAGCTTCCCCCTGTTGTGTTTCTCTCCTTCCATTCAACCAACCTGCACGTTTCCTGAGCTTACATACAGAAGACTGTCTGTGTGTGTGGGTGTGTGTGCGTGTGTGTGTGAGCTCCATTGAGATGCACACTTTGTCTTGCAGCTCATATGCAGAAAACAAATTAAACCTTGTCTGAGATCTCTTTTTTTTTTAAGCTACACACACGTTATTCTTTCCCGTCTTTATATAGGCGATACACAGCAACCTATTGGAGATGCAGTTATTAAGAGGGGATTCTCTTAATGTGTGTCGGTTAGAAGATGGGTGGTGGTGGGGGGGGGGGGTCATTGGTAAGCCGGAAGCATGGAGCAGAGGAGCTGACCTCAGAAGGGGACAGTTCCTGTGTTCTTAATTATCAGAAATTCCTGGGAGAAAAGATGTTTATCTGCGCTGCAAGCACTGTTGGGTAGTTTTTCTGCTCTACTCTGCTCCGCAGGCACCGCCCCCACGCCCCCACCCCAAAGTCATACACTCGCTGCATTGCTGAAATGCACCCTCAGCCCTTTGTCACGTCCTCATTTAACAACTTAACTTGTGCACACACACGTTGAGAGCCAGAGAAGAAAGAAGCAGCAATTCCCTTCTTGTTTTTCTAAAGATACTGGCGGAGATGAATCTTTAAAGGAACAAGTGTTATCCATATTGGCCCGACCCGTCTAACAATGTCAGCTGCCGATGGATTTTCTACCTTTATGCACATGTACATCCAGGTGGGCCGAGATGAAGGGCCGCCTTCAAATCAATAAATCTTTATTGCTTATAGCAGTGGGCTTGATTTGTAGGCATGAGGACAGTCAAATGGACACACACACTCAGTGACACACAATATACAACGATTTCCAATCATTGTTAAGAATCTGGTTCTTAATGTGTGTTAAAATTGGAGAAGATTTTAAAGCACAAGAGTGGGAGGAAACTCCTCTCAGCTGCCATTCATTCTCACATTGTTGTCTGTCCTGCAGAACTCGGGGACGTTTACCTGTCAAGGTGAGATGCTGGAGCTTTTTAGTGTCTAAAACCTGTAAACCTAGAACAAAACAACACGTGCATTTTAGAAAGTTGAGGAAACTAAAGCAGGGAAAGAAGAGGTCAAAAGTCTCATCTGGAGTCAGATATGTTTTTAGATATGCTATATAAATAGCTCGTAGCAGAGAATCCACAGGTTTCAAAGATGCCGGTCGGTTTGGATGATACATGATGAAATAATAACCTAGAGAATTATTATTTTTTTGCTTCACACCCTCTGGCCACACAAACCGTTCTTCCCTCGGGCGTTCCAGCTCTTCAATGGCTGGTGTTGGCGCTGAAAAAAAGGAATCTGCACTGCTCTTGCCAAACATATTTTTGGTTACTGCACAAGTCGCAACGTGCATGCTCAACCTTTTGAATCAATCACAATGAAAACAAAAGCGAGCGCAAAGGTTGGCAAGTCAACCTGATGGTAGAGCCAAAAGATGAGTCGCCGACCGTTATATTTTAATGTCAAGCGTAGACGTCCAAAACGTAAAAGAGGATGCTGAGAAAACATTCACAATGAGAAACTGATTACGTGTTGCAAGTAAATGACTTAAAGCTTCGGTTTCAATCCCGTTGTTGACGTCAGCACTGTCACGTTCAACCCTGCCGACGACCTGCCAAGATGCACCGACACGCAAATGGCACCGGCAGGAGGCGATGCCTTCAGGTGTGAATTTTGAGCCGCCCTGTGTTCGTCCTCCAACGATGTGTCTGTGGCATAAACAGCACCGGGAGCTCACCTTCAGCAAGTGGACCCCCTGCAACCCCCGAGACCCCTGATGTGCAGCCCTGTTTGAATGTTACCAGAACCCTCAGACCATGGAGGGATTATGAGACACTGTAGGAGACCCCCCCGCCCCCCCCTCCATTCAAGAGGCACATGATAATGCTTTGTATTCAGTGTGTGTGTGTGTGTCTGTCCTTGTAGTCATTTATTTGTGTTATTTTTTTTGTCTTCCCTAGCTTCTAAGTGAATCTGTTGTTTGAAGTTTAGTCTTTGTGCTTTCGGATATCTGCAGTTTCAGTTGTATATGAGAGCCGTCTTAAGATCCTGCAAAACTGCAAACTTGATTTTGTGCTTGTGGGAAGCATGTAAGAGTTATTTATTTATTTTCCCATGGAGATGAGAGGCTCTCCATTGACTGGGAAGACAGACTGCCTTCACACAGAAGTCACAAGTGGATATCTGCTGTAAGAAATATTAAATATATATATATATATATATATATTATTTTTTTATTACATTTCTTATAAAAGACAGACACTCCTTGAGCCGTTTCAGCTTGTTGCCATAGTTATGGGAGACAGTGGAAAAACACAGCTGAAGGAAGAAAAGATTAATATACGAACAAAACAAATCTCCCGTGTAGAGCTTGCGCGGCGGAGTATGCTAATAACATCCTGATAATAGTTGCTGGAGTCGGAAACTACATGAATGCAGAAACGGATCACTTGAGTAGCTGTTTCGGAAGGCGCCCATTCAGAATTCCATTGTGAGCCGAGCGTATATTTAGCCAAGGATGGCGCCTGTGCTGAAAACATTCCACATCCCTTTACAGAAATATGTTGGCGACATTTTATGGTGCCTTTTAATCCAAGATTCAAAATGGCATGATTCCTCCGGCAGCGCCCAGTGTCTCTATTTATTTCAGGTTTGTGCATAAAACTGATAACCAAGCCTGACTGAGAACCAATTGTGCTGCCTGAGAACTGAAATAACAATGGCGTAATCAGCCTCCAAATCCTCTTGACACAGATAGCGGCCCTGTTTAATAAGACCACAAAGATTGACAGAGCCGGAGGTGGTCGCCGTGAATGCAGGCTTCTATTTCCTCTCTGTTTGAATGGCGGCTGTGTTAAATTGTTCTAAATAAATTGTTTAAATTTAGGTGGGCGAAAACTGGGATTATTGATGCATTTGAAGGACATAACTTGTCGGGAAACAGTTGCATTCATTCTTCAGCTTAGTTTAGCATGAAAGCTAGCCTCAGACTCAGCTCTACAAAACCCATTGTATTCACATCGTACTAAAGTTCTCTGTTGCACCTAGATATCAATTTGTAAATAGTATTTATAGCTTAGCTGGTTTATCTGATGAGAAGTTAAAATATTAATTTTGGGTTTTCTTTTTTTTGGGGGGTTGCATTGTAACTATAAAACAAGAGGATCCATCCACCTCGTATCACCGTGCAGCATCTCTGCTGGTTGCCTGGCTACCTGCCCACGAAAAGAATTGTCCTTGGAAAAATCACAGTTGGAGGAGAAGTGTTGTTTTTCTTCCATTGCTTTATACAGATTTAACAAAAACATTAGATTATAAGCATAATTATTCTTCTGAAGTTCAGCATTTGCCTTGACTTCACCCGGAGACATGAGAGTGAGACTGAGAATGTTAATCTTATTATCAGCTAAAATATGAATGTGAAGGAAAGGTAAGGGTTTAGTTTGGATATATCACGACAGCGTTAGTTATCAATACAAACCATCAGTGATGTGTTTTATGTTCCTATTCAGAATGGTGGACCCCCTATTTATACCCAATTGAACAACCTTCATCAAAAGACTTCTATTGTGCCTTTTGAAAAGGTGTAATCGCGAGCTCTTGTGATGCATCGGGGGGTTTTAGCAATGAGCTTTTCCATTCACGAGAGGCTCCCCGATCAGCCCATGTAATAAAGTGGCCAATTCAAAACAACAAAAGACGAGTGTCTTCTAAAGCCCACTCAAAAAATAAGGGAAGAGGAGGAGGAGGATGGTGGAGATGCTGATCCTGCATAAATGTGATTGTACGCTGCCATGGAGACGGGTGACATCAACCGGGTCAGAAATGCTAGGAGGTGCGGGGTGGGTGGGCGGGCAGGTGGGTGGGCAGAGGATCTGATGGTAGGCAGGCCTGTGAAGTGGAGGTGGTGATGGTGGTGTTAATGGTTTTCAGGAGTGGGAAGGGCTGGTGTGAGGGCTCTTCATCGCACTTCTGTCGGTTTAATGACTCCACGGCGTGATTACTCAGGTACGTCCGCACCGTTACGTAAAACCACCACTCATGTTTTCACTGGGCTCCACACCAACCGGGTACAAAATGTAAGTGCAGCAGCGGTTTCTTTAAATATACTCAGGAATACATGTTTAGCATTTTAGCACCTGCTATTTTTTACGTTTTCAATGTAAATACTGTAAACAGGAATAAAGCAGCAAATGTATATTTCCTTAAAATCACGATGGCAACAGACTCAAATTCTACCCCCCCTCCTCTTTTTAGGATTATTCGTCTATTATTTATTTATTTCCAGTCGAGGCAACGGGCCACAATTTTCAGAAAATGAATGCGCTGTGAGATGATCACACGCCGGAGAGGCTGAAAGCAACCATTGTTTTGATCGGTGTAAATAATCGAAGGAGAAGTCTCTTTGTTCTGGCGCTGATGTGGGGGGGAAAGAAAACGGACGGCTTCTTTCTCTATGAAACTGTTTTCTTAATATGTTTAATCTGCCTTTTAGATGTACAGAAAAGGACTTTCACAATAAAGAAAGGATCGGAGGTGATGTGTAGCGAATGACGCTAGCCCTGTCCAACCGCCTCATGTCACATTCACATATATTTCACAAAATGTCATGCTTTATTTCTAAGAAGTTCAACCTGTTTCTCTACAGCAGAGCATCCATTGGAAGGATATACTGTCAATGACGTTATGGCAGACGTGACATTTGGGCTGGCCTTTCCCCATCATATAAGTTCTTGTGAACTTGTCACACACCGATACTTAAAGTAGATTCAAAGGCCAGTCCTGAATCGGTCAATAAGTCTTGCATCCCTACACACAACCTCAGCATGCTTAGAGCGCGTGTCGACCACAGTCGCTCTCACACCCCAACGGTCGATGAGGGAAACCCCAACGCGCTCCACTCCCTTTAATTAAAGACTTCCACTGGACAAGAGTTAGCAATTCGAATGTCTCCTCAACAGCCTGGCGTCCCCGGGGATGTGTCGAGAGGAACTCCTGCTCCTGTTTAAACTGTTTAACATTGAGCTGAATGATTCAGTGAATCTTTCGCCCTTTGTGGGATGTGCGCTTCGTTGTTGACTTGGGCCTCGGGGCTGCAGTCAATGTGGTTTAGTCGGTGGTCGGGAGAATTACACAGGGATCTCTGGTGGATGCTGTGGAGTGGGGGACTGTTAAAGCATTAAAGGTTCAGAAAAAATACCAACAAACAAGACGAGTGTTGCTTTGAGAGCTTTGTATGGATTGTATGCGTATTTTGTGTCATGCGATGAAACAGAGTTCTTCTTACCAGCCGGTGTGAGTTGTGCATTAAGCAAAGCAAAGATGATAATTTCCTGGCTGTAGGTCTGTAATCCTATTTAGAGTGGTATTGATTTTCTCACCGGACCTCCAGGAGAAAGATGAATAAGCATTCCCAGAAGCGTCAAACTGTCCTTTTTAATTAAAGCAATAAAAATAAATTCATGATGTCAGTTTTTGGACGGCGATGTGATGCATTGTGTAGACCCTCTGATTGGCCGACCATGCTGCTGCCATCAGGCCTTGTCCATCATAAGGGCTGGAGCTGCTTTGATTTATATTCTGGTTCAATGTACATTTGCCAGGAAATATTTTTATTGTGGTTGTATGTATTTCATGACCCATGGAGCTCGTGCAACATCAGCATTTCAAAAGACACGCAATTTCACCCCAGGACACACAATCCAGTCTCGCGCCTATCCTTATCCATAATTTATGATATCTCTAGCTCCATCAGAACACCGTATTCCATCTAACGGGAGAAGACATTCCATGACTGAGCAACTGACATGGCGACATGGTCCTTGCAGTGTACATCCTTTTTTTAACAAATCTGTTGCAATGTGCACGTAAAACCTGGGTTGTCTATATTGAACCAATTTCTGGCATTGCTCCTGGCGTCCTACACATTCGCATTGTGAAAACAGCCGTTACCTTGGCAACAAGCACACCACAATGAGGGCATCATGGGAGACAACAAATCGTGGTGTGGAGGCTGGGGTGTGTGATAGATTTACATAATCAAGGACATCTACTGCACAGCGACTCATTTGGTACCTTTCATTTGGTAGCTGAAGAGTTTCAAGAAGATCTGGAAGCTGTTATCTTGCTTTACTCCGATGGTTTCAGGAACCGTGTGCCCGTCACTGCCTGTACCGATATCTGTTTCGTGTGTGTTACGTACGAGTAGCTGGATCGTCACTCCACATTTGGATCCGTCAGAATAATAAAGCCATGAAGCTATTCTGGTTCCAGCATTATCAAACGCCAACTAAGTGCTGCAGGGACGCCTACTGTACCGTAGAATGGACTTTATTAGATGTGGACTTTATGGATGTGTGTGTGTGTGTCACAGTTAACAAGGGAGTCATGACAGTGGCCTCACACTGCAGAACAGCCTCTCAAAAATGTTGACGGCCTATATTCTGTATGCCTGAAGGAACCATACCGATCCAAAATCTAATTACCACCAGTCTTGCTCCTCTGTGCAGCAAACAGGATTTGGTCTGTGGCCGATATAAAAGTTCATAATCACATTCCTACCAAAAGGATGATTTTTTTTTCATTTTCTTGTTCAGTTACTTCCATTATTTTCCTGTTGAGGTCTCGTGTTTTCCAAGAGGGATAAACAGCCGCCTGAGGCAATTTGTAATTTGACTTTACTGGAGTATGAATTGGAAAACGAAATTTGCATTTCGAAATGGGAGCGACGGCAAGTTTTGCACAACAATATAGAATTTGTCATGGTTGTTTCTCTTATTATGTGTCTTCCTTTTTTTTTTTATTCAATCAATATTCAATTACTGTCATAGCGCCACCTGCTGGAAATGACAAGATAATGGCACACAACCCGATTGTAAGGGCCCAGTCAATGCTGCTTGCAGCTGATTTGTTCTTTCAGTGACAAATGTCCCCTCCATTTTCTTTATCAATAATGTGCCAGCTGCTCAATAGAGAGGGCTCTGTAATGCACTTAAATGTCCCACTACAGATTTCTTTGTGCGCGCTTCCTATTTTGCTAAATGAAGGCTTCTATTGTGCTACATATGTCTCACCCAACCAGCGAGCACCAGGGACCACATTTAGGGCAAAGAAAATCTGCAATTCCTTCAGATTAAAAAGAAGCTGTTTAGACAGATGTCAAATTGCCCTGGAAATAACAGGCAGGCTCTGAAAATACTAATTTTAGGTCCGGTATGTTGCAAAAGGAGAAACCTTAAAACAAAATCTGAAGCTCAGCTTTCTCAAGTTTACAGCTGAAACTCTGCAAATCAGATGTAATTGATTAGTGAGGTTGAATTAAACCAGCAGTAATTGCCGGAGTGGAGTCAGGTGAGTCGTCCGACTTGTTCTTTCAGTAAAAATACTCTGTTGACCAGCACAGCTGGAACTCCCGGTGGGACCAATTGACCTGTCAATAAAGAAAGCCATGGATGCAGAGGAAAATACAGTGAATTAGGCAGTGCTCAAATTCATCATCTACAGTGCGGCGCCTTTTTAAGGCAATTCTTCTCTGAAGATTTTTCTCCTTTGAAAAATGTATGCTTTTCATGTCTTTGATTCTATGTTTGCCGAAAGCGGAGTCCTTGAGGCCCCAGTGAAACAGAATTTCTTCTCTCTGGAAGAAAATCTGGTAGCCATCTACTCCAGCAGAATAACAACGATATATTTCAAACGTACGTCTAGCAGACTTCATCATGACTTCAATTAGCAGCACAGGTCTATAAGTTGCCCTTTTTTCATAGTTTGGCTGGTCCTGCGACTTATATATATTAAGATATGTACAATAAACCCCACAGTAGCCGCAAAAATGTTTTTATCATTCCTGCTCAGATCTGTTCCGATCTCAAACAGATCTCGTGAGATCTGAATCACGTGATACGTTTGTCTACCTCGTATATAAGGCAGTGTCAATCATTCGTTCGTTTTTTATGAGACACTCCTATAACAGCTCCAAGACAGAAAAATGAATCAAGTTGGCAGGGACAGTCAATGTGGTGAAGTCGGGTTTTCACAAGTACTTTTATCTTCCAAGGCTTGTATAACTGACACTTTTTTCTGTCTTGTTATTTTCTCCACCAAGAAGGTAATTGCTAGACCGGCTTTGGTCAGTTTAAATTTGCAGTGCTCTGGGGCAGATTCTAGATTCTTGGCGTCTTCAACACGAGAGGTACAATAGTTTGTTCATAAATGCTTGACAGATTTTCATCTGAGAACTGGGGCACTCGCCAAAGAGGAAAAAGGAGTGGCATCGATATTTTATTATCTATTTTAATTAAATTAACTTTGCAAGAACCCTGAGGTCAGACATTTTGATGACTCACATATCTTATTGGAGCTTAGAGTGTAATTAAAAGGTGCTGTTGAGTCTATGCATTCTATTGAGCGGCCTGCTAGCTGATTTTGAATTCACTTATAGACAACTGGGACGAGCTGCCAGTTCATCGCAGGGCCACAAATAGACAGAAAATCATTCACACACACACACTGCATCACCAATTCACCAAAAAGACGCAATCTTGGTGGGAAGAAGTCAGAGAACCCGGAGAGAACCCATGCAGACACCGGGAGCGCATACAAACTCCACACAGAAAGGCAGCAAGTTGGATTTGAACCTGCAACCCTCCGGCTGTGAGTCAACAGCGTTATCACTGCGTCACCATTATGCCCATCCATCATGTTGTTGGGGAAAATCTTCATAATTATAGCGTTTAAGATTACATATGTTCCCTTAACGGTTAACAATAAAACTAGATGAGTCAAGACTCAAACAGACAGCAGGTAGACAAATGTCCTACAAAAGAGAAGAACCTAGATCAGGAGGAATGATGGGATTTTTCTGTGACTGGGTTTGATGAGCACTCACCTACTCTTTTTTTTTTTTATAGCCGATTGACAGGAGGGTTTTTAGTGGGAGATAAGAGGTGAGACCGCGTGAAGAGAGGTGCCAGTGGAGCGGGAACATTTAGTCCAACAGACACGACGGAGACAATGCTGTAAACACAGAATCCGAAGGAAGATTCAGCTGGAGTCTTTCCGCCTTTGCCGTTGAAGGTGAGGTTTGTCACCATCTGGCGTAGTCCATTGCCAAAAGATACTATCAGCTGATTGAGCTCTCTCAGAGAAAGGTTCATGTCAGTGTGGGGTAGAAAGGTCCCACTCTGTGCCACCGCGTAACTCCAGATCTGATCAAAAGTAATGACAATAACTATCCATATATATCCGAGTCCTGACCGGGTCTGATAGAGTCTGCAAGCACGTGATTGGATCGGGACATCCCTAACTACTATTACTACTACTATACTGTATAACCCCTGATCGCTGGCCCTGAAGCCTCTGATTGTATTTTATGTAATGCATTCTTTGCAGTGGACTAAACTCTGCAGTCATGGAAATCCCTCCAGATACTGTGGGTATAGCATTAACATGAGTAAAGAAAATAGTGCAATCCTGACTCTGTTTGGAAGGCGCCACAGATAATGTTCCTGTGCCTTGAACACATTCAAACAAACCCCTTTGTGTCGCCATCCTCCCCCACTGTCTTTTCTATGCTGTAATTATTATGCAAATTGTCAGAGCAGGGATTGTGGAGCTTCAGGTTTTCATTATTTTTTTGATGAGTGCTAATTCTTTTTTAGGGGTGGCAGCCTCGAACATCTAATCTTGTGTACAGATTGGTCGCAAATGCCTGTTTTTACATCAACGTGGGCTGGCACCGCTTCCAAAGAGAAAAGGGAAATGAATTAGAGATGACTAAAAATAATCAGTGAAAATAATCAGATGGTGAGAAATGTTTTCTGAAAAGCTCAAATGCCCAGACATAACACATGCAATGTCCTACAATTGTCTTATAATTCTTTGCAGGATATTGTTAATTGGAGACAGAATTCAATCACTTTGAATGCGTTGTTAGTAAAACATATGGAACAGTGGGCCTTATGTAATGGTCACAACATACTAACACTCCACCGATGGTCCACAAGAGGTAGTTGTACCGTATTGGCCCGAATATAAAACGACCCCGGATATAATACGACCCCCTCTTTTTCAAGACTCAAGTTTGAGAAAATACTTTTTGAACACCAATTTCAATTTTTATACAGAAAATAATTACAGTACATCTGAAACAAATGATTATAACAATAAATTCGAGAGAAAAAGCATGTTATTTTGCCTCAATCAAATCATGCAAAAACTGTCTCACATCTTAATATCTGAACATTTAAATATGTGAACTAAAGCGCAATCACATTTGTAAATGAATGGCTTCTGGTTTTTAAAATGTAAATAAACCAATCTACTGTGATAAAACAACAAAATTGCAATAACTGCATGAACCATCAAAGTGAAGTCTAACTGGGGAGATCGTTGTTCTCCAGCGCCTCCGGGGTTAACTTCCAGACTTCACGCTGGGGACGAAGGCTGAAGCGCAGCAACACAAGATGGACGCCGGCCAGACGTGCTGAATCACTGAAGCTGCTTTATTTTACTTGCACTGTTAAACAAAACTCCGTTTCCTCCTATCGCTCGCATATCTCTGTCTCCTAGTTCTCTCTGTTGCTGCTCTGCGCGCTCTCTCTCTTTCTCTCTCACACACTCACTCGCTTGCTCTGGCGGGACACGCCCCAGCTGGACACGTGCACATCCACACAGACACACACGCACACACACACACACACACACACACACATCCACACAGACACATCTCACAACATATGAATAAGGAAAAACATCGCAATAAAATAATGATAGGCGTTTGCTTTGGCCTGGGGAGTTCAGTTCACCATTCGTTGTAACGATATCTGGCGCCATCTAGCGTTCAGAATGGGTATAATGTCTAGACCCCGAATATAACACGACCCGACTTTTTCAGCCTAATTTCAATGCAAAAAACATCGTGTTATATTCGGGCCAATACGGTACTTGTACATCTATTTTCACACAGCAGCAGTAAGAGCTCTTATCCCTGCCTGCATGTCCAAGCTCTGACAGCAAGCTGGGCCGCTTGACGAGCAGCAGTGAGGACAGATACCGTGATTAAAAATGGATGTTGATGCTGGAGCGAGGGATTGTCAGCATGATGCTGCCATAACATACTCGTAAAAAAGCAGTCAGATTGCCATCTCTGCATGGATGTGGCACTCATTGGTGGGTTATTGATTACGTTGAGTAAGCAGAGTGCGCTCGGAGACATGCTGGTCCCCAGAGAGGATTTGCATGATTGATGGTTTCTTTTTAAGGCCCGTGTCCTGTGCTAGTCAACTAGTCAGCTCAGCGAAAAAAATAACATAAAAACAATCTGTTAAAAATATCAAATCCAATTTACTTTTACTTTTCATGGTTGGTGTATGACGATACCAAGAACAGTTTAGAACCTTCATCCAAGTTAAAGTAGCTCTGGAAAAACAATTATATTTAAAAGTCGTGTTAAAAACAATTGAAGCTGAAATAGGCAAAATCTTCTGAGAAAAATGTTCTTATTGTCCCAACAGCATCCAATTAAATGCTATCTCAAGAGAACCGGTGTACCTGCTGTACTTGCATTCAAACTGCCCACACACACATTGCCTATGACCGCATTCTTCCACATGTTTAAGCAAGTCTATTGCTTTAAAATATAATAACCAAGCGTGGTATGAGTAATCATCACATAGTTACAGCAGCTTCAACTGCTTCTGTTAACTTTACCCATCCCTGAGAAGCACAGGCTGCCACTATGAAATTGTATTTCCTCTAAAAACTTCAAACTGCCTCAGGAGCCTGGCTGGCAGCGAGTCAGGAGACGGGTTTTGAACTTGACGTTCACGCAAACTACCAGCAACTTTGTTTCATCCTCCACTGCCCACATTCAGCACAAAAACCTTGGCAGCAGGCTATGATTATCTATATTCACTAACATAGACTCTATTTTTGGTGGTAGCCAATGGGCTTCTGCTACAGATAGTGCAAACTCATATTTTCATTGAGAGAAAGGCCTGTAGTGATTTACGATAAGAGGCCGAACGAATCAATGCATCACATCCAGCTCTACAACAAATAAGATGTGAGGTATTTCCAAGACAGACGAAAAATAGAAATCAAGTGGCAGCTATAATGAACGAATGGATGTCGGCGTGTCTTTTGCACAGACCCAAGAATAAAGTCCATGACTGATAACTTGAGATTCGTTTTTCATTCTATTTTTTATTAATAATGAGGAGGTCTTCTTTTAAAGTGAAAGAGACAAGCATGAGATAAACCAGGTGCTCTAACCGAATGCTCTTGGTCTGTTAATTAATTTGGATAACTGGATAAATGTAATGTACTGACGGACAAATGAGATGAAAAGAAGAGCATGAAAAAGTCTAAGCGGTTGAGGTGCTGTTGATGGTCTCTTTGATTCAATGTGTGTAGGAGACAGAACTATTTTCTGTATTGA
Organism: Brachionichthys hirsutus; assembly: GCF_040956055.1. Classification (NCBI taxonomy): domain Eukaryota; kingdom Metazoa; phylum Chordata; class Actinopteri; order Lophiiformes; family Brachionichthyidae; genus Brachionichthys; species Brachionichthys hirsutus. The sequence goes on from NC_090904.1 coordinate 11,941,712, forward strand.
TTTGCTGACGGAAGAGTTACTGACATGTTTTCTTTAGTAAACCCTCGCTCCTCCAGCTTTTACTGTACTTGCAGGAAGTGGCACTGCTCCGGTCGGCTGTGGTCTGGGAGGACTATGAGCCCCTGCAGGATGTTCGCTGATGAAACCTCCTGAAACACTACTTAAGACACGTGAAAAATATTTACCCAGAAGAAAATCCACCTTTGACTGGAGGTCATTGTTAATACGCTGGGGTGAATTCCACCATATAAATTTCACCTTGCACTGAATAAAAGCAACTTTTTCCTTCAGAAAAAGTATGAATTATTTAAAAATTGGATTCAGAAAGGCACTACAAAGCCACCACGGGGGTTTTACATCATCAAAATGTGATTGTCGCACTTCCTCCCAAACGGGTGTCAGGGCTGCGATTTGCAGAAGATGAGGTACCATTTAAATATTCCTCTTGGTAATTTCTCGGCAGCTGTGTCGCATTACTACGTTTTAATCGAAGCCTTTAATGGAGAGAAGAAGACTCTAATCAGCGTCACAATTAATATACTGTATGTGTTTTTGTTTTTGTTTTTTTGGGTCGTTTTGGGGGGGCTAATTATTCTGAATGTCAGATTTTCATCATGTCATCATTTAATATCAAGGTATTGTTTCCCTTTTCTATCTATGTGTGTAATATTGCCATGATGCACACACAGTATATATAAAAAATGAATTATATTCTATTACTGGTGCAATCAATAGTCAAATACTCTATCTAGTATCTATTTATCATTCCTGTGTTCCAGGAAGACCCCTGGCTGCTTCAATACACAGTGCACACCTCAGTGATTTAATGCATCCTGCTTCCATGAACAGAGGTGAGAATGGACCTGAAATACTGTCGCCTCTGCTCTCCTGTTTACTATTTACTACTCTCTAGGGATTTGTGAGAAGTCTGCCACAGCTTGATAAAGATTACTGGAAGCAGGAAATCGTTAATCCCCTGCTCCATTTTCAATCTGGTCCGAGCTGTATATGACAACAAGCGCCGAGGAGCAGTGAGCGATTCAATCTTATTTTAATTATTTTGATTTGTATTGTGCAGAATAGATTAGTTGAAAACTGCTGAAGGAGCGTGGCATATTTTTCATGGAGTGTGATGTGCACTTACAAGCACTTGGAAAATAAATTGAATACCACAAGGAAGACAGGATTTACCTGCAGCAGATTTGGATTTGCTGGTATTTAGTTCCCTGCCGCCATGTTTTGGCAGACATGGACAATGGATTTTTCTTTTTCTATCATTTTCTCCCTTCTGTTTGTTCAAATCCATGCAGAGTCCCTTGGAATAAAAACATCAGCAGTATGTCTTGCCCTCGTATTCCTCCTGAGTAATGTAAGTCAGTCATGATGCTGAAAAATCAATAGCTTTTGACATGACTGTATGTCAAACTTAAGACCAATTGCATATTTCTTCTGGCAACATAAAGAAAGCCATTTGACTTTTCCCTTGTCTGTCTTAATTTTAGTGATAATGTTCCGGCGAAAATTGCCCAAAAAATATTTGTGTGTGCTAAAACGTCCCCTCACGTCTCTTGGTAGCGCGCATGCATGCGTGCTCGCTATGAACGTACTTTTGCTTCCGGGTTTACAGCATTAGCGGTTTGATACAGAAATGACGGACGCTGTCCTGCAGCATGTGTTTGCTATTTTGACCAAAGACTATCACATATATTTCATATAAGTGATTTGGAACTGCATTAACTTGTGGAAAAAGGGTATAATATGGGACCTTTAAATTATGTTGCAACTGATGAGGATGCATTATATAACATACAACACACGGATATAAAATGCTCACATCCTCTGCATTATTAACGACCAGAACAAGCCAGTTCAAAGAATCTGGTTTAAGGTCCACATAAACACTCAAGAGAGAAGAGGGAAAGCGGAACGTCACGTTAAAGAGGCCTACGGTGTGAGGAAGAAATAGTGGACTCAGCTCTGGACTCTGGCTATGAAGCTTGAGAGGGTCACACAGCTGACAGCAGCACTCCTCACAAGTTCTGCACTTTTTATAGCCAAGATAATACAGCAGGGAACAAGAGACGCATGGAGAAAAGGGGGATCATGACTGTCTTAAATCTTATCTGCTGTGGCTCCTATGGGCCCTGCCCTGCAAACACACAGACACTTTGACAATGTAAGCAGGGCTCACTTTGAATATATCATAGGTTCCACAACAGAGGGATTGACTTTTGTTCCTGGCAGCATGAAAAAAGAGAAAACTTTATGTTCATTTCCCTCTAGTGTTGTTGTGGGAAAAGTGTGGCTTGTTCTTTGTGCCGTCTGTTTACACCGCATGGAGTTGCTACTGTATGTTGGTGAGATGTTTGCTGTGCTCCTTGTGAGACTGGCAGGCTGTTTGTATACGTTGCTGAGGAGATGCACGTCTGCTGTGCTGTTGATAGCTTATGTGGAATCTGGAGGGCCGATTGGGTGATCCTTCATGTTGCTGTGCTGCTGCAGGAAAAGACGCACACTTAAAGAATGCTGCATCCATGCTGCTGGGAGCAGAGGGCTGGATTATTCAAATAGTTTCTAAAGTAATGCTGACCTCTAGTGGAGATGTGCAATTCAGTGGATTTACTGTAGGAAATCAAAAGTCGCTCTCACATTTACCCGCATATTTACCTAAAATCAGCAGCATGAGAGAATAGTTTGAAGAAATAAATATTTTAATTTATTAAACTATCTCATTGTGTCGGAAATACAAGCAACAAGGGTGATGCCAGAGAACACTGAGGACAAATTTGTGCCTTACAGACTTACAGAAGAATCGCTACATTGAAAACACATTAAAATCAAATGTGGGACGGACATAGACATGCTGTATTTACACACGGACTCTGCTGCTGCAAAAGTAGGCTGCACTATTTTGTAATCCTGAAGTAGAACCACTGAGGTCGACTCCTGGGTTTCAATAGTTTAAATTGAAATTCTGCTTTTTCCTGACTCCTTTCCTCAATACTGTCAGCACAAGATTGGAGGACTAGGCTGTCCTTGTTTGTTGTTCCTGGCTACTGAGCAAACCTCCAGCCTGGTTTAATGAAAAAATGCAATGCTAAAAAAAAATCCATTCAGGTCTGGAAGCTTGCACTCTACTCAACTCTAGCTGCAAAAGCAACAGACATCCAATATGAATGCCCAAAGACCTGCTACAGTATGTTAGTGGTTAGCACATCCATCTCAGGTGAGGTAAAAGGCACTGATGTGGCTCTTGCTATCAGTGCCGATGCAAGTTTAAAGTTTAGAGACAAATGGGTCGCTAGGAGACCGAGCCTGAGTCTTCGGCGTCCGTGGAGTCGCATTCGTCGGCGGACTCCGTGAGAGCGGGGTAGGGCCGGGGCTGGTCCAGGTTGACATAGGTGACGTTCAGACTGATGTAGTGTTCTCCCTCCAAGCCGGACAGGATGGTGGAGACAGCCGACACTAAGGTAGCAAAATTGGGCCTCAGCTCTGATTCGGGGTCCCAGCACTGAAGCATGATGCTGTATCTGGAGGGAATATAGACAAGCGTCTGTCTGAGCAAGGAAGGGATGGTCGGATGAGCTCACTGTGTCACCGGCTAGCATGAAATAACTTCATGTCTGTGAGAGCTAAGAGATTCAACTGAGCTGTTTCTGATCTGATCTGATAATTACAATGTACTACAGTCACTTTGCTGATAGATTTGCTGTGTGTGTGTGTGTACAGGTGGTTTTGCATGAGTGAGTGAAAGAAGCCGTGCTCATTAACTCTCAAACTGCAAAGCCGAACTCTGCTGGAGTGCAAAGTAGTGGAGCGTTTACAGGTGTAGCACGACTGAGTCACCTTTCAAACACCTTATTATTGCTAATGTTAAAAAAAAGGCTTCTCGTCCATCTGTGAACCTGCGTCAGCTTCATTAGTATTCACGCTAAAGGAGTGCTTAACTCGGTGTTACATTCGATGAATGCAACTATATGCAGTAGTTTTCTTCCTACTCACAGAAGGTCAGGGCAGTACTGAGGCTGGGGGAGCCGCCTGCCCTTCAGTAAGTAATGTGTTATGTCATAAGGGTCCACTTCCGGGTAGGGGCTCGCTCCTCGGGTCAACATCTCCCACATCAGAACGCCAAAGGACCACTGCACCAGGGAGAGACAAAGGTTAGAGTACAAGAACTCCACATATTAAAATCAAAGTTTAAAATATAACCAAGGTGCAAATTGTGTCTCTTCCGTGTTATTTATCACTGCGATACATTTAGGATGGTGGAATCGAGCATTTATGTTCAAACTTATATAGTGGAAAACATGATCCGATATTAATTATGCTATAATAAAATAGCATAAAGTATATCATCTCCTCACCACGTCTGACTTGGAAGTGAACTTCTGTGTCCGCAGACTCTCAATGGCCATCCATTTAACGGGGAGCTTTGCCTTCCTGTGATCCTGAACACTGTAATACTCCTTATCAAAAACATCTCTGGCCATGCCGAAATCTGCCACCTTGACTGTATACGACTCGTCCAGCCTTAAGACCAATGAAAGTGGCATTTACATCTTAACCGAGTGCAAGTGTGTCGTTGTGCCGTCACATTGTACCAAATCAAAGAGAAATGAAAGTGAATAAATTGCTGACTCACATGCAGTTACGCGCTGCGAGATCTCTGTGCACAAACTTCTTCTGAGCCAAATACTCCATCCCTTTGGCAACCTGCAGGCCGAAGCCAATCAAATCCTTCACAGTGGGGTTCTAAAATGCATAAACACGTGACAAAACCACTCAATTAAAACAGGTGGAACTGTAATGTTATCAGATGGCTGCACATAAATCGGACTGTTAATTCCCACTCTTTAAATTAGACGTCACACCCTCTTCTCGCAGCGGATGAAGTGTCGCAAGTCCCCATGTTTCATGTAGGGTAGCACCACTAGAGGGAGGCCTTCCTGGGGCAGGAGGATGCCGAGGAGAGACAGAACGTTACTGTGGTGGAAACCTTTCATAATGATGCCCTCCTTCAGGAACTGCTCCACCTCCTCGACGTCTGTTATTCCTGATGGCACGCAAAACCATACAGATGTAAAAGTGAAGTAAAAAAAAAAAAAAGACAAAGTAATCGTACTTTTGAACAGTTGCTCTTTCAAAGGAACTGGACACTTTCTGGTGCATTCCTAAAATGTGTAAGCATCAACAGAGATGCTCAAGAAGCAGACATTACTCACTGTTCAAAGACTTGACAGCACAGTGAATCTCTCTGTTGTTGTGGTCTGTGAAATACCCGTGATAGACGGTCCCAAAATGACCTGCAAAAAAGAAATGGCGCAGGGCTGCAGCTTCCTACAGATGGGATCCATTCTGTGTTTTTGTCCCAGACTGAGGCTGTGGCGTTCCTTACCCTTCCCTATGATGCGGTGGTGCTGCACGAGAAGCATCTCCGCAGGAATAAGAACATCCTTCACCTCCTCCAGCAACTCTGGCCGAAAACTGGAGATGGAGATCTTCTCTGGAGGCATGAGTGGGGTGTGGGTAAGATCTATGCTGCCTGTGGCATAGGTCAAGCTGGGGAACACCGCCAGCCCCACCAGTGGGGTGGGAGGATTCAGGGACGCTACTGGCAAATGTCCAGAAAGAAGGGCTTTGTATGTGTGTCGGAAGAAAATGAACAGTGCAATTGGCATCAAATATTACGCGCCAGGTACCTCGCCTGTAGTCGCCAACAGGTGACAGCTCCACATTGTTTGTGCCAGAGCGGTTAACGCTATGAGCCAACCGGGTCTCTACCAGGGAGGCTTGAAAAACATTTCACAAGACTTTTTAATCATCAACTAGATGAGGAAAAAAATGTGTACATCATTTGCAATAACAGGGATGTTCTGGTTGAGAGACTTTTGTATTAAATCCCACTGCAGAGTGGTTGTATAAACCAGGCTGATCAAGGTCCACAGAGACGAGCCTACCTTTCTTCTTCTTCCTTAAGTGTTTCATGACAACAAAGGCCAGCACCGCCCCGGCCACCAGGGCCGCCAGGATTCCCAGAACAATGCCCACCATGTAGTGGTTGCTGACCCGAACCACCATGCCAACATTGTGGACCTGCCCGTTGATGGAGATCTGAACAGCACAATCCGTTATACAAAGTGAATCAGCATTATCTTCTCTGTGTCTTAATGTTCCACTGGGAAAACATGTCATTTTCAAGTTATTGACAAATATTGATATGTTTCAGGAATCTTATCGGGCTCTATCATGGGTAACTTCGTTTGGGTGAATGCTATACACATCGTTCTAGTAAAAGGCTACTTGGTAGGCCAAGAGGATCCTGCAGAGATTACAGTATGTCCCTCAAATGGCTTGGGATAGAACCTTGGGCCCACCCAGAGAAGCTGGAACATGCTACTGGGTGGATAGAGGAATATCTGGAAAACCTTGCCTCCCTGCAGCTACACAAACCAGATAAACCATAGAAACGGGTGGATAAAATATGTCCATGTCTGGCCGCTGAATATGACAGTGAATGCCGATTTGTTCCCACTCTACCTCTGATTGATTTGCCCTCTTACTCTCTGGCCTACTTTAACCTAAAGCAGGTTAAAGTAGGTTGCTTATTTTCCCCCCAGTTTTCAGTGTTTGTAGTAAAATAAGCTGAATGGCTGCCGGGAGTAGTGTTTTAACTATTGATAGTGACATGAGTTGATGTCAAGATTTTGATTTTGACTGCTTGTATAAACTAGTTATCTGCTTCTGTGTTTATGTGTCAACATTTTCCTGGGATTTGCATAGGAAACAAACATGTAATCTACTTTGCTGATTTTTTTAGAGGGCATATATTGAGCTTTTTATTTTTTGCTTGTATGATTTGCCGGTTCTTAACTGCTTGTCAGTGTAAATGTGCAGCGTACAAGAAGTGGTTGATGTGGGCTGTGATGCATGCTGGATTAAGGTAAATCAGTTAAACATTATTTAAACCTTTAATCTCACTAACCTTCACTGGCAGACCGTCACTCGGGATGGTCATGTTTTTGGGGATCCTGCAGGTGATCTCGTTGTCCAGGACTTTGGCATCGCAGTTAACGCCCGCCACTGTCATGATGATGGTCATACAGGAGCTCACCAAATTCAGCTTCTGATGCTGCAATATAAAATCAAAGATATAAGATGAAATGATGTGGTAAATATTACAAAACACATTTATTCATAAATTCAGGAAAATCTCTTACATGTAAGGACACTTCATCAAACCCAGGGTACAAACTGAGCACTTGCCCCTCTGTTTCAAAAGGTATGGGCTCGCCATAGGGGTGGTAAGAGAACTCCCTGTCCCAGAGTCCCAATGCTCCATCCATGTCAAAAGAAAGCTCGCCTTCCTCACTCTCATCCCTGAGGAACACCGGAGCCAGGCATTCCATCCTGGTGGACAAAGACTTCCCGATGCACTCCTGAGGGGGGAAAAAAAACACAAAAAACAGTGTTGATCATCCCCTAATGTTGAGCCGGAAAAGTAAAATATAGGTAATCAAGTTACTGATGAATATAATCTCCTGTACGTTATGACAAAACTGTACCCTTGTCACAGGTTTCAAGTGGCTCTCGTTGGGTTTAAAACGAATGATGGTGCGGTAAACAGAATCCAGGTTCTTCCCCTTAATCACAATTTTTGATCCCCTGTAATGCAGACAAATGTGAGATATTCTTAGATCGTACATTATGTCAGTGAAACTAATGGGAATTTATCCTAAGAGTGAACGTTTTCTAGTGAATGCAATATTACTTTACTAAACACAGATGTAAAGCAGCTACTTGTTGCGGCATCTTACGGTACCTGTCAAAGCTACAGCCTGGCAGGACGGCCGTAATTTGGGGGTTTTCCTTGTAGTAAAACACCTTCGTGGTGAGGATGGGAGATTTGTCGATAAAAACACTCAGAGGGACGTCCCTCACCTCTGAAATGTGTCTGGACAGACAGATGATGGAGGACACATTGCCTTTCGACTTTGTCACGCTGTAGGGAGACGGGGGGGGGGGGGGGGGGGGGCATTCATTACAAGCCAGAACAGATTCAAAAGCTGCACACTTTTAAATGTGTGTTAGACGTTTAAATGCAGGAGACGCTTTTTCGGTTATGAGTCAATCCTTGAACACCAAAACCTTTCAAGGAGCAGTTGGAACATGTTTGCTTAATAAAGCGTCATAGCAAAAACATTTCATGGGCTGCAAAATTCTCTCTACCAAATGGGCCGCACAAAGCTGGAAGGAAAACCTTCATTAAATGAACAGTCATCTGAAGATAACGCATTGCCCAGACACCCGTAAAATCATGTTTCCATGGAAACAAGAAAAAACAAAAAACTATTTATGGCGTATGGACTTTGGTGAAGCTAGCGTGTGCAGTTTGCAAGACAGTTTATCACAATGGATTGCCTGATACAGCTATTAAACATGAGTTAGACCAGATGAAGACCTTTTTATAGGACAGGGGACATCATTGAGAGTGACCTTCCTGGTCTTCCCAGCATCCAAGTGAGGACCTGTCACTGTGATGAGGGTACCTCCAGCACGAGGCCCATAGTTGGGCTGGATTTCTGTGATGTTGGGAATCTGGTGGGAAGTTTATTAGGAATGTGTTTCAACAGATTCAGTAGCTTGTAACCTGTTTATAGCTTGTTTATAACATTTTATAGCTCGTATGTTGCAGATTAATAACAGGATAACAGCACAAGTTACCACAAAGGTAAATCCTGGTGCTTCTGCCTTCCCGTCGATGGCGTAACGTCCTTCCACCTTGCCCTCATGGACCTCTACTGTAATGTGGACTGGTTTCGAAGGCTCAGTGGCTCCAGAGCGAATCTTACAAACCAGGCTGAAGAGCAACACAGCAAATTGCAAGTAATAAAACTCCGATTCACTTTTATTTTTCATGGTTGGTGTATAAAGACACCAAGAACAATTTAGAACTGTTTGATGATGATCCAGATCACCGTGTGGATGCCTGTAAATCCAATCAGGAGGGGAGTGAGCTGCTTGGCGGAGGTTTGCGCTCTGCGAGTGCTTTTCTAGTGT